>NC_063337.1:105263933-105330393 GCF_021869965.1 Rhincodon typus | reverse complement strand
AGCAGAGAGGCCTCTCTGCTCCTATGATGCTGCTTGGCCTGCTGTGTTCATCCAGCCCTGCACCTTGTTGTCTCGGATTCTCCAGCATCTGCAGTTCCTACTATCTCTGATTCACTGCCATTATAGCCCACATTGCTCCTGTTTGGCCTGGGATCTAACATAGTTGAAAACAGTACCACCACAGGGAAATCCATCATCAACTTATCTGACCAGACCCTTCAACTGGATGAGATCGAAGTTCTCAGCCGAGGGCACAATTTCTGCCCCACCACCAAAATGGACCCCATAGGTCTCGCGGCAGACACACAAGAATTCATCTGGTGAATGAGGCTCTGGGAATTCTTCCAAGATGTCAGCAGCGAGCCCAATGAGACAACCAATGAACCAGAACAGTCACCAGAGAGATCTGTCGTGGAGTGGCTAAAAAGAATTCGAATTGGACCCCTCCGGAGGGCCATTGCCCTAGGCTTGACAGGAATGCTCAAGCCGTCAAGGAATGCGTAAACGCCAGACTCATCAGCCGCACTCACAAGGTAGCGCAGAGCATCACCGAAGCAAAACACAATGCCATCCATGCTCTCAAGACCAATTGTAACATTGTCATCAAATCAGCAGACAAAGGAGGAGCCATTGTCATACAGAATAGAACAGACTACTGCAAGGAAGTATACAGACAACTGAACAACCAGGAAAACTACAGACAACTACCTGCCGATCCAACCAGAGAACACACCTGTCAACTGGACAGACTGATCAACACTTTTGATCCAGTCCTTCAGAGAACCCTATGCACTCTCATCCCACGTAGCTCTCGCATGGGGGACTTTACTGCCTTCTGAAGATACACAAAGCCAACACCCCTGGACGTCCCATAATATCAGGCAATGGGGCCCTGTATAAGAACCTGTCGGGCTATGTCAAGCGCACCTTGAAACATATTGTACAGGGAATCCCCAGCTTCTGTCATGACACCACAGATTTCTTACAGAAACTCATCACCCACAGACCAATCAAACCAGGAACATTCCTTGTCACAATGGACGTTTCGGCACTGTACACCAGCATTCCCCTCAATAATGGCAGAGCTGCAACAGCTTCAGTACTCAGTACCAACAGTTGCCAATTTCCAGATGCCACCCTACAACTCATATGCTTCATCTTCGACCACAACGTCTTCACCTTTGACAACCAGTTCTTCATCCAGGCACACGAAACAGCCACGGGGACCACATTTGCACCCAATATGCCAACATTTTCATGCACAGTATGGAACAAGACTTCTTTGCTGCGCAGAACCTTCGACCAATGCCATACACCAGATACTTTGGCGACATTTTCTTCCTTTGGACTGATGGCAAGGAATCACTGAAACAACTACATTGTGCTATCAACAAGTTTCATCCCACCATCAGACCTACCATGGACTGCTCTTCAGACTCAGTCTCATTCTTGGACACATACATCTCCATCAAGGACAGGCACCTCAACACCTCACTCTAACCATAAGCCCACGGATAACCTCACGATGCTGCACTTCTCTAGCTTCCACCCTGAACATATTAAAAAAGCCATCCCCTACAGACAAGACCTATGCATTTGCAGGATCTGTTCCAATGAGGAGGAGTGTGACAGACACCTGAAGGTGCTGAAGGATGCCCTCATAAGAACGGGATACGATACTTAACTCACCGATTGCCAATTCCGACATGCTACAGTGAAAAACTGTAATGACCTCCTCAGAAGACAGGCAGGGGACATGTCCGATAGGGTACCCTTCGTCGTCCAGTACTTACCGGGAGCGGAGAAACTACGCCATGTTCTTCACAGCCTTCAACACATTATCGATGTCAATGAGCACCTCACCAAGATCTTCCCTATGCCTCCACTTCTCGCCTTCAAACAGCTGCCAAACCTTGAACAAACCATTGTTCACAGCAAACTACCCAGCCTTCAGGACAACATCGACCACAACACCACACAACCCTGTCAATGGCAACCTCTGCAAGATATGTCAGATCATTGACATGGACACTACCATCATAGGTGGGAACACCACCCACCATGTAGAGCAGATATTCATGTGACTCGGTCAATGTTGTCTATCTCATACACTGCAGGCAAGGATACCCCGAGGCATGGCATATTGATGCAGACGCTATGACAACGGATGAATGGACACCGCGCAGCAATCGCCAGACAAGAATCCTCCCAGTCAGGGAACACTTCAGCGGTCAAGGATATTCAGCCTTGGATCTTCAGGTAAACATCCTCCAAGGCTGACTCTGGGATACACAACAACACAGAGTCGCTGAGCAGAGGCTGGTAGCCAAATTCGGTGCCCATGAGGACGGCCTCAGCCGGGATCTTGGGTTCATGTTGCACTACAGGTGACCCCACCACACTGTATACTCCCACACATACGCACACACTCTGTCACATAAACACACTCACCCACACACATACTCTCGCACTCATACAGACCCACTTTCATATACACTCTCTCTCGCACACACATACACTCACACTCAGATGCGCGTACACACAGATGCACATGCACACACACACACACTCTCTCTCCATCTCACACGCGTGCACGCACACATATAAATCTATGGAGTGAATTTGCATTTGCAGATTTGTAATAGCAGATACATTCTATTTTGTTCAAAAAGCACACAGTTTGTAGACAGTCAATGTGGCATTTTATAAATTCCTATTTTGGAAATAAACCCAGTCTGACTCCAAGTTGATGCACAGCCAGATTTTAAGCAACGCCTTACACCTAAAATGCATTGTCTGACCTGAGATGTCACCTCTGGTTTACTGAAGGATCTAATAAAACCTTTAGTTATCTCAGGCAGTGACTTGAAAGAAATTCCGGAATTTGCACATTAATCCTTTCTAACTGATTGAAGATTTAACTGCCATCTTAGGTTTGTTCGACACGTTCGCGTTAATTCTATGACCCTTTGATCTTTTGCTTATAAATTCTGTGTCTGATGCCACCTCTCTCACTGACACCTGAAGAAGGAGCAAGACTCCAAAAGCTTGTGTCTTCAAATGCCCCTGTTGGACTATAACCTGGTGTTGTGTGATTTTTGACTTTGTCCACCCGAGACCCATACTGGCACCTTCGCATCACGGTCCTAGGCCTAAGGTAGGTGTTTTAGTGGCAGCAGTTACCATCTCGCCAGTGGTGCGGCCATTGAATTGAACTGCCAGAATCCTCCACCAACCACCCCCACCCCTCCCACCCCCACCCGCCGGTCAGTGATCCCAAGGGGATGCCTACCATTGTCTCCAATTGTCGAAGCCTTCCCTAAAAAAAGATGATGTTGGGCTAGTGACCAAGACCCCTGTTATCTCCAGGAGATTCCAGCCACACTGACTGCTGCAGTTTCATTCACCAGGGTGTAAGTGTGGCACTATTTTCAAGAAACAGGTTATAATTGTTAAATAGATAAACACTTCAGTTCTTGTTTATTGTTCTCTGCTAAAGATGTGTACATAGATTTTACTTCTGTGTTCCATTAACTATCAGTCCGAATTTTCTCATAATTTTTTAACATAATCAGTCATAATTAAATGCTGTGCAACTCCTCCCTTTTAGACTTAGACTGTGACCCACCAGTAAAGGAAACAACTACAAAATTGCACTGTGTTCAAGACAATCAAAAGCCTATCTATCGGGGCTTTGGGACGTGAGGTTAAGAATTCATGGGAAACCAGTCCCAGCAGCTGAGTAATTATATCCCTGATGTGAAAAAGAAGGATGTGTCACAGCCAGCTGAAAGGCTAATTATCTCTATGCATGGAGGCTCAGTTTAAATGCACACACTTCTACAGATAATTTTTCTTATCTCAGTGCTGGCTATTAACTATCTTTAGTGTGCTATATTAAAAATAAAATTATGAAATGGCATAAAACATTAAAATGCTAAAATTTCACAGAGTTTGGGGACATGACTTTGAATGCAAGGTTACATACACAGGGATGTTCCTATTCTCTCCTGATGCTGTCTGGAGTATTGAAGAACAAAGGAAGTGGGGAATAAAATTATTTCCTCTAATGCCACTTCTATTGTTTAGTTACAGTATGCCATTGATATGCTTCACAGTAATCCATTTCGTGTACAGTTGTAAAAGAGATCAAACATGCAAAGAAAATAATAAATAAAATCAGGGAGGGAAAGATATAATATGCTTTTCTTATAATACGGTGTAAAATAGAAAATGTTATGGAACACTTATTTAACATTATGGATGATCTGATTTTTTTGAGTTGTCTGATTATTTTTAATCATACTGTTAAAATTTAGTTGTTTGTCTGAATTAAAACTTCCACTTTGAGAGTTAGATTACACTCTGTTCAGGTAAAATTTCCAATAATTAGTTTTGAGAACATACAATGTCCATTTAATATGTTATGAAATGAATGGAACTTACTAATTTGTAAATTACTCGATAAATAAACGAGATAACAAGATGTAGAGCTGGGTGAACACAGCAGGCCAGGCAGCATCAGAGGAGCAGGAAAGCTGACGTCTCGGGTCTGGACCCTTCTACAGAAAATTTTCTGAAGTCAGTTTTCCTGCTGTTCTGATGCTGCCTGGCCTGCTGTGTTCCTCCAGCTCTACACCTTGTTATCTCAGATTCTCCAGCATCGGCAGTTCCTACTATCTCTCGATAAATAAATGATGTAGTCCAAAATCTGAAACTTTATTCAGTATTTTGCAATAAAAAACTCAAAGTATTGACTCCACTCTTATGTAATTGAGAATAATGGTAAAGATACTTTGGTCAGTAGTCACTAGCGAAGGAAAAGCAGGTGCTATTATGCTTACAGCAGCCCATTGATATTTTTTGTGTGTTTCTGAATTGCAGTGGATGATATTGATGGAGCTTCTCAGTGCAGCGTGCTTGACAGGAGAGCTGTGGTGTGTCTGAGACTCCACTTCAATTAGTTCAAAGAATCTGAGGCATACAGAGCCTAAACTAAGAAGTATTAATTAGAATACTTAGTTCAATGTAAAATACTTGTTGCAGTATTGAAGAATCAGAGGTGACCTTGTTTAAACATACAAGATTCTTAGAGGACTTAACAAAGTAGATGTGGAAAGATTGTTTCCCCTTCTGGGAGAGTCTAGGACCAGATAGTGTAATCTCAGAATAAGGGGACACTTGAACCAGAAATGACCAGAAACTCTTCTCTAAGAACACTAAATAAGGCATAAAATATTGAATCGAGAGAGATGAAATACTCATTGAAAAGGTCAAACAAAATTTCAGTCTGCAACAACAATTAAAATCTTATGCAATGAAACTCTATGGAAGGTTACATTGTCAGGCGCAAAAGTCTGTTTGGTACTGCTTCCAGTATGTTGAAAAAAATTGCATCAA
Organism: Rhincodon typus; assembly: GCF_021869965.1. Lineage (NCBI taxonomy): Eukaryota > Metazoa > Chordata > Chondrichthyes > Orectolobiformes > Rhincodontidae > Rhincodon > Rhincodon typus. The sequence continues at coordinate 105,324,993 of NC_063337.1, read as the reverse complement.
AATCACTCTCTTTGGTGTATTAACAGAGTAAATATAGCAATTTTATGTGCTTGAATGCTGAATTACGCAAGCTTGTGACAGTACAGGCAAATAAGATAGTAACGTGTTGTGGGAAGGTGCAATGATGACATAGTGGTGATCTCCGTGTACTTGCAATCCAGAGCTCCAAGCTAATATCCTGGAGACATGGTTTGAATCCCGCTATGGCCTAATAGTGACCAAGTAACAATTGTCAATTGTCATAAGTAAAATTTGGTTCATGAATGGCATTTCAGGAAGGAAATCTGCATTCTTAACTGTTCTGACATAAAGATGACTTACAGAAATATGATTGACTCTTAACTGAAATGATAAGAGGACCAATCAGTTCAAGGGCAACTAGAGATGGACAACAATTTACTCAATAATAATAATGAGCATAGGTAACCCTCTGTTGTTTCTGCCCTAAACTTTGGACTGTTTTTGTTCATGTCATTCACCATTACCTGTTGCATAAAGATAAGTGCATCACAATTTCTTATTGGATAAGGGGTTATTCTCATCAAAGTAGTTGAATTTTGTTTTAATTTTTAAAGTTATGTAGAGGACTGCAATTTTACCACTAGTCTCAAAGACAGAACTCATGAAAAATCTTTTTTTGCAATCTTTATTATGGTCTGAATAAGATGATAGGCATGCTAACTGTTGAAATGCTAAATCTGTTTGGACTGAACACAATGATGTTATCCTTACAGAATAATGATGTCACATAATTTACAGGAGACTATACAAAAAAATTTCGTAATTTCAAAACAAAATTATTGACTAGATCAGACCATGTGTATTTGCGCATCAGATACTGCAGTCACTCAAAAGATTATCTTTTTCCATTAATTTCATTGACTAAACTATCGACGAAAAATTTCATCTCTGTAATCCTACTGATGCCAGGTGATGAAAAATTGCCAAGCTGTATTCCTGACTACTGGCGTGAGCCACACAGATGACCATTCTATTACCCTCCAACAAATGGCAATCATATTTGAATACCACAGCTGGAAAACTGTGAACACTTTTGGATCCCTTATCTAAGGAAAATTGTACTGGCATTGGAGGCAGTCCTAGAAGATTCACTAGGCTGATAGCAGTTAAGAAGGGACTTCTTTATGAGGAGAGGTTGAGTAGATTGGGCCTGAACTCATTGGAGTATTGAGGAATGAGAAGTGAGGTTGTTGAAATACACAGCATCTTAGGGGACTCGACAGGGTAGATGTGGAAAGGTTATTTCCCCTTATAGGAAAGTCTAGGATCAGAAGTAATAATCTCAGAATAAGGGATCATTTAAGGCAGAAATGGGTGGAATTTCTTCTCATAAGAGGGTTGTGAATCTGTGGGATCCTTTACAACAGACCGCTGTTGAGGCTGGGTAATTAAGTTAATTCAGCACTGAGTCAGACAGATTTTTAATCAGTTAGGGAATCAAAGGTTATTGGGGAAAGGTAGGAAAGTGAAGTTGAGGATTATCAGATCAGCCATGATCTCAGCGAATAGTGGTGCAAACTTGACGAGCTGAATGGCTTACTTCTGCTCCTATGTCTTATGGTAGGAACCATGCATGGTGAGCAGGTTGTGACATCAGTCAATACCTAACATTGTTTTCATGCATTTTGGACCATACTTTTTAGATCCACTAATTAAGTGCACACAGTTTAACATGTATAAAATTATAAAGGCCTGGACAGGGTAAACATGAAGGAACATTTTCCTTCATAGAAGGACCAATAACCAGGAGGCATAGATTATAGGCAAAGGACAGGAGGTTTAGAGGGGATGTGAGGGAAGACTTTTTTAACCCAGAAAGTGGTAGGAATTTGGAACTAAATGCCTGTAAGGGCGGTAGAGACAAAATCCTCAGAACATTTAAGAAGTAGGTAGGTTTGCACTTGCTAGCCCAAGGTATACAAGGCTATGGGCCAAAATTTGGAAAAGGGGGTTAGAATAGTTTGGTGGTTATTTTTAACTGGTGTCGGCTAAATGGGCCAAATGACGTTTTTCTGTGCAGTAGACCTGTATGACTCTATGTATTGAGTTCCACAAGGGACACCCCCAACCCATCCCGCCAATACTACTTAAAGGCATCACCATCCACCTTTCAGTGCTCTTGATTGTTCGTGTGCTGCATGAGAGTTTGTAGAAGTACTGTGCTGTGTTATTGGAAGGGTTCGTCAAATTTACTATTTTCAGAAGTATGTGGTGCGGGAGCTTTAGAAGGAGCAGAATCATATTGCAAAGCCATGTACGACATCATTTTCTCTAATCCAGTTGCTGTTGGGTCACAGTATAACTGGATGATGGTACAGATGCAAGAACAGAAACTGCTTGCTGTTGGCAGAGGAAGAGAATTGTCAAAGCAGGCCTTAAGGTCTTTGGACACTACTTCTATAGGCTGCATCTCAGGACTATCTGCGATTGTTATATTTGACATCAGTGATGAGGAGAACACAGAGGCTGTAGAGGGAGATAGATTGGGTAATCGAGTTAAAAACATAGTAGATGGAAAATAATGTGCCCAAGTGTCAAGTTATCCAAAATTTTTAAAAAGCTATAATTTTAAATGGTGATGAGCCGGAAACTTTTTTTTTCAAACAGATCTGGGTTTCCTTGTACATGACTCACAGAAAGACAAAAGCTGTATTCACTTTTGTTAAATGGAAATTGGAATATAAAAGTTAAGAAGTCTTATTGCATTTATACAGGGCATTGATGAGACCATACCAGAGTACTATGTTCAGATTTGGACTCCTTATCAAGAAAAACCCTTGCTAATTAATTAATGTTCACCAGTTTGGCTCGTGGGATGAGGTTTGTCCTCAGAGGAAAAATTGATTAGAACCAGCCTATACTCCCAAAAGGTTGGAAGAACCTAAGGATCTTGTGATCTAATTAAAAAATGTAAAATAATTAAGCAGCTTGATAGGCTATATGCTGGGAACATGTCTCTCCCGGTTGGGGAACGTACAACACAAAGAGCTGAATTTCTGTGTTGAAACAGCTCTGTCTCAGTCCTGCAGCATACAGTCAACATTGTCATGCCAGTCAGCAACAGTACAGGGGCAGTGTGACCCCTGAAACTGGGAAATCTTCCTTCCACTCTTTTACAAACGTTTTGAAAAAAGGCTGCCTAGTTCCAACCAGCAGCACAGGCTAACTGTATTTTGTCATGGACAGAACAATAGTGGGTTCAACTGAGCTTTTCATTTATAACGGTGGATGACCTATTAATTTTGTCACCCAACCAAACTTCTTGTATTGTTGGGGTGAGATTAGGGGTGGGTAGGTGCGAAGCTGTTGGAATAGAAATCAGACCATCTTAGTGTACCCCTCCTCGCCGAACCTGCCAAGTGAAGTACATCCAGAAAAGTGCATGCAATAACCAGCCACGGGTTCTTGGGATGACCCCCAGGGCTGCTAACCTCCAATAAGCCCTCTGTCCAGGATGGGAAGTCTCCTGTCAGCTGGCTTGAAGACCTCTATCATTTTCAGCCCAGAGGAGGAATCATAGATAGTCATTGTTGAACTGTCCCATCAGCCAGATCCTTTCACTCAACCACTTGCGGAGACACACTGAGAATTAATAGCCTTGTTCTCTGTATCCCTCTTATATTCATCAGAATTAGACTTTAAATGCATTCCATGGCCCTGCCTAAGTTCCTGACATCTTGCCATCAGTAAAAACAAATAAGGGTAAATTAAAAAATTGTACTTACCTCTGGTAGTCATTCCAAAGCATTTCTTACAGCAACAAAATCTCTTCTTTTAGGGGACTTGGTGCATCTGACTTAATCCCATTACAAGGCTGCCCCTAAATTAGTGGCCGTGACATCCTTCTGACACATGGTCTATCAGCTTGATGCCTACATGTCCCACCTTCGTTGATGCATTAGCCAAGCAGACCGCTTTGCTTCACACTGTGTGCCGACAATGTGTCCAGTAGCAATTAATTGGCCGTTTGAAGACGTTATCAGACTTTTCTCAAATGCAGACTTTGGCATTTCATGCACATCAAGGTTGGTCTTGTGGTCACCACTGCAGACTGGAAAGTTCAGACCACTATCACAATTTACAATAAAAGGTCAGCCATTTCAGACTGATTTGAGGAGAGGTTTCTTCAATTAATGGACTGTGAATCTTCAATCATTGAGCATATTCAAAATGGAGATAAATAAATTTTTGGGTACTAAGGGAATTTAAGCATGCCAGAATAATTTGGAAGGTGAGGCTTAGGTAGAAGGCCAGTAATTATCTTGTTGAATGATGGAACAGCCTTGATGGGCTAAATGGCTTACCTCTACTCATACTTCTTGTGTTCCTATGTACTTGCCATTTCATATCTTCTAGAAGTGTTGGTGCAATGAACCGGTTACCATCAATTGTTGTTGCTGATGATCTGCATTTCTTTCTTTGAACATTTTCTGTTATTGCAAATCTTCTGTTGGTGTCTGGTTCATGGATCAGAGAAGTAATTGATGTGCCTGCAGGGTGCTTTGTACAAACTGTGTTTGAGAAATGGAGGCTAAATTTATGTTGGTTTATTATTGTTCCTAAAAATCACTGTTGTTTCTGCAGGAATGTACCATATGTTTAATATTGAGGAAGTACATGTTATGTACAAATATCTAGTAAGTGGTTCTCAGTATTTATGAAAAATTCAGGAGCTTTTTATGAAGACATATTATTTTGTAACATTCAAACAAATAATTACACATGGCATATAATAAAGGAGTCTCCTTAGATTCTAAGATTGAAACATCTGGTCTTTCTCTCTGTATGTACACTTCATTTTCAGTAACTTTGTAGTGGACATGATATATAATACCCAATCTGCAGCTAAAATAGTTTTAAAGCAGGATGACCCCAGATGAGTTTACTTGTCAGCCTCTTTTCCTAGTGTCGATATAGTATTCATGTCAAGGATTGACCTGTTCTCAATACATGCCAATTTTCATGATCGAGCCTTTTCATTTCCCGAAAAACAATCATTAAACCCAATTTCCAGGCAATGCAAGGATTTTTTTCGTTGTTATGAGTATTTCTCACCTTTGCCATTGGCATAATATGAAAAAAATGCATTTTTAACTTCCGATGGTCCAATTTTTCAGGATCTGAATGATCAAAATCTGAATGTAAGTTGTGAGATGCACATTAGGATGCACAGACAATTTGACATCCACGTTACTGGAACTGTCAGGGAAGTTTAAATTACCAAAGGGCTGTTTTCCAATTCCCTGGACCATCCACTAAAGTCTCTGACACTGAACCCAGGGTCAGAACCTTGGGCAAGATATGTGGGGATATACCCAAATACTTACCCAGGAAATTTTATGCTGTTTAATACCCAGTATAATTCAGAGATTAGTGAACATAACTCAGTTGAGCACCACAACCAATGCTCCCGATCACCCACTCAAGCCAGATCGACTCGATTACATCCTGATCTGATTCAACACTCTTCCCTAATACAACCCCATACTAACACAACCAGATTATGAACACTCTGCCCCAAGTCCCAACCCCATCTCCCATCACCACACTCCTGGCACCATCTGACTAACCCTCTGAAAGATTGGGACCTTTAAAAACATACCCAATTACAGCAGTTCATCTTATAAAATGGAGACATATCCTCTCTTTGCCCATCTTCTGCAGTACTTATCAGTCTTCAGCGGAGATGGCTGTGCTTTTCAGGATTGGGAGTCAAGGCTGATGAATCAGAAAAGGGTTAGGTGGCAGAAATCTTTGCGGATAGCGGCAGTGCATGCAGTGTCAGCAGTGACCAGAAGGTCTAGGCCAATAATAGTTAGAAAAAGAGGTAGAACAGTTAATAAATGATGAAATGAGGAAAATTAAAATGCTTTAAAGAAGATAAGCAGTAGAAGCATTGAACTGTGTAAGTACTTCATACAGTATTATGTTTTAACTGTTTAATAATTCTATACTTGATGTACGATAGCCATAAAGTTATCCCTGATGTTGCAGTAATTTTAATGCAGTACTGGTGTTTCAGTTCTGTGCCTCAGTATGCAAGCTGCAAAAAATTCAAATGTTACCCGAGGTAAATGAGAGTTTGTCCAACTCTCCGAGCTGTTTAAGGGTTAAAATATTGCCACATCTGTTATGTGTTTGCAGTCCTACATACACAAGTCGCTTTCTCTACAATCCAGAAAGAAGTAACATCTTGAAGTTTAAAAGATTTAATACTGTATTGTCTTCCTTCCATAGTATGTGCAGAAAACATGGAAAAGAACCTTAAGCAGATAGAAAAGCAGCTGCAACAGCTTGAAAAGGATTTGGAAACTTTTCCACCACCAGAGGACCTGCATGACAAGTTTGTGACAAAGATGTCCATATCCTACCAGTCAACTAAACAGCTCATGGAGCAACATTTAGTTAAGTCTTACATTCTTAATTCTTCTTTCTGAAATGCATAAGCAAAGCTGTGTTATCACAGATATTAATTATTTCCATGAGCTAAGGCACGTTTATATGTCAGTGAGTGAATGAATGACTAATACAGTGTGAAATATTATTTAAAAAATTTAAAAATAGATTTAGCTTATAGAATGATAGTTCTATTTGGTCTAAATAGGATTTAAAAGTAAATTACAATTCAATACTAATTCCATTTTAAGCCTTAAATGTTACAGCACAACGACCAGGCATGTCCATAATGTATCCAATGAAGTGAATTGCTATAGTGGTTGTGGATCCCCTTTTTAATTTTAACTGATTCAAGGGAAAGTAGATCAGCAGTAAAGTCTTTTATTTAAGCATTTCAGAAGTTAGTTTATTCTAAGCTATTGCTGAGGTTTGTTTAAGAATTAAGAGATAAGATTATTCACTATGAATTACAGATACTAAGATTAAAATAAGTACAGATAAGACAAAAGAATACTTATAAAAGAAAGTCCCAATAATTCTCTGCAATATATCATTGGACCCTGTTCAATTTCATGTTGTTGAAATGAAGAGGTTAATTCCTGAACCCAAATTCAGCAGCTACAAAGACTTCTGTAGTTGAATAGCTGTTGTTTTCTTGTGCAGGTAGGTAGACCAGCAAAACAGCAAATTTTGAGAGGGAGAGAAGATTCCTTGCTATTCATCAGTTTAATGGTTCAGACACTTTCACTCTCTCTCGATTTCCTTCAACAGAATAATATTTGGTTTCTATTAACATTAATTGACCCTAAATTTAAAGCCACAGTCCCAGAAATATTGTAATCTTATAAACCGTATGTTTTTAAGAGTAATAATCAAAAAAGTGATGATTCAGTAAAGAACTCACTTCTGTTGAATTCAGATTCCAATTGATGAAGTGATATAACATAACAATTTATGTATAAAATTACGCTGATGTTGTGTAAATTTGCTGAGAATTGTAGCTTTCTAATTAATCATGTTCAGATAGTGGATCAGTGTGATATTTATTTGGCAATATTTAACTAAAGAGATTGATCTCTGATAAAAATAGACAAGCGAAGATAATTGGAAGACAACTCTATTAACAGAAGTCAGACTAAAATCAGAAATAAGAAAAAGATGGCTGGTTTAATGGAACAATTCATCATCCTTAAAAGTGGCTTTCTATATACACGTCTGGTTACTTTTGTCACAATGAACATTATAGATTGGGTGGGTGAAAAATATAATGTGATCTTACGCTGCACTTGGTCAACTGTTATTTATTAATTACCAGAACAACATAGTTATGCTTAATATGTTGGGAAATATTGAAAATGATATAATATACATGGCTAATTTTATACAATATGAAACATTAATTAAAACAAAATGTAGTTCATTTGTTTTGAAGGCATAACTTGTATGCATTAATTAAAATGGGCAGAAAATGAGAGAAACTAGCAACTCCAAATTCCATTGTTATAACTTTAGGATACCTTTACATAATTACGTATTTATAATGTTGAATGTAATGGCTAGGTACATTTAAATCTGTAATGAGGGACATAAATGTACTTCACCGTGACAGTTTTAACCTTGCCATTCTTCATTGGTAGCTCCTTGATCTATGATAGGTTTATCCAATTTATGGGGTCCATAGATGCAGTAAGGTTTTTTTAATCTCATGATTTTTCTCATAATTACCAAGTAAGTAGCTTTAGGAGCAAAGATTTTTTTTTGACAAACTCTAGCTTTTGCTTACGTTACATTAATTATTTTGTCCTGTGAACGATTTATGATTTAGGACCCACAGAATTAAGTGATCTCACAACAATGGATTAGATCTGAGCTCTGCAGCCTTGCCATATCCAATCGTAAATAGTGGTGGACAGTCAAACAGTTCACTGGAGGAGCAGGTTCCACAATTAATCCACCCTCTATGATGGAAGAGCCTGGCACATCAGTGCAAAAGATAAGGCTGAAGCATTCATAGAAATCTTCAGCAAGAAGTGCCAAGTGGATGATCCATCTCGGCCTGCTCCAGGAGTCCCCAGAATCACAGATACCAGTCTTTAGCCAATTCAATTCACTCTGCATGATATCAAGAAACAGTTGGAGCCAGTGGATACTGAAAAGGCTTGGGACCTACAACATTCTGGCAATATAATTGAATACTTGTGCTCCAGAACTTTCCACATCCCTCACCAAGCTGTTTCAGCACAGCCATAACATGGCATCTATCTGACAATGTGAAAAATTGCCCAGGTATAGCTAGTACACAAAATCAGGACAAATCCAATCTGGTCAATTATTGCCCCATCAGTCTACACCTGATTATCAGTAAAGTGATGGAAAGTGTCATCAGTAATGCTATCAAGCAGCACCTGTTCAGGAATAACCTGCTCAGTGACACCCAGTTTGGGTGCTGCCAGGGCCACTCAGCTCCTGACCTCGTTACAGCCTTGGTTCAAGCATGGACAAAAGAGCTGAATTCCATGGGTGAGTTGAAAGTGACAGCCCTTGACATCAAGCTCACATTTGACTGAGTGAAACATCAAGGAGCCCTAGCAAAACTGGAATCAATGGGTATCAGGGGGCAAACTCTCTGTTGGTTAGAGTCACACCTGACATATAGGAAGATGGTTGAGGTTGTTTCAGGTCAGTCATCTCAGCTCAAGAATAGACTGCAGGAGTTCCTCAGGGTAGTGTTCCAGGCCCTACCATCTTCAGCTGTTTCATCAATGACCTTCCCTCCATCATAATGTCAGAAGTGGGGTGTTCATTGATGTTTGCACAATGTTCAACACCATTTGTGACTCTTTGGATACTGAAGCAGTCCGCGTCCAAGTTCAACAAGATCTGGACAATATCCAGACTTGGGCCGAAACGTGGCAAGTAACATTTATGCCACACAAATGCTGGGCAATGACCATCTCTAATGGCTACCCAACCAAAAAGCTATCCTCGAATATCACAGACCACGCCATTGCAAACTTAAAGTGAATCTGACAGGTCTGCAATATTGTCTTCCAGCTTTGGGTGTGAAATGTAAATCTGAAATGCCAAGCACAGGTGAGACTTTTAAGTTAGCATCTGATTAAATTAAGCTAAATAGTGCAAATAATACAATAGTCATGAATACTTGAGGTTATAATTTTTAATCTGGTTTCTTGGACAGTAAGTACCTAGTACCCTTTTTAACTTTCACACATGACCATTTGGGCAAAGTATGTGCAGTGAGTTTGGCACATAAGCTGATGGTGCATGCTGTAAGTGTGGCACTGAAGGAGCACAGTGCCCCGCTGAAACCTGTTAATTCCCTTTACTGTTCAATGTTCAGAACTTTGACAAGCTGCCTGCCTCTACTGATGCGCTTCTAAAGCAATGCACACCACAGAGGCTGACAACCTGCAATGCAAGGCTCACCTCCAAGTTTGTGCAATGTTGGTGAGCATTGTAAAATGAAACTTAGAGCCATGAGATTATGTAAGTGCATGAGATACATGTGTGTCCTGCATGCAAAACGACCTGGCAGAGATGCACAATTTGTAAGTGTTCCTGGTTAAAGAAAGCTATGATGATGTAGCCTGGCTGGTGGTTTGCTGATAGCAACCTGTGTACATGAGGGATGGAAGAGAATGGTGTCCATGGAGCATACAGGTTCATTCTGATGAGGACAGAATCAGATGAAGAACTGAAGATGCAAGTGGCAAATTGTTGCCACCAGGTAGCTACTGTGACAGGAATTAGTGCTGAATAATTTCTCAGGAAAGGACAGGAGAATTAGAAGCTGCATTGAATTGAGGAGAGTTGGGTTAAGAATGAGATTCAAATGCATGGGAATAAGGTAGCTACTGTTCAGATTCTGAACTCACCGTTACAACCTGAAGAGGAAAATCACATTTTTTTCTCACTGTTGAGATTTTAATTTTCTTTTCTATTTTTGCTAATTTTTCCCACATTTCTCACCCTTCCCACACCACTGACAGCTGGCGAAAATTCCACCCAGTGAATCCTTACCTATGGAAATAGTTCAGGCCTTAAGCAACTTGGTGAAGGGTTCACTTTCTCTGTTAGCCACCTGATGAAAGCAGCGAAATCTAACTCATTGTTTTGGAAGGCCACAGTCTGCTTTATTGTATTTTTTTTTTGTGATTGTGCTACTATTATGCTAACTAGCATAAAGCTCCATTCACTGATAACCCCCATATTGGTTAACCTGCATTTGGTCCCAGTCCAGCAATACCTCACTTCTGACATGTTCATCCTTGTTATACAAATCACACTGTGGCCTTACCAGCTCTCTATTTCTACAATCTCCTCCAGCATTACAATTCTTCAGTACCTCTGAAGTTCTCTAAAACTGGCCTCTTGCCCATGCCTGATTTTAATTCTGTACCATTGATGACTGCACCTTCAGCTATCAAGTTTCTAAACTCTGAAATTTCCTCTCTAAATCTCTCTCCTTCCTTAAGATGCTTCTGAAAATCTATATCTTTAGCCAAGCTTTTAGGCTACATCTTTTAAGTGTCTTGGAGTAAATTGTTGTTGAAGATCCCTTCTTGATATATCATGATACTGTTTCTTTTTTTCTGTTATAATAACTGTGGTGTTATAGGCAGGTTCATTCACAGTAAACGTCTCAGTTTGTTTTGAAGCAAACTGGCCCAGGATCTGTTCCAGTCTGTATGTCAAATATCAGAGGGACTTACCAAGCTATTCCACCTAAATGCAAATAAAAGGTGGGTCTTGTTTAAATATATGTCTGATTGTCAGACTTTTTATGTTTGCAAAAGGTATTCAACTTCCTTAGTTCAGTCAAATTATGGAAACACATTCTTCCCATAATTGAGTAGTCAACATTGTTAAATCATAAGAAGAGATATGTTATTGAGATGGTGATGTACATCAAAATGTAATAGTGACATCAGTCATGTGCAACAGACTGAAGAAAAGATGGAATAGTGTGTACTAGAGTGAAATGTACTTGCAGAGTCAATAAAATAGTTTGCAGAAACCTACCAGAATCAGACAGTAATGACTCATAGGTAAGGGAGAACCATTACAGACCATAAATTACCAGTAGAAACAAGAATAGCCCTTTCTCCAATGTGTAACATAAGACCCAAACCACAAGGCTCATGGCAATGCAAAACAAAGTTGAAGTTATTTGAGACAAATATATAGGCCAGAGAGATTCTGGATAATCAACAAATAACTAAATTAAGGTTAGTGTCTGGAGTCTTGAGTCCATTTTGTCACTCCCCAGTCTTTCTTACTGGGTTCCAGTGCACCGTTATTTCCATTTCCCAGCTTTGGTTACTAATTTCCACCCCCAGCAGCCCCGTGCCTCACTGACAGACCACCAGCTCTTACCATTTTCTGATCTCTGTTCTCTTGACAAGGAGGAGTGGTGGAGAGAAAGGGAAATGGCGTGGAAAAGGAGAAGTAGCTGGGAGAGTGGGGTGAGGCAAACACAATTGATCTAAGGTGCTCCTGCAAATTTAGCCAAGCATTTATGCTATATCTCCTTAAATGCCTTGGGACTAAATTGTTGTAGACTGACAGGTGACAACATATGCAGGATGAAGCAGTAAGACAGTGTGAGAAGGGGTGAGGAGGAGGCATAGAGTGACAAACAGTGTGGAAAGAAGGAAGGCAGTGAGGGAAGGATTGAGCATAGGAGACAGCATGGAGAGAAGAGGAATTGCATGAGAGAGGTTGGTAGCATGGCCCAGGACATATGGTGTTGGGAAGGAATGATAGGGTTGGATGGAATGGGAAATGGCAATGGCACAGGAGGAAGAGGGAATGGGGAATATGACAGAGATGATATGAGGGGGATGAAACAAATGAGATGGGTGTGATGTAGATTGGAAAGGATGAAGTGGTGTGGAATAGGGATTTTACAGACGTATTGTTGCAATAAAGATACTAATTTCACCACAGATGTTTTAGTGGTCTCTGCTGATTTGAACACATTGCAGTTTAACTCAGTGGTCGTCAAATGTTTTTTTTCTTTCTTCCAAGAAGGAGTTATGAAATGTATAACCACTAGAAATTTTACAGCATGCCATTGTTCCTTTTCACTTATCCATTTACTGGTTAATAGATCTGTTCGATAGATTAGAGTCTGAGCCACATACTGCCTTTTTCTGAAATAAAAGAAGATTGTGTGAGGATGGTGATTATAAGCGTAAAGCAAAATACTAAAATACTACATTAAACTAAAATGCAAAAGAGAATTCATATGTAGTTCTGTGCTTGCGACAAATTGTTCAGATCTTGAGGCAACGAGGGCACAGTTGGATTGTATAAGATTTTGGGGATTCTGCAGAGACTTCACTCATGTTTGAAATAGTTAACCCATGTTTGTCAGAAGCTGTGTTCACACTTCAGCAATGTGGAGCATTTGACTGATGCAGAATTAATTTTCTCCCATCTCCTTTTGCGCCAAAGTCGGCTGTTTTGACTTTATTGTTCTTTACCAATGTAGTTCATCAGTTTTATTGAGGATACCTTCATGTTGGTTAGACATTCTGAGAATCAAGTCTATTCAGACATTTGTCTCTTACCGTTGTATTGAACAAGCCGGCCAAAATGCTAGCCTGACTTGGTTATAACATAAACAAAAACAGAAATTGCTGGAAAAGCTCAGCAGGTCTGGCAGCATCTGTGAATGTTCTGAGGAAGGCTCACTGGACCCGAAACATTAACTCTGATTTCTCTTCACAGATGCTGCCAGGTCTGCTGAGCTTTTCCAGCAATTTCTGTTTTTGTTTCTGATGTACAGTTCTGCAGTTCTTTTGGCTTTAATTGGTGATAACATGTTTACTGATGATCTTGGAGATATGCTCCAAGTCTTGAGCACTAAATCTTAATCCACTATTGACAGGATTCGGTGTTATCAGAAATGACTGAATCTTCAGCTCCCCTGAAGATGAACACAGAGGCAGAGAGGCCCTAAAATTATTTGTGTCAGGCCATGTGTTTGTTTCAAGGCATTAATCCTGGCTCCTGGTATCTTCTGGGAAGAGAATCACCCTCCTTTCCCTCAGCCTCCAGCATCAACGAAGTAAGGCTCTGCCATGCACTGGATGCCAGGCTACTAATTATTCTGTAACATTTCTCCGCCCCTGTAAAGTGGCAGGTGTTTTTACGATTGGTGGATTTCATCCACAGAGCGGGCAACAGTCTCAATGATGGCTGCTTGGTATGTCCTAATAAGGCCCACATTTCACCTGGCTTCCGTCTGTTCCAGACCCACTAACACTAACTGGAAGTAAATTGTCTCCATGCCAATTCACGGCTCAACCCTGAGAAAATCAGGACGTCAGGCATTTACCCACCAATGGTGAGTTCAAAAGCAAACCTTTTGAAGGTTTTAGAAGGTCTGTGAAGAAATTTATTCTTGGCAATGAGCTACAAGTTGCTGGTAATTATCAAAATGGCTCTTGATCTGCCACCATGGTGTGGACTTTGTTCCCAGCAGGGTATTTCGACTGATACTGCAATGCTTGTGTTAAATCCTGTAACATAAGAACTAGATGTAGATGTGGGTGACATGGTACTGAAAGATTCAACAGATATTTAATACAACTCTTTGCATATATCCATTGCAATCAGAGGTGCTTCATTGTTTGGGCTAATATCTAGCTTTTCAATTCTAAACAGTACCACACTTTCACCAACATGTCATGTTTCAAGTAGCCCCAGTTAAGATAGAGTCTGAAAAATCTATGTCTTCAAGTTATATTCTCTGATACACTGATGATATACTAGGCTTGTCTCTTAAAGGAACATGACACAACTGTTAGCCTGTTCAGAAACTTATTGTAAAAGTACCATGGCAGTAAGGAGATCAGGAATTTTCTGCATACAGAAAGTAATACTTTTATTAGCAGCATGATCTCCTGGCCTACTTAACACACCTTCAAATTGAGATTCTGTCAGATTGATGTGATCCTGTCATGCATGCTGTCACTTGAGAATTCACTCCTCTTCGCTCCCAAATGTGAACTTAAAAAGAAGACATCCTCATGAAGACACTGAGGTTACCTGTGAAGCACTAAGGCTCCCCGTGTGAAGCTGACTCATTTCCCTCCTGTCCTAGCAAGCTCAGAAAACAAATCGGTGCACATACCACTGGGCCTTGAAGACATTGCCAGAATTTTCCTGATAGAGTTTCCACTCCATAGTCACCATCACGGCCTTTGCACTTTGAACCAAAATCTTATCCTGTCACCCCACTAGGGTTGATGGCTCATGGTTTTGGAACCTGAGTTAAGAGTTTGGCCTGATTTAGATGAGTTCTTTTCCAGCTGCACTTGTAACAACATTTGAGTTTAATTCAGTCATATTTCACATTTAAACATTAAGGTTTTCAAATAAATGGAATGTAGAAATCATTATCTTTCATAAAAAGGATACTTTTTTGTTATTTATAAAAATTAAATTTACATAATTTACTATAAGACCACCCCCCACTCTGAAGCCCCTGGCTGTATATATCAGATAATTGTGTAAAGAAACAAGCAGCAGTCTATCTGATCTTTTATTTATTAAGCAATTAACTAAATAACTCAGCTCTGCAGTCAGCAGCTTATTGCTCAGATCACTTAAAGCAGCCAAACTCTCTCAACATAATCATGGTTAAAGTCAGGTCAAGGAAGAAGTTCTTTTCCTTTGAAGGAATATTCTTGAGACACAGTCCTACAATCATTAAAAGTGCAAGGAAAAAACCTTGACATCTAAATTTTTAAAAAAGCTACAGTATTTCATCGCAGCAGTATGCAGAGGTATGCTGTGGATTCAGACTCATATCACCGAGACTCCATCTCAGGGGAAGAATCAGCTCATAGACACCCCATGCTCAAAGCAGCATTTCTGGAGTCGGTGAAAGTAGGTCACCTTGTCTGCTTCGTTGTTGGTAGCCCTGGGAAAGTAAAGACATAATTTACTGTGAAGAAAATAAATCACAGGGTAAAATTGCAATGCTTGAAAAGAGTGTTGTAAAAGGTTAGTACAGGATGGCTTCTGTTTGAATCATTCTGGGCTTCTCCTTTGTGAAGAGCGTTTTATGATCTGGGCATCATTTTTAAAAATTCAATTAATATAAGAATGGTACTCAACTTCATTTTATTCATTTGTCTACTCATATTTGTCAATGTCTTATTGAGTACATGGTATTGATGCTAGCAAACGTGGACAGAGCAGAAACTAAGTAAAACCATGCCAGGGACCTAAATTAAACAAACATTTAAAGATTCGTGAGTAGTGAAAGACCAGGGTGAGTGATTGTATGCCTAACAGTATTAGCCTCCCTAACTCTTATCAACCGCTTAAAGCATTTGTCACAAGTTAACAGGTGCGAAATGATGGCTTTTTAAAAAAAAAATGCCCTGGAGATACTGATTAATGTTTCCCACCAGTTTTGTTCTTTAGAACAAGCCGCTATTTCCTTTCTTCGTGCTATCTTAAGGGAAAGGCATTCTTTTCATTCTTCTTCTGCACTCCTATTAACATCATGACATGACCTACCAAAAGAACATACACTTTAAAAAAAAAAGGGCTCTGTCATGTAACAATACATTACTTTGCATCAAAAGCAGAATCTTCCACTTGTTTGTAGTGAATTTGGAGGTGGGAAAGGCATAACGTTGGGCAGAACAGTGGCTAATCTGAAGGCAGCCATCTCCTTGGCTGTACCAGAACTAAGTTCTGGGTAGGAAGGCCCCTGCTCAAGCTTCCAAGCCTGCTTCCCATTAAGACCTTTCAGTGGCCAATTAATAACGAGTTAAGGGCCTTATGCCACCATCTGTGTTAATCCTGTAGTGGGCATGTCTGTTGCTATCCAACGTACAAAGCAGCTAAAACTGTGTGGTCAACTTGTTACCTCAGGAGGTGGAGGGAGGGTGGTGACAGAGGTATCCCTGGATCCAAAAGACTGGGCATTGGGGCCAACTGAGAGCCAGCTCTTGCCCTTGCTGCTAGTCCCTGCACCCATGTCTGCATTACCTCCACAGTGCTGCACACATTATTTACCTGTGGCCTGGATCACTCTTTCATCTTGAGACTCTGGAAGGTGTTTCTTCAACAGGAACCACTACCTCCATGCTGTGCTGCTATGCATAAGATATACCAGCCTCTGATTCGCCAGCAGCTGTCATTTGGTGAGACCTCTACACTGGGATCTTGATTTCTAGGGGAGGCTCAACAGTGTTCTCACCAATGCCTGGTTGGTTTGTGGTTTGTTGTACCTTCCTGAAGAAAGGCAAGGCAGGCCTCCCACCAACTCTCTATCCATTAGGCAAGAACCCTACACCTCAAAATGATTTCAACACATGGATTCATTTATGGCATAGAAGAAACTCACCTAGCCCACTGAGTCTATACTGACTCCTCTTTGAGGTTCCAGTCAGCCTTTCCCCATAATTGTGTGTATTAATTTTGTTTAAGTATCCGTCCGATTCCCTCTTGAAAATATTGATCATGGCCACTCCGCTGATGCCATGGAAAGTGAGTTCCTAGTCATTGTCACACATTGCATAAACATGTTGTTTGTCCCATTCCCCCTGCATCACTTGATCAAAACCTTGTTTCTGTGTTCTCTAGTTATTGCAAGGATGAGAACTTTCAGCCCTTCAGTGGAATTCGGGCATTTTCTTTCTGGAATTTTGCCCTTAGAAATGTTTCACCAGGGGTATAATTAGAATATATTGCAGTTTACATTTGGAAAACAAAAGTGCAATGGAGCTTATGGACTCAACAACAGAAAGGGAACAGACTTGTTATTGATTCTGGTGGTGGTGTTGTGCATGCACTGCGTGTACCTCTGTTCACCTGTGCAATGTGTTGATGTGTGTGTTTGTCCTATGAGACTGTAATAATTAAATTGTAACATGGGGCTGGAATTAATTCTTCCTCTCTATATCCAAGCTTAGCAAGGAAACATTACTTTTTATTGAAGAAGAAATTAGACATGCCTTACCTTTTGTTGTGGCCTCAGTGATAAACATTTGCCCCTTGTTCAAAGTCTGAATATTTTTGGATAAAGAACCAAGCAGTCAAAAATGTGAAATACTTTGTATTTTAAAAACAATTCAACTGTACATTTTATTATGAAGCTAAACACTAGTGAATAATCTAAATGCAATCAATTCCAACTATTGTTACAGTAATGGTTTAAACAGCTTTCATTCATCTAAAAAACAGAGTACTCTGGAAATAGCTGCTTTGATTAAAGTGCTCTGGTGAGTAATTTGCTGCAGTCCATTGAGCATACATGATATGACAATTTGTTGCAGAGATTTATTTACCGGGTAGAGGAAATATATATTAGGTCAATATTGTCATAGCAGTTTGTACTGAAGGTGATGGGACAGGTTAGCAAAACAGTTAATGATCCTGAGATTGAAAAATAGAGGCATTGATGACAAAAAAGATTGGTGTAAACCTATGTGGAATACTAATTTCACCCCAACTGGAGTATTGGATTGGATGTTACAAATACAAGTCTGAGGTATCCCAGTGCCTCATGTCATCACACATCTCCAGTATTTCAGAAGGCAACACGGTGTAGAAATTGAAAGCCTTCTCACCATTTAAAAAAACCATTAACAAGTGAATGCTCAATGGTGACCAAGGCGTGACTAATTTTTAATTGCCCATTACATTTGTTTGGGTAACAGATAGGAGAAAGTTGTGCTGTGTAATATGTGTAGTTACCAGAACAGGAAGTCTCAAGCAGAGGAATGTGTGAGGGAACCTCCAGGAGCAGCTGGTGTTGGTGAGGGAAAGCACTGAACCGGGTAACTGGAGCACTTGTGCTGGGGCATCCAGCTACAGGCAGTGACAATGAGGGGGAGTGCTAGGCAGGGAAGTTGGAGTCATTAAATATATCCTCGCTGGAGGAGATGGTGTCTTTGGGTTGAAGAATCAGATAGTCAAAAGATTTCCTCAACCAGATATAAAGCACAGGGTAACTACATGTAAGTACTGTGTCTTCCATATTTAACCTTAACTTCTCTTAATACTTGTGATGACCTGATGCCAGTGGAATAAAGGATGTCTACTTCATGATGTGCGGGCTGTTTGTGTGTTCAAATTTCATGTTCCAGATGTAAAGCTTTGGATTAAGGACTGAAGAAATTTACTGTCATTGTTCCAGGAATGAGTTTGAGGTGTTTGGATAGGCTAGAGAAGCTAGTTTTGTTCTCTTTAAAACATAGATGGCAAGGAGGAGACTTGATTAGGATGCTTAAAATCATGAAAGCCTTAATATAAAGAGGAATTCCTTTAAAGTTTTAGCAAAGATTTGTAGCTCAGGTTGTGGGTGAGGTTGTTGACTTGCTCGCCAAACTGGCTTGTTTTCATTCAGACGTTGCGTCACCATGCTAGTTGACATCATCAGTGGAGCCTCCGAAGAAACGGTGTTATTCTACTCTGCTTGGAATTTATACTGTCTGGTCCGTTATAGTGAGTACTATCATTTCCAATTTTGATCTGTATGGGTTTTTATATGGGGTCCAATTCGATATGTTTGTTGATTGCATTACGGTTTGAGAACCATGTCCCTAGGAATTTCCGTGCATGTCTATGTTTGGCTTCGGCTACTATGGTTACATTGTCCCTGATGTTCCTGATAAGTAGCAGACACAGTTTTAAGGTGGTTAACAGAAGGAATCAGAGATGACTTGCAGAAAGTTTTCCTTGCACATTCAGTGGCCATGATTTTGATAGCACTAATAGAGCTGCAGTTACAGATTTGTCAGTTGCTTTTGAAATAGGATTGTATATATATTTGAGAGAAAGAATTGCAGGAATATGGGTAAGAGTGAGTGAATGGACATATTTGCTTTGTTCTTCTAAAGAGCTCGTCGAGACTTAGTAGGCCCAATAGCTGCTTCCTGTGAAATTTTTTTATCTACAACAATAGTTAAAACCAGCAAGTTTTGACTGAATGTCGAAGTAGTTTTGTAGTGCCAGAGCAGTTGGTTGGTCATAATACGTAGCACATTAAGAAGAATTGACTTACTCTTGAACAAATAAGTTCTAACTTTTTCTGCGGTTTGTAGTGATTTGTACCAAACTTCGTACCCTTCATGTGCTTTTATGATGTATATCTTGATAAGATACTGTGCAGCAAACCTTATGAAGAAGCAGCGTTAGGCAATCAGAAATTTCCTGATTTTCACCTTTAATGTTTCATCTACAGCTGCTCAAAATTACTATCCAGTTTACTGTTTAATAACTGAATAATAATGGTCTTATCTTTATTCCTTCTGCAAAGTCTGAACAAAGGCATTTCATTATAACCAGTTCTAAAACTCTGAGTCAGTCTCCAAGCGTTAAAGAGGACTATTTTTCTCAGTTTTCTCCAATGTGTTTTGTATCTCTGCTTAACTAAGAAATATCTAGGCAAAAGTAATGTTTTCCTGTTTGAACCATTTAGAATTGCTTGTTACTAATGGCTAATTTCTGTCTTTTTTTTTATTCCTTTGTTCAAGATAAACAATCATAGAGTCCCTACAGTGCAGAAAGAGACCATTCAGCCCATTGAGCCTGCTTTGACCCTCTGAAGAGCATCCCACTTAGCCCTAGACCTCAATCATACCCCTGTAACCTCACATTTACCATGGCCAATCCACCTAACCTGCACATTTTTGGACCGTGGGAGGAAACAGGAGCAGCCATCGGCAACTCACACAGACACAGGGAGAATGTGCAAACTCTACACAAGTAACCCAAGGCTGGAATCAAACTCAGGTCCCTGTTGCTATGAGGCAATAGTGCTAACCACTGAGCCACTGTTGCCACTCAAGCTTATAATATATATTTTTTTTAAAACTGCAGAATGAACTGCATGGTGATGTTTGAGATAGCCCCTTCCACCCCCAATATTTGTCGGACCCATTCCCCAGAAATAATGTCAAACGTATCTACAAACCAGCTTAATCCCATCAGGAGCCCGAATCAGTGATGCTGTTGATTGTATTTGTAATGGTCTGCATATAGAGCCTCTACATCACCACATTGAGGAATTGAGAAAAATCTAAGTGCTTCCCCAAATTGGGGGCAAATTAGTGACGCACACAGCTTGAGACACTTATACACTCTTCCTCATTGGCTGTTTTCAGATTGTCATTCGACAAAGTCTTAAGTATATGAACAAGGAGCAGGAGCATGCCATGCAGCCTTTCACTCAATAAAGTCATCACTAATGTGATTGTAACCACAAATCCACATTCCTGTCTTTCCCTGCTAACTTTTCACCACCTTGCTGATATAGACTTGCTCACCTCTGCCTTAAAAACTCTGTTTCTACTGCATTTTCAGGAAGAGTTCCAAAGACTCATGACCTCTGTGAGAGAAGAAAAAAAATCTCCCAATCTCTATTTGAAATGTGCGACCACTTATTTTTAACAAGTGATCCCTAGTTTTAAATTCTCCATAAGAAGAAACAGCCTCTCCACTTCTTGTCTACCAAGTATCTTATACATTTCAACCAAGTCACCTCTTACACACAAGAACACAAGAACTAGGAGCAGGAGTAGGCCGTCTGGCCCTTCGAGCCTGCTCCGCCATTCAATAAGATCATGGCTGATCCTTTCGTGGACTCAGATCCACTTATGCTGATACAAGCCTAGCCTGTTCAACCTTTTCTTATAAGACAATTCTCTGGTTACAGATATTAGTTTGGTGAACCTTCTCTAAACTGCTTCCAATGCATTTAATCTTTCCTTGAATAAAATGATTAATGTTATACTCCAGGTGTGCCACTTATCATTGAAAAATAATCTCCCTAACTTTGTATCCAATTGCCCTTGCAATAAATGATAACATTCTATTAACGTTCATTTTTATTGCATAAGCTGCATACTAGTTTTTTCTGATTCACGCACTATGTCACCCAGATCCCTCTCCATCTCAGAGCTCTTCAATCTGAACAGATTGTCCAGAAGCAGTCCTTTTTGGAAATATTAATCCTTAGAAGGGAAAGCAGTGGAAATTCCTTGAAAAACAGAGAATTTTTACTATATTAAGAAAGTGTTCTCTATCCATATTACAAGGCATTATGGTGCCTGGTGATAGGTTCTTGATTAATAAGAGGATCAAGGGGAAAAGGCAGGAGAATGGAGTTGAGAAACATATCAGCCAAGATCAAATGGCAAAGCAGAATCAGTGGACCGAAAGGCCTAATTCTGCTCCCATATCTTTTGATGGGTGCCCACCTAGATGAGAAGTGGCTGCAATGCTGTCACTTAACAGACTGTTGACCATTATCAGGCTGGGGGTGAGACTTATTCCTCTAGAGAGCAAAAATCCAATCTCTGAGAGCTGCCAAGCAATCAGGTGGCTGGCAACTATTTGGCAACTGCTCCTGCTGGGACTAATGCTAGAACTACAGGTAGACTCCAGTCGAGATAATCGCTGGAGCTAGAAACCAAGGTCAGGCTGACAATCACTAGTACGTGAGGTTGGATTCTGAGTTTGAGAATCCAGCAGTGCAAGATAAAGGGGAAAGAATGATTTTGGAATGGGGTTGCACCGGCAGGAACAGGGAAACCAGAGGTGGTTCACTACTACAACCATGCCCCTACCCCTTACATGCCCAACAGTAGCCTATGCAGCTACAGTTGCTGATTTTCCATGTGGCATGAACCACCCTCACCCAATGAAATAGTTTTGGGGGTGGAACTCTGTAGCAGGGCTGAGATGAAGTTCTATTTGGCCACTTAATGGATTCAATTAGCCCAAAAGATGAACAGACACCACTATTGTTCCTCCAACCCTTGCAATATTTCATTCTTCAATGGGTTAGTGACAAATGCAGCCATGAAAATTTCTGAGCCTACTTTCGGAGTGTTATTACGTTATTGATGTTTGTCTTTTTCTCACATTCTGACAAGGATGCACAAGAGAAAAATTCCAGGATGAATGCAAACCATGTTTATTTGTCATGTTTTCTGTCTTTAAGGTCATAGCAACTATGCATTTCCTTAACAATAGATCACAGATTTGCCCATCATGCCCAGGAAGAGCACCATAAACTGGCCATCATGCACAGAAACATGGAGAAGCTTTACCATGATTTGATGCATTATTTTGTTATCAATCCAAAGAAAGTCACAGCTGAGGAGCTTTTTAACGATATAAGTAACTTCCGAACCATGTTCATGGTATGTTCATTTGTTATATGAAACTCTGACGATAATGGAACAGCCGCTTCTTATTTATCTTGCTTGTTATCTTCTAGTTATTTTGTGATGGCATTACTGCATTTATAGTTTATTGCATTGTAGCTACTACTTACAAGTATGTTGATATGATAGATTTCCTTACAGAGGTGTTGAGAGGACCACATGTCCGAACTCACTCCTTTCAAATCCTAAGATGTTCTGCCCTCAAGTCCATATTACATCATCATCATGGATGGTACTTATGACATTCCTCTGGATTAACCTTTTCAGACTGTTTCCAACCCATATGTGCCAATAGTTATATTGACTTGCGTTCCAATATAAAATAAGAACTTACTTTCAATTAGTAATCAGATCAAAAGCTGCCCTTCCTTTAACTTACCAAGTAATTGAAGCTACTGTTTGTGATAGAGGTGGTTATTGCTTCATAAATGAAATTGCAATGAATGTTTTCTCCATTTTTGTTCTTAATTTCATCTTTGACACATTTTCTAAGAAACAGGAAAAGAAATAGGCAATTCATCTCTTCAAACCTGTTCTTCCATTCAATATGATTGTCTTTTAATCTTCATTCTTTTCATTAAAGCAAGCTGTCAGGGAAAACACAAAGCGGAGAGAGGCAGAGGAGAAACAGAGACATGCCAAATTAGCCAAAGAAAAGATTGAGAAAGAGAAAAGAGAAAGGCAACAAAAGAAAAGACTTCTCCTGGAGAAGAATTCAGGTAAAAACATGCGCGCATTTAACCTTTAAAGAACAAAAGAAAAGAAAGGAAGTATTCAATCTTTTTGGCTGACATCAGCTAATTTGCTTGAATGTGCAATACAGATGACAATCATTCGATTATCATGAAAAGAATAGATTGAATTCATCCCAATTTTGGGTTCACTGCATTTGCTAGAATTCCATTTGTGCTTTAGAAAACTGTACCTTATTTAGTTCACTCAACTACAAAATGCACTTCTGCTTTGGCATTGTTACGTCGTCTCTTCTTCAACTTCAGTCTTTGTAAATTGGAGGCACTTTGTTGAGAGTGCTCTGTTGATGTAAAGGAACTATAGTATCAAGAATATTCTCAAAGCGGTTTGTTCTAAGTTTAACTCAACCCAAGAAGCAACAAATTGCATTTTGGCTGAAGTAAAAGGCAGTTGTAACCAATCATTGAACATTTTGTCAATCATTGCATAGAGCTATTAAAAGTAAACATTCTTGCATTCTTGTGCTTATGCTTAGATACTTGATTGACTTGGTTATGTTGACAGAGGACTGCAATGTATTTCTGTAGGAGATTGAATGCAAAACCTGATGATTCATTATGTGTTATACTTCTCTCTTACCCCTGCTGTATAAGAACCACCATGTCTGTATGTTATATGGTTATATCTAAAGTTAAAACAACTCCATGTAAACCTTATTCTGTGCTGCATTTAGCCTGTGTGATTCCGCACAGAGAAAATAATCCAATAAGAAGCCAGTAAGAGTCAATAACAAAGCTAAATACTCCCGCCACTGACAAATGGCTTTACTATTGAGCTAACATTTTCGTATTTATTCTTACCGCGCATTTCCTTTTGTTGCTTGTAGTTTCTCTTTGACCATGTGAATCTTCTTTTCGTTGGTTCTGTATTGTATCAATGCCACACAGTCCTTTCATCCTATGTAAACCATAATTATAGAAATGTTTCTTTTGCACAACTAACTGGTGTTCAGGTAACATGGAAACAGGAGCAAGCCGTTCATTCAATTAAAACAGAAGTTGCTGGAAAGGAAGGGTCACCGGAGCTGAAACATTAACTCCAATTTTTTTCTTCACAGATGCTGCCAGACCTGCTGAGCTTTTCCAGCAATTTATGTTTTTGTTCCTGATTTACAGCATCCGCAGTTCTTTCGGTTTTTATTCATTCAATTAAATCCATTCCACCATTCAATTAAATCATGGGTGATCTGTATCTTAGCTGTATCTCCCCTCTCTTAAGTAAACTTTAATACTTTTTCCCAACCAAAGTCTGTCAAATTCCAGTTTATAAATTTTTTAATTCACCTACCTCCGCAGTGTTTTGTTGTGTGGGGAGAGGGCTCCCAGATGCCTAAGTGGAATACTGTTGTTCAAGATTTATATTAATATTGATTGAATGCAGAAATCAAAAGTACAATTTAAATCTTACAAAGGTCAATTTGGGGACAATAATTAATACTAATGAAGAATTCAACATAATACAAAAAGGCTTTCATAAATGGATGTGGAATTGTCAAATGACGTGCGTTTCAATGCAGAAAAGTGAGATGGTGCATTTACAAGATGATGCTTGAATAATAAGCATTTAAGTGCAGTAAAGGAGCAAAGGAATCTAGATTTACAGATATACAGTGCTCTTAAAGTCATGCTGTAAATTAACAAGATCATTATGAAATCAAATTAGACATTGAGTTTTATATCTCGAGGGATGTCTCTGTATATAAGTACAGAGAGCTATCTATGGACCCAAGTTTACACTGCCACCACCATCTAGAGCTAAAATTGTGACATTCAAGACATTTTTTCCTGACGTGGGTGCGTCAAGCCAGGATATTATCTGAGTCTCATTACTCGGATTGGGAGCAAATATCTGGGGGATATTGACGATGTGGATGATGGAGGTATTAGTATAATGTATAATAGTTGGTGCTATGTTTTGACATGAATTGAGGCACAATTTTTGCATATTGTTGGGGAACCTATGCACCGCATCTTTCTATATACTTTACGAATGTAGGAAAGATATATCCTTGTGTCCAAAATGGAAAATATTTTTATTGCCCATTACTGATTTATAATAGAATTGACTTGCTGTACTTGGTTGGTTTGACCTCTTCGGTTTTCTTTTGATTAGAGATATTGAAGTTGATTGACCAGTTATGGTAGTCAGCCACTCAAAGGCAAAATGGACACAAGTCAGGATTATGACAATATTGGAATATAACTTGCATTGGCTGAGCCATGGTGCACTACAGAAATACACTACTACACTTTCTCAAGACTAGCAATGATTTTGTGAAATTTGATGTTGAAGGTGAAAAATAATGAAATTTGTTTTGTATATTGTGAGATTTCATTTAAGGAAATGATTATTTTCAGAATGAATGAATGCGGTTCATCAGAGGGTTTCCCTTGTCATTTTGTCTTGAAAATTCACAAAATTAGATGTTATACGAAGAGGCGGCATGGTGAGCACCGTGACCTCACAGCACAGGGGATCTAAGTTCGATTCCAGCCTTCGGTGACTGTCTGTATGGAGTTTGCATGTTCTCCCTGTCTCTGCGTGGGTTTCCTCTGGGTGCTCTCGTTTCCTCCCACAGTTCAACAATATGCAGATTAGGTGGATTGGCCATGTTAGATTGCCTATATTGTCTAGCGATGAACAAGATAGGTGGATTAGCCATGATAAATGTGGGGTTATGGAGATAGGGTGAGCGCCTGGTTCTGGTTGGGATGCTCTTCAGAGGGTAAGTGCAGGATTCAGTGAGCTGAATGGTCTATTTCTATACTCTAGGGATTCAATGATCTGTTCCTATGCATATTTATTGAATGTTTTTTCCCATTAATGGTTCCTTTTAATGGGTCTGCTACCGGACCTCTTTTCCAATCACCCACTTCAACAGTTGCCAGGGGTCTCTCAAATCCACCTAGCTGATTTCCCCCTTCTCTGGGCTTACTGAGGTCAATAATTATATTCAGCTAGGCATCACGTCTCAGTCCTACAATGTCATTAATTAATTTTTTTTTTCTTTTTAAACGAGAATGGTTATTTTGGAATGGTGGTTTGATAACTTGCAGGAAAGTTTACTTGTATTTTAGCAAGTTGTTATTTATTATATTGTGCAATAAGCGTAACAGTAGAGTGGTAAGCATAGACAGGGACTATAGAAAATAAAACAATTTGCTCAAGACTTCAATCCTGAAGCCATTCCAAAGTACGGTCATAAATTGAAACATGAACTCTGCTTCTTCCTTCACAGATGCTGCCAATACTGCTATTTCCGTATTTTCTGTTTATATCTCAAATTTCCAATATCCACAGAATTTTGCTTATAGATTATTGCATTGTTAGTTGGACATATCTGTGTGACCTAATTTAATCTCTATTTTGGAAAATCTGTTACAACAACAAAAATGTTATATTTATAAGAAAATAACTACATGCCTATGGAAGTATAATTAATATAGAACAGCGGCAGTGCAAAGGTCTTTTAACTTACTGATAGCACATTATCTCAGGAATACCTTATATTTCATTCAGTTCTGATAGGTAATACTAATCTTTCTACACAAACTATTAGCAGGAAAAAATTGTTTGTATTTCATGTTTTAATCCCTTCACCATCAGCCAGCATTCAGTCTTTTATGCTGGTGCCTTTCCTGAAGTATAACAAATTTGAAAAAGGAAGAAAGATGTAACATAGGAAGAAAAAAAATTGGAATTGTAACCTTTATGAAGTTAGCATGCTCAGCAGTTCAGAAAGTAATGTGTTCATAAGTGCCTATTATATTGACTATCATCAAAAATTAAATACAAAGTTAATTTTAAATATTAGTATGTTAAATAATACTAAATTATGCCAGAGATTTTATCAATGGTAACAATACCTTGCTAAATCATCAAGAACTCATTTTAAAATGTACGTTAGTCAAATGATGTCAATTTAACAATACTATTTTGAAAGTGAAGCATTTTTACACAGAAGAATAGAAGATGTGAGGAAGAACATAAGAAATAGGAGGCGGAGTAGGCCATCCACCTTTTGATTCTATTCCAGCATTCACATGTGTTCATGGCTGATCTGATCATGGCCTCTGTCATGTAAGGCTGTGAAAGAGTAAATGCTGAAAAGTGCATTAAGCTCCATCCAATATAATGATGCCATATCGACTCAGGCAGGAAATGGGCCAAATAGAACACAGAATTGGATATCTTGGAGATAGCAATTCTTCAGATAAACACTTACTGGCAAACTGGTTATTAAATCAGAAGCTGAAAAGTAAGTACAGTTTTGCAACCAATTGGGACGGTATCTGATGACATTATATCTCGCCTCAACAGCTATTTTTAGAATATAAGAACTCAGGTATAGGAGTAGGCAATTCAGCCCCTCGCGCCTGCGCTGTAATTAATTACCATCATATCTGATTTCATCACAGCCTCAATCTTACTTTCCTGCTTGCTTTCCATAACCCTTCAACCCATCACTAATTAAAAATCTGTCTATATCCTCCTTAACTTTACTCAATGACCCAGTATCCACAGCATTCTGGGATAGTGATTTCCACAGACTCATGATGATTTGAGAGAAGTAATTTCTCCTTGTCCCTGTTTCAAATCTGCCACCCCTTATCCTAAAACTATGATCTCTCATTCTAGATTGCCCTACATGAGAAATTATTCTTTCCATGCCTACTTTGTAAACCCCGTAGTAATTTACGCAACTCAATTAGAGTGTATAGGCCTAATTGCTCAAAATCTCTTCATAAGACAAAATCCCCTCATCTCTGGAATCAATCTACCTCTACCTGCCTCCAATTCAACTATATTCCTCCTCAAGAAAGGGGACTAAAAAGACAATGGCAGAAACAGCCTTGTCAACCACTGCAAAATCTTCCTTACTAATATCTGGGGGCTAGTGCCAAAATTGGGAGAGCTGTCTCACAGACTAGTCAGGCAAAAGCCTGACATAGTCATACTCACAGAATCATACTTTACAGACAATGGCCTAGACACCACCATTGCCATCCCTGGATATGTCCTGTCTCAACGGCAGGACAGACCCAACAGAGCGGGCGGTACAGTGGTATACACTCGGGAGGGAGTCCTCAACTTTGACTTCAGACCCTATGAAGGCTGGTGGATTTAGGTTACACATGGGCAAGGAAATTTCCTGCTAATTACCACATACTGTCCTCCCTCACCTGATGAATCCGTACTCCTCCATGTTGAACAACACTGAGAGGAAGCACTGAAGAAGGCAAGGACACAAAATGTACTCTTGATAGGGGATTTCAATGTCCACCAAAGAGAATGGCTCAGCAGCATTTCTACTGATTGAGCTGGTCAGGTCCTAAAGGACATAGCTGCTGGACTGGATCTATGGCAGATGGTGAGAGAATCAACAAGAGGTAAAAGCATACCTGACCTCATCCTTACCAGTCTTTCAGCTGCAGATGCATCTGTCCATACAGTATCAGTAAGGGCGACCACCACATAGTCCTTGTGGAGACGAAGTCCCACCTTCAGATGGAGAATAATCTCCATCATATCGTATGGCACTATCACCATGCTAAGTGGGACAGACTTTGAACAGATCTAGAAACTCAGGATCGGACATCCATGAGGCGATGTGGGCCATCAACAGCAGCAGAATTGTACTCCAGCACAATCTATAACTCATGGCCTGATACATTCTTCATTCAATCATTACCA
Source organism: Rhincodon typus (assembly GCF_021869965.1). NCBI lineage: Eukaryota > Metazoa > Chordata > Chondrichthyes > Orectolobiformes > Rhincodontidae > Rhincodon > Rhincodon typus. The sequence continues at coordinate 105,295,903 of NC_063337.1, read as the reverse complement.
CTAAGCCAGGAGATCAACCCTGGTTCAATGGAGAGTGCAAAAGGGCATGCCAGGCGCAGCACCAGGCTTATCTGAAAATGAAGTGTCAACCCAGTGAAACCACCAAACAGGACTACTTGCATGTTAAACAGCATCAGCAGCAAGTTATAGACAGGGCTAAGCGATCCCACACCGAACGGATCAGATCTAAACTCTGCAGTCCTGCACATCCAGTCATGAATGGTGGTAGATGATTAAACAACTGGAGGAGAAGGATCCTCAAATATCCCCATCCTCAATGATGGAAGAGCCCAGCACATCAGTGCAAAAGATAAGTCTAAAGCATTCGTAGCAATCTTCTCTCAGACGTGCAAAGAGGATGATTTATCTCAGGGTCCTCCAGTGGTTCCCCAGCTTTACAGATACCAGTTTTTATCCAATTCGATTCACTCTATGCGATATCAAGCAATAGTGGAGACGCTGGATACTGCAAAGGCTATGGGCCCTGACAGCCCCGGCAATAGTACTGAAGACTTGCTGCTCCATGAGCCAAGCTGTTCCAGTACAGTTACAACACTGGCATCTACCCGACAATGTGGAATATAGCCCAGGTATGTCCTGTACATAAAAAAAAAGCAGGATAACTCCAGCCCAGCCAATTACCACCCCATCAGTCTACTCTCAATCATCAGTAAAGTGGTGGAAAGTGTCATAAACAGTGCTATCAAGCAGCACCTGCTCAGCAATAACCTGCTCAGTGACGCCCAGTCTAGGTTTAGCCAGGGCCACTCAGCTCCTGACCTCATGACAGCCCTGGTTCAAACATGGACAAAAGAGCTGAATTCCAGAGGTAAGGTGAGAGTGACAGCCCTTGACATTAAGGCTGCATTCAACTGAGCGTGGCATCAAGGAGCCCTAACAAAACTGGAATCAATGGGTATCAGGGGCAAACTCTCCAGTGGTTAGAGTCATACCTGACACATAGGAAGATGGTCGTTGTTGTTGGAGGTCAGTAATTTCAGCTCCAGGGCATCTCTGCAGGAGTTCCTCAGGGTAGTGTCCTTGGCCAAACCATCTTCAGCTGCTTCATCAATGACTTTCCCTCCATCATATGATCAGAAGTGGGGATGTTCACCGATCATTGCGCAATGTTCCGCACAATTTGTGACTCCTCAGATTCTGAAGCAGTCCATGTTCAAATGTAACAAGATCTGGACAATATCCAGGCTTGGGCTGACAAATGGCAAGTGACATTTGTGCCACACAAGTTCCAGTATGACCATCACCAATAAGAGACAATCTAAACACTATCCCTTGACATTCAATGGTGTTACCATCACTGAATTCTCAGCTATCAACACCCTGGGGTTAACATTGACCAGAAAGTCGACTGGACTCACCACACAAACACAGTGGCTACAAGAGCAGGTCAGAGGCTAAAATTACTGCGTCGAGTAATTTACCACCTGACTCCCTAAAGCCTGCCCACCATCTACAAGGCACAAGTCAGGAGTGTGATGGAATACTCCCCATTTGCCTTGATAAGTGCAGCCCCAACAACACCTAAGAAGCTTGACACTATCCAGGACAAAGCACCCGCTTGATTGGCACGACATCCATAAGCATCCACTCCCTCCACCACTGACTCTCAGTAGGAGCAGTGTGTACTATCTGCAAGATACAGTGCAGAAATTCACCAAAGATCCTCAGACAGCACCTTCTAAATCCATGACCACTTCCATCTAGAAGAACAAGGGCTGCAGAGATATGGGGACATTATCATCTTCAAGTTCCGCTCCAAACCACTCACCATCCTGACTTGGAAATATATTGTCATTCCTTCACTGTCGCTGGAATTCCGTCCCTAATGGCATTGTGCGTCAACCCACAGCAGGAGGACTGCAGCGGTTCAAGAAGGCAGCTCACCACCACCTCTCACGGGCAACTAGGGACGGGCAAGAAATGCTGTCCGAGCCAGTGATGCCCACAGTATCCCACAGATGAATAAAAAGTTGTGCAGGCTGGAGTTGTATTCCTTGGAACAGCAAAGCTTGACAAAGGACCTGATAGAAGTGTATCAGGTTATGAGGGACACAGATAGGCTGGAAAGAAAGGCATTGTTTTCCATTAGTGGAGGGATCAATAACCAGTGAGCTTAGATTCAAGGTAAGCTGAATGGAAAGTTGAGGAACCATGTTACTAATTCGGAGGGTGTTAGCAGACTGCAACTCTGTCTGAAAGAGGGTTGAGTCAGAAACTCTTGTAACATTTAAGCACTACTTAGATAGTCATTTGCTTTGCTACAGCCTCCACAGCTATGGACCAAGGGCTGAAAAATGGAATTACAGGTAGCTTTCCTATAACGTGATAGTTGTGTCCTTGCATGACCTCGTGCTATAGAAAATCGCGTTATAGGGAAATCGCTATAGAAAATCGCTATACCTGTACAGCAGGAATATTCGTGTTATCCAAACAGCGTTCCCTGTTCATCAATCACATTCCAGCCAAACCGCATTAACAAAACATGCATTATAGCAGAACTACATGTAGTGTAGTCAGATCTTGGTTGATTGTCACAGCCACATTGGGTTGAATCGTTTCTTGTGCTGTAAACATCTAAGAGTCAATGAAATCAACCGTCTTCAACCCAGACCACCAGCTAATCTTTAAGTCTGAAGATAATAAATTCTGGGAGAATTAAGAAAACTCCAGTTTGCCTGAATTGTTGAATTCAGAAACTTTGGGGGAGGTAAATTTAATTGTGTACACAAAAATAAGAACAGTTTTGGGGAAAGTGTGTAAAAATCTGAAAGGGTCATTATTGAGGAGTGCATTAAGCAACACTGTTTATGGTGATGGTGTCACATGGACCCTGGCAGGGGAATAGCTTTGGATTTTGAAGGAGTAAGAACTAAAATTGAGGATTCCCTCATAGAATTACTAACAATGCCTGTGATACCACTGTAAGCTATACCTAGTTGCTACTAATTTACATAATAGCACATGTTTGAAACAAGAGCCTCTTCTCGTCAGGTGACCAGGTGGTTTTCCTCGACTACATTAGACCAAGGGAGTTCTCCAGATCCTTACCAAGTAAGCAGATGGGTAGAGCAAATGTACCAGATTGATCTACCGGCAGGAAGACTGTGATTAGAATGCACTTTACAACATCCTCAACTCCACTTTCCTGCCTGTGGGCCCAGAACTAACATAGCATTGAATGTTCACTGGTCTCAGGATGAAAAACAATACCAAACAATATCGAGGCTCGAATTGAAGATTATGGTATTGTTACCACCATGCTCTAACATTCTGAAATAGTTAACTGACAAACTCTCTTCACTAACTTCCCCATTCTGTTTTTGTTCATCTTGTATTGATCAATATCAAGTAGAATTGACAGGGCTGACAGCAGGTGATCCCATGGTTAAAAATGTACAAAAAAAGTTACAGAAGTTAGAAATCAGAATCAGAAAATGCTGGAAGCACTCATCATTTCTGGCATCCTCTTTGGAGAAAACAGATCAGTTAATATTTTAGGTGGAGCTTTTGTCAGATTGGTTATCTGGCCTGTTGAGTGGTTAGAAATTTAAGTGGAAATGAGGCAAAAATAAGTATTTAAAAAAGCATGTAAAGAATTGCACTATTATAAATCCCATTTAGGAGCCAAGTGAAAAAACTGAAAAGCAATATATCTAAAAGAAAATAGTATTAACATAGAAAAAGATTTTGTCACTCACTTTTGTCCAGAATATTTCTAGGTTCAGAAGATCAGATTCTGAATGAAATATATTGGACAGTGGAATTCTTCTTGGTGGTTGCAAATCTCTTCTTACAAGATATAAGCAGGCAGTGGCTCCTTTTTCCATGTGCTATTGAAGATTTCTACGAAGAATACTAATCAGTTGGTTTGATATTGTCAGAGTGTAAAGAACCTTATAATTCTTATAAGATGGTAAAATATATTGTAACATAATGAAAAAAATCAATCAATGTAGCATTATCTTTGGAAACAACATTGGTAGCAACTAATGAAAATTACAGTGAATTATTCTGAATTATCTCTCTACACTTAAAAGTAGAGATTTTTAAAAGCATAACATTGAAAATTGCAGCTCAAATAGACCGTCTTTTTTGCATATACCTACACAGTTTGTCCAGACCAAAAAGATATTATTAATCTGTCACAGAACATTTTCCTGTACCAAAGTATTCTTGCAGCTGGCACACACTTGTCATACATGGGGAACGTCCATCTGACTTAAAAATGATACTTACAACAAATAACCATTGATTTACTGAAATATCCAGTATCTACTGTGGTAGTCAAACGACAGAGATATGAATTACCAACAATCACAAAGCAGTACACCTTTCAAAATTGTAGATGTCACAAACTTAACCAAATAAATTACTCAATTTTTTTCAAAGCTAATAATCAGCTGTTGAAATAGCCCTATTGCTAAAATGGTTTTATTTTGTGACCATTTGCTTTCTCAATTAACTGACACTAATCCCCAATAAGATTGGTACCATAAATCCATACACCCATTTAAAAATTTATATAAAATATTTAAACATTTTTGCTTGTGTCCTAGGCCCAACCATCTTCAGCTACTTTATAAATAACTTTCTATCCATCATGAGGTCAGAAGTTGGGATGTTTGCTGATGATTGCATAATGTTCAGCACCATTTGTAATCCTCAGATACTGAAACAGCCCTGTCCAATAAAGCCACACCTAGACAATATCCAGGTTTTGGCCGAGAGTGCCAAGAAATATTCAAGCACGCAAGTGCCACGCAATGACCATCTACAAAAAGAGAGCATCCAGCCATTGCCCTTTGACATTAAATAGCATTGCCATCTCTGAATTGCCCCACAATCAACATCCTGGGGCTTATCACTGTCCAGAAACTGAACTGGATTAGTCACACAAACACTGTGGCTAAAAGAGCAGGTCGGAGGCACGGAATCCCCATGACAAGTAACTCACCTCCCAACTCCCTAAATTCTGTCCAGGATTCTTCAAGGCACAAGTCAGGAGTGTGATGGAATACGGCCCATTTTCTGGATGGGTGCAGCACCAACAACACTCAAGAAGCTTGACACCATCCATGACAAAACAACCCAGTTGATTTGCACTACACCTACACATACTCATCCACAACTAATAGTAGCAGTGTGTTCTCTCTACAAGACACCCTGCAGAAATTCGCCAAGGCTACATAGCACACCCCAAGCCCATGATCACAACCATATAAAACAAAGGATACATGGGAACATCACTACCTGCAAGTTCTCCTTAATGACATTCACCATTGTGACTTGGAAATATATCATCATAACTTCAGAGCCTTTGGGTCAAATTCCTGGAATTCCCTCGCTAACATCATTGTGGGTCTGCTTACACCAAATGGACAACAGCTGAAATGAACTGAAGACCTGTGCTCCAGAACTAGCTGTACCACGAGTAACTATTCCAGTAGAGGTACAACACTGGCATCCACCCAGCAATGTAGAAAATTGCCTATGTATGTCCTCTGCACAAAAAGCAGGGCAGTGTGATTATTTTTAAATAGCTTGCAGTAATCTCCTAAATAATACATTCAATCAATTTTCCTCTGATGGATATTAGGCTAACTTGCTTATAATTCTGTGCTTTTTGTTTCTTTCCGTTATTAAATGCACTATTTTCTGATCTGCTGGGACCCTTCCAAATCTTACAAATTTTGGAAGATTAGAGTCACTACTACTTCGCCCATTCCTTTTTAAGAATGTAGAATGTAGGCTGTCCAGTTCTGAAAACTTGTCAGCCTTGATCTAATACTTTTCCCAGTACCTTTTCCCCATTGAGGTTTATTATTGCTCCATCCCATTTACCTCTTGACAATTCAACTTTTTGGAGAAGTATCTTCTACAGCTTTCCCTAATTCACACACTAGGTAACCAACACTGGTTTTAGTTGCTGTTTTCCTATTTAAAACTTCTTGAAAGTTCTACTGTCTGTTTTATATTACTATCTAGTTTTCTCTCATTTCTCTACTTTACAATGCTATTACTGTGCAGTGTTTTACACTGAACATGCTAAAGTAATCCTGTGAGCCTAGCTAGAATAAAATATTTCTGAGTTATTGTCTTAAACTTGTCTTCAAATATTTGCACAAATGTTATGTATCAATATAAAGCTCCAATTTTGATTTGTTTTATTCAGATAGTTATTAACCACTCCATTTACTACATCATTTGAGAAATGAATGCTTCATCATTTTCTTTGCTTGCTGTTTTGTGTAGGGTTTCAAATAAAATCAGCTAACATAGAATTCAAATAATATTTAGATAGTTTATTTGCTTCAAATGACAGATGATTCCTGAGACAATGATTCCATTTAAAATTGCACAGAGTAAATAAAGGTCAGCAATGTTCTCAACCTTTCACAGGTGATTTATTTAGATAAAACCTTTGCTTTGTGGTATAAGCCAGCCTGTCTGTGAAACAAAATGCCAATACAGGAAGTATTAGCTTTTGAGATGTGTTTAAAGAATGATTGATTGTGTTAATGCCAGCCTCATCATCTATGTGACTGGTGAAGTGGAGAGGGAACATGACAAGAATATGGCATAAATAGTAGATTGTGTTGACCTTTATTTCTGATCTGTGGAATAAGCCTTTTCATTTTTTGTGATAATTGTTCAATGGACACTGCAGTCCATTAGAAGTGAAGCTCTTCAGCATGCAAAAAACTAGCAGGCAGTCTAGTTGTTATGCAACTCATTGTGTGACAAAATCTGTTCAATCTAGCTGTTGATTTTACCCACTGAAAGAAAGAGTCAAAGGTGAATCAATTCAACTTCGAACTTTATTTATTGGGTACGAGCAAATCTAAAACGTGACTAACCTTGGTAAAAGGAAAGCTGATTTCTGATTAAGTTAAGGGCTTGTCTGGTTCTGAAATTGGTGGCTTTAGTCATAACATAGTGGTCTTTCCCCGTTCTCTTTGACATTGCTATGGTAACCCTCGGGGCTAATAAAATTCCTTCAATCCTTTCCCACAGAGGGTGATGAGACAGGCGTGATTGATAGCCTGCTAGAGGCCCTGCAGTCAGGTGCAGCATTCAGAGACAGAAGGAAACGGACAGCAAGGCCTAAAGGTGAGTTCTGTACCTATTTGATGTTGTTTCAAAGGGAGTTAAGGTACAGAGTGCTCATGCTGTTCCCCAGAAAAGATACATTTTAGAAAATAGATTAAAATGGCGAGGCGCAGTTCTGTGGGGCACAGAATCTGTCAATGTCAGGAGCAGACTTAATATTCTTCTTCAGATGGCTCCTGTCAGAAAGATGTTAATTCCACTTGGCTGTTGTCAGCACTTGTTTGCAAATCAGTGCTGTGAAGTAAACTTTGTATGTTCAGAAACATATGCATCTTATCGCTTGCCTTAGTACAATTAACTATCAAAATTTACAAAGTCACTCAATGAGTAAAGTGCTTCATGTTTATCCATGCTATTCGTAATGCCAAAGAGATATCCTGAAAATAAATACCTTTTTCATTTGTGCATATTTCAATGTTAGCAGACATATCAATTTCATGTCTTTGTGTCATGGCTCTTACAGATACTGAAAAAACTACAAGTCCAAGTTCACAATGGCCTGTTTTGAAGCCTTGGAACCAGGGTAAAAAAAAAATTCTATGTTATTATGCATGCTCCTTGCATTGCTTGTGTCTAACTCATTTGAATTATTTGCAGGATTTTTCTCAAAAATGAAACACTGTAAATTTCTGTAATTCATTGTTTCTACACTGGGAAGAATACTCAAAGCTTCCTTTTCTGTACAAATTGCTTTTCAATTAACGCAATTTCACTTATCATGTCAGCAGGGTCTAGTAAGATATACTTTATTCTGCAAGTGTGCTAAAGAGAGATTTTGAAGGATTTTAAAGTAAGAAATCTGTGGGGAAGTTGTATTCTGAGGCTATTTCCAAACCTCTCCAACCTCATCGCCTGTTTAACTGTGGTCATGGGTAAACTTAGAGAAAACTCTGACATCCAGTTCTGAGGAAGGCTCACTTGAACCAAAACGTTAACTCTGATTTCTCTTCACAGATGCTGCCAGACCTGCTGAGCTTTTCCAGCAATTTCTGTTTTTGTTAGAAAAACATTAATTTGGTGCAAAACTGATAGTCATGTGGACAAATGAGGAATAATTAAGGAAACCCAGCATTGATTTAACAGAAAATCATGTTCAACTAACTTGCTGGAGTTTATTGAGGATGGAACAGAGGGGGACAATGCACATGATGTTGCAGAAATGGACTTCCTTAACTTAGTCATAAATCAGCTTTCCTTTTCCTAAGATTAGTAGTATTTAATCATGCCATACAGCAGACCTGTGAGCTGGCACCATCCCCGAGACCAGGAAAGACTGGAAGGTTATTCTACAATTACCATTCTCACTTCCTTAGACTCTCTTTGGTACAGTGTACATTTATATCTAGATTCATATGGATTGTGACTGAACTCATTGTAACCACAAACCCACATTGCCGCCCACATATGATAACCTTTCACTTCAGTGCTTACCAAAAATCTGTACATCTCTACCTTAAAAGTATTCAAAGACTCTGCTTCCACTGCTTTTCCAGGAAGAGAGTTTCAAATATGTACAGTCCCCTATGAGAAAAACTTTTGTCTCATCTCTGTTTAAAAACAAACATTGTCCATTTAAAAAAACAAGATTCTTAGTTCAAGATATTTCCGTTTGAAGAAACATCCTTTCCACATCTATCATGTCAAGACCCCTCAACATCTTGTATGTTTCAAACAAGTTGAGTCTTACCCCTTATCAAGATTAGACATGTATCACTGAGGAAAGTTGAGGAGTGACCTGTCTAGCATAAAGGAAATGTTGGAAAGAGAACAAAGAGACTTCCAAAAGGAAGTGGATTAATACATGTCACCATCTGTTAGATTGTTGAACAAGCAAATAGGTGCTTGTTACAAGACATTATTGGAGATCTTCTAAGCATGATGCCTTTTGTGAGAAGTTATAAGGGTGTTAAATAAAAACAGTTTTTGTTTGGGTTATTTTATGATTAATATTGGCTAGCTACAGAAAAAAGAGAGTAGGCATAAATTAATCGTTCCCTCGCTGGCAAGATGCAACACATGGTGTACCACAGGGATCAGTGCTGAAGGCTCAGATATTAAGAATTTATATCAATCACTTGGATGAAGAGACCAAAGGTAAGTTTTTGTTAAATTTGCTGATGACATGAAGAGAAGCAGAAGAGTTAGTTTTGAAGATGATACAAGAAGGCTACAAAGGGATATAGCTAGTATAATTGAGTAGACAATCATCTGATAAATGGAGTTTAATGTGGGGAAATGTGAAATTGTTCACTTTGGCAGGAAGAATAAAAAAAAAATATTATCCAGTTGGTGAATGGCTGCAGAGCTCTGAGATGCACACAGATCTCGGTATCTTTGTTCATGATTTCAGTGTAATGTATGTAAGTGTGAAGTTATCCACTTAGGTAGGAAAAGACAGACTGTTATTTAAATGATGATAGTTTGGGAAATGTTGATACTCACGTTCAACAGTCACTGAAAGCAAATATTCACGTCTAGCAAGCAGTTAGGAAGGCTAATGCTATATTGACCATCACTGCAAGAGGAATTGACTACAAGAGCAAAGATGTTTTGCTGTAACGGTACAGGGCCTTGGTGAACACCCACCTGGAGTATAGTAGATTTGGTGGTGTGACCTAAGGAAAGATATACTACCATAGAGGGAGGATAACGAAGATTCACTACATTGATTTCTGGGATGGTAGCTCTTCTCATCTGAGGGGAGATTGAGTCAATGAGACCTGGTGTCAGTGCAGTTTAGAAGAATGAAAGGAAATCTATAAAATATAGAAAGTAAGAAACATGTAAAATAGAAGCAGAAGTGGACCACTTGGCCATTTGTGTCCTTTCCAGATTTCAACCCGACCATGGCTGATCCTCTAACTCAACACTGTACACCACCTCATTCTCCTTGCTCCTTGACACCTTTAGCTTCTAGAAATCTATTTCTTTATGAAATATATTCAATGAATTTGCGACTACAGCCTTCTATGGTAGACAATTCCACAGGTTCACTACCCACTGAATAAATAATCACATTGAAAAGTATAAAATTTTGAAGCATTGGCCAGACTGGATGCAAGGCTGATGTTTTCCCTTCTCTGCGGGGTCTAGATAAGTCTCAGGATATGAGCTGGATTATTTGTGACTGAGACGAGGACAATTTCTTCACTCAGAGTGTGATAAAACTGTGGAATTCTCCATCACATAAGGCAGTGGAAGCCAAGTCTCTGAATATGTTTAAGAAAGAAATAGATTTCTAGGCACTAAAATTATCAAGGGTTATGGAGAACGTGTGAGCATGTTATTGAGTTAGAGTCTCAGCTATGATCATGTTGAATGGCAGAGCAGGCTCAAAGGGCTTAATGGCCATGATTTACTACAATTTCTATGTTTCTATGAGTTATAAAACGTTAGTATTCAGATGCAGCAAGTAATTATAAAAGTTATTAAATATTATTGTTACTTGCAGGGGGATTTAACACAAAAGTAGGTTTGTTTATGCAGGGCACTGGTGAGACCATATCTGGGGTGTTACTTAAAAGTATTGGTCTCTTTAGTTAAGGAAAGGTGTAAGTGGGTTGGAAGCAGTTCAGGAAGTGTTTATTAGACTAATATCTGGACTAGGCAGGTTGGTTTATGAGGTTGGAGAGACTAAATTTACATGTAATGGAATTTAGAAGAATAAAAGTTGCTCTAATTGAAACATATAAGATCCTGAGGGGTCTTGACCAGGTGGACTGGAGAGCATGTTTCCTCTTCTGGGAATACCTAGAATTAGGAATTATTGTTTCAATGTAAGTGATCACCCTTTTAAGAAGAGATAAACAGAAGTTTTTTTCTCAGAACAGTCATCCTCTCTTCCTCGAAAGGCAATAGAAGCAAAGATTTCAAATATTTTTTAAAGCAGAGGTAGATAAACAAGAGAGCGAAGGATAATCAGGGCTATGCAGGAATGTGGGGTAAACAGGTCGGCCATGATCTTATTGGGTGATGGAGCAGGCTTGAATGGTCAAGTGGCCTACACCTGCTCTGACTTCCTATGTTCATATGGAGATTGTCCCTATCTACTGTGCCCAGACCCTTCCATTTTTTAATATCTCAGTCAAGTCTCCTGATAACAGCCACATAACCTTCAAGACCAAAATTTACAGCACAAGTATTCATTTGAATATCATAATCAAGTGTTAACCATTATTGTGTGTGTGACTGAGTGTGAAACTGAAGGAAAAATGAGAGAAAGTGTGCAATTGCGTGAATGATGAAGAGAGAGAGCTGTGTGTGAGTATGTATGCAGAAGGGAGCATGCATGAGAAAGACTGTGCAGTGGAAGTGAACTTGTGAGGGAGAGTGTGTGGTAGTGAGAAAGTGTGAAAGAAAATGTGTCCAGGAGAGCCAAAGTATACAGGAGGAAGTGAGTGTGAGAGAGTATACGGAAGGAAGCGTGTGTGGGGAAAGGAACTAGCATATAGAGAGTATGCGGGAGGAAGTAAGTGTGAGAGTGGGTGTGTGTGAAAGGGAGAGAGTGAGTGTGCGGGAGGGAGCAAGCATTTAATGAGTGTGTGTGGAGTGAGCATAAGATGTGTGTGGGGTGGAATGAGTGTTTAGAGGGCGAGGGAGGGGAGAAGTGTGTGAGAGCAGGCGGAAGTGAGCATGAGGGAGTGTGCACTAGAGAGAGAGCGTTTTAGACAGTGTGTGTTAGAGGGTTGGAATGTGAGTGTGATTATGGAACTCAAGGCAAGAGTCTCAAAGAAGGACAATAACTAGTGTGAATGTGAAACTGAGGGATGTCGAATGTGTGAGTAAGGATTCAGGTGAGATTGTGAGGGAACGTGTATAAATGATGGAAGGGCCAAGATTGAAGCAGTGATGGAGAGTGAATGAGGGACTAAGTGTCAGTGAGGGATAGAGACTGTGAGAATGAGGAAGAGACAGAATGAATGAGTGAGGGAATGTGGGAGAGCGGGAAGTATGTGAGTCAAAGAGGGGCTGAGAATGAGTGAGAAAGAGAATGATTGAGGAAGGAATGGAGCATGCCTGAGCAACCGAGGGCAGAAAGAGTTTGTATGAGGGAGAGCGTGTGCATGCAAGTGGGTGAAATGAGTGAGATTGAGAGTGAGCCAAAGCCCCATCACCCTCTCCCTCCACTCCACCCACAGCATAATATTATCTGTAAAGCAGGTTGATAATGGAGGAGAACCCAGGCTGAAACGCAATATGTTTCCAACCCCACTTTCATATGAGTTCCAGAGTCCAGTTTGGAGTCTGTCTCACTGGAGGCTAATGCAAGTCTTGTGTTAGTTAAAATCAACACCTGAACTCAATCCTGGTCCCGTTGCCTTTCCTGATAATCAGAATGTTGGGTCTAGCCTGTCTCGCTACTTTCTGTCTTCAGCTCTGCTTCTTAATCAAGAAGGCTATAAATGTTTTATTAGTGAACTCTGCTGCAAGCGATTTTAATTATCAGTTTTATTAATTAGCCAGTTATTGACTTATTGCTCGTTTTTTTTCCCGAAACTCAAATTTACCATTGTGCCAGCCTTATCTGTCTAAAATTTGCTTTCAGGGACCTAAGTAAAGTGAGAGACAATTTGCAATGTGGCCCCCTGTGTGAAAATGTTGGGCAACTCTGGTTTATAACACTTTTACAAAAGTCATATTAGAGAAGCCAGTATACATTTTACAAAATTATTGTTCCGTGAAACAAATCAACAAATCCCCAATATAAACTTTAAAAATCAATAGTGAAATAAGCAATTGTGATTTTATAAACTATTCAAGCAATCATAAATGTGTGTGATTTGTGATCATCGATTATGTTAAGATTGATTTACAACAGGTCATGTACAAATATAGAGCCAGTCATTGTTTTCCAGAACATAGCCTCCATGTCCTTATATTCTAGGTACAGATATATTGAATTGACCTATACCATATATAAATACTCCCATTTTGAGATTCGTTCAACATCAGTAATGTATGTGTTTAGAGAAACAGTTTAGCTTTCATCAAATGTTGCAATAAATAACAATTTTATGGCTATTCTACAAAAAATGCAATTGTTAACAAGCTCAATGTTTAAAATGCACACTAACAACTTTATATAGCATCTTTAACATAATAAAATGACCCTTCATAAAAGCACTTTGAAATAAAGTATACCACTGAGCTCTTTAAGGAAATATTAGGTCAAGTGACTAAAAGCATGGTCGAAGAAGTAAATTTGGAAGGTGCCTTAAAAGGAGGAAAGCAAAGTGGTTAGGTGGCAAAGTACAGGGGGTGAATCCCAGTGTTTAGGGCCCCAACAGAGGAAGATAGAGCCACTAGTAGTGCAAGAATTAAAGTGGGCAACTATTTGGTTTTGAAGGCAGGAATGAAATTTCAGCAGCAGATGAACTGAAGCTAGAGCGAAGTCAGGGTATGTTTCCAACATGTTAACAAGCAGCCATGGTGCAAGTATGTGATTGCGAGACTACATCTGAGTATTGTGTACAGTTTAGATCGAATGTACTTGCCACGGAGGAAGTGCAACAAAGGTTCACCAGACTAATTCTTGGAAATGACCTATGAGAGGAGATAGAGGAAACCAGGCCTTTGTTCTGTAGAGTTTAGAAGAATGAGATACAATCAATGACAAATACAACATTTTTACAGAGCCTGTCAGTATTAACTGTATTGTATTGAACTAAAGAATACAGTCTAATTACAAGTATCTGCCATTTAGGACTGAGATTAGGAAGAATTTCTTCAAACTGAGGCCAGAGAACCTTTGGGATTCCCCGCTTTGAGATTTAAAAATCAATAATGATAAAGGCAGAGGTTTCAATATTTTGGAAGATCCACTACCCTTTTAATTAGCTGATTGGTTTATAATTTGGTAAGCCTTCTCCATTTGTAAAACAACCACATCAAAGACATTTTGTTATTATAAGCTTAATATCAATAAGACAACCTGTGGAAATGAAGCTTTAGAAACCCAGCCAAGGATTCATAATAGATCATCTATCATAACATAAGTTTTAATCTCCATTTACAGAAAATATATCACTATACAATTCAAAGCAGACCACCTGTCAATCAATGGAAAGATAGCAGATGCAGACCTTTTTATTGCCTTCAAAAGGATTTTTTTGGGAAGCAGCTAAATTTGCCATCCAATTAAGTCAGAGCTCAAAAACAACACAGCCATATGGTACTTTCTCCATTAGAAAATGACTGCAATGCATGTGAACAGTTACACAATACTGATAAATGTAAAGGTTAACTTACCATGGAAAAGTAGTCCCCCATGATAAACCATGCATAAAAGTATATCTACAGTATAATACAGCACCTAACGGTGATCTTTGAAGATTTGAAAATATTTTACATTTGCCTTTTAGTTTATTCTCAACTCTTCAGCAGCCTTTCCACTTTGTTCACAAACACTCAAACCTTTTAATGGGCTTCCAGAACCCTATATCACCAGAGAAAAATGCAATGAAGGAGGGTATCCAAATTATTCTCATTAAGAATGGGGAATGAAACATCACTGGGGGTAGTAAGCATTTCCAGCCTGCTAAAAGGCCAGAGGAAAATAGTGAGGGTGACAGTTCTGTCCCTGGACTTATTTGTGTTTCCTCCAAGGAAGAAAATTTCAATACTATTTTAAATTATGTTCCAATTGTACATCGTCAATTTATTTCACCAACAGCTGTATGCAGTTTTCTGTATTTTCAACCTGAGTGGAAGCCTCGTAGTGATGTATTAAGGAGAGCAGATTTGATGAAGTAACATGGAGTACAGGGATTTTTTTGATGTGTTTCCAGTGTATCATTGCTGCAAGTGAATTTTGTTTCTTTAAAGACCAAACATGGATCAGGTATCTATTTTCTTTCTTAGTCTCTGCTGGGTATTTGCAAATAGCAAACCTAATCACCCTGAGCTTTGTCTCACTGTTTCTAAAGTGTTTCCATGGTCAATGACTCCACTGCACTCTCAGCAAGTCCATTCCATGTATTCAACATTCTTATGGAGACAAGACTCTTGAAATTACCTGTAACTAGGTTTTTTTTATTGTTCAAATTAGGCCCAAGTCCTTGTAAATCATAGGAATTGTTCTTTAGCTCCTCCTCATCAATTCTCATGTCCACTCAATTTTAATTAATAAACTGATTTCACAACATTATATGTACAATGTAACTGCAGGGAACATGATGGTGGAGGGATGAAATGGGAGAGTTGGACGGAGGTAATGACCTAAGATTCCTGGGGTCATGAAAACTATCCCCAATTAAACTGAGGGTGGGAGGAGCCTAGTGCAGAATTCCAAACAGCTAGTGATGTGCTGTAGGCATTTCTAATCAAACTATTCAGAGATGTTATGACACACATATGAGCAGGTGGGACTTGAACCCAAGCTGAGGCAATGTGCTGCAGATATTTCTTAATCAAACTGTTCAGTAATGTTATTACATGCCTCTACAACAGATGGGACTTGAATCCATGCCTTTTGTCTTAGAGGCAGGGACACTACCACTGTGCCACAAGAGATATCCTTACATACTTCCGGAACAGTAAGACTTGAACATAGGCTTCCTGGCTCAGACGTAAGGAGTATACCACTACTCCACCAGAGCCCTCCAAAGTAACATGCTGTAAAGTATTTTTAAACGAGGGAGATAGTAAGAACTGCAGATGCTAGAGTCAGAGATAATACAGTGTGGAGCTGGAGGAACACAGCAGGCCAGGCAGCATCAGAGGAGCAGGAAAATTGACATTTCAGGTCAGGACCCTTCTTCAGAAACAACCTGTTTTGACATGTTATGGCACAAGTTAGAGATTTGACCCCAGCCTTTCTGGCCCAGAAGTAGTGACACTACCACTGTGCCACAAGTTTGAAAGGGAATGATTCTTTACAACAATGAGGGCGTATAACAGTTGTCCTTTGTAGATAGTTTCTAATCAACCTGTTCACATATACTATTACACACCTGTGGAGCTGGTGGGACTTGAACCTGGATCTCCTAGCTCAGAAGTAGGAACATTGCTACTGCACCAGAAGAGCTCCAGTAATATGCTATTGATATTTTTTAACCAACGTGCTCGGACATGTTGTGACACACCTCTGGAGCAGTGGGAGTTGAACCAAAGTACATCTGGCTCAGAGGTGGGGACATTATTACTATGCCACAAGATTTCAAAAGTATTTAGTAATGAATTGTTTCAGATACTTTATAATCAGCCTGTTTAGAGACATTATTACATGCCTCTGGAGTAGGTGGGACTTGAACTCAGGCTTCCTGGTCCAGAGAGAGGATACTACCACTATACCTCAAACGTCTAATGACATGCTGTAGATATTTTGTGATCAGCTTGCTCAGGAATTTAATGGAAGTTGAACAGTTCTCTTGTACATCTTGAATATTGCCCAGTCAAATACTGTCAGGTTTGCCTTTGGCCTCATAGTGGGAGAGTATCCCTCATTGATAGGCACTTGATACATGATCAAGGGACCTGGCATCAGTAGGTACAGGATAACACTGAACATCCCCCCACCTTGTGCCCAGTGGCTCCCTGCTCACCTTCATCTATTACATCTTAGTAACATCACCTGCTTCTGTCCCTGCTGTAGTGAGGTCAGCCAGGTGGGCCTCATAGAATATGAGTTCCCAGTCTGGGGCTGTTAATCTGGTCTAATCAGGGAGTCCTGGCTGACGGATATAAACAGGAGTGTCAGGGTTCTGTTCATTCTGCGAGCTGACTCTGAGGAAGCTGGACCAGTGTCAACTATAATGCACATGTAAATAATGGGTGACTTGGTGATGGGATACTGGCCTCTGTGGAGCTATTTTAGTGGCGACTACAGAAAAAAAAAATACACCCCTAAGAAATTCGCCCACTACAGTTGGCTTTGAGTTGGGATAAGCATTTCTGGCATCAGCCCATTATTTGGGAAGCTTGACTCGTTCGATCCAGCTGTCGAAGACTGGGCCCAGTATGTGGAAAGAATTCATTATTTTTTCCATGCAAATTACCTTGGGGTAGGTGAAAAGAAACAAGTAATTCTCGTGACAGCTTGTGGACCCGCAGCTTTTTCAATTATTAGAAACCTAACTTCCTCTGAAGCACCAGATACTAAAACCTTTCAAGAGTTGACGGATTTTAGTTAAGGCATATTATGACCTCAAGTCATCTCTAATTCTGAGATGTTATTGGTTTTGCTCAGCAGTTTGAGAACCAGGGGAATCCATATCAGGATTTTTGACGAGGTTAAGACGACTGGCAGAGCATGTGACTTTGGTTTAACCCTTAATGAGATGCTGAAAGACCACTTGGTATGTGTGATTAATGATGTAACCATGCAAAACCACCTACTAGCTGAGCCCAATTGGATGTCAAACAGGCTCTACAACTGGCTTTGTCATTAGAAAATGCAGCAAGTGGAGCATATGAGTTACAGGGTATGCCAATGGAAGTGGATACTCTTGCCACGCCAACTGAGCTTGGGGGTCACCACTTCAGTGATGGGAATTGCGTAGCCTCACTCAGGACATATCCTGATCAGAGGGACTCTAGGTCACAGCCCACAGCCAAACCCCAAAATGAAGACAAGCCTTGAACAAGTGGTTAACATTTACTTCCAGGATCCAGGCCAGCAATCCATTGCAATTGCTGCCAGTATGCAGACTTGAAACAGCAAAAGAGTTCCATTAGGCCTGAATTGAGTAAGAGAACTCAGAGCCCAGTATCCAGGAGAGTGTGCACTCTGGAAGGTTACCTACATCTGGTTTGGAGCAGTTAAATTGCTTCGCAACATCCAAATCAGAACCAATCAAAATAAATATCTGGAACAAAAACAGAAGTCGCTGGAAAAGCTCTGTATGGTCTGGCAGCATCTGTGAAGAAAAAATCAGAGTTAACATTTCAGTTCTGAGGAAGGGTCACCAGACCTGATTTCTTTTCTTCACAGATGCTGCCAGATCTGCTGAGGCTTTCCAGTAACTTCTGTTTTTGTTCCTGATTTACAGCATCTGCAGTTCTTTTGGTTTTGTTTTAAATAAATATCTGGTTAAATGGTCACCCGGTTCCAGTGGAGGGTGATAATGGCGTGGCTGTATCAGTGATTGCAGAACCAGTCTTTAACAAAATTTGCTCTGGATTCCAAGTCTTAAGTTTGTGTAAGACCTCGGCTAGACTGAGAACCTATACCGAGGAAACTTTGCAGATTAAGGGTACAACTTCGGTTCCAGATTCACATGAGAAGCAGCTGGTTCAGTTACCACTGATTGTAGGAAAAGGCTCAGGCCCAAGCCTGATGGGGTGAAATTGGTTGAAAAAAATTCACCTTGATTGGCCAAACATTTTTCAATTAGAAATGGCTGTCTGAGTGGTGTGCTAATTAAATACCTGGACATTTTTCAGGAAGGTCTAGGGACTTTATTGGTCAGTGCATTAAGTATAGGAGTTGGGAGGCCATGTTGCAGCTATAGAGGACATTATATAGGCCACTTTTGGAATGTTGCATGCCATTCTAGTCTCCCTGCTCTCAGAAGGATGTTGTGAAACTTGAAAAGGTTCAGAAAAGATTTACAAGGATGTTGCCAGGGTTGGAGGGCTTGAGCTAATGGGAGAGGCTGATAGGCTGGGGCTATTTTCCCTGGATCATCGGAGGCTGAGAGGTGACCTTATAGAGGTTTATAAAATCATGAGAGGCATGGTTAGGGTAAATAGACAAGGTCTTTTCCCCAGGATTGGGGAGTCCAAAACTAGCGGGCATAGGTTTAAAGTGAGATGGGAAAGATTTAAAAGGGGCCTAAGGGGCAATTTTTACATGCAGAGGGTGGTGCATGTATGGAAGGAGCTACCAGAGGAAGTGCTGAAGGCTGGTGCAATGAATAGGAAAGATCTAGAGGGATATGGGCCAAATGCTGACAAATGGCACTAGATTTATCTAGGATATCTGGTTTGCATGGATGAGTTGGACCAAAGGGTCTGTTTCTATTCTGTACATCCCTATGACTGTATGAATATCAAAGGAGCCTAGGCCACCTTGCATGTTGACCAGGAAGCAATTCCATGATTCTGCAAGGCCTCCCGTGCCATTCGGTTTGCCTTTGTGGGGATATTGAGCAAATGGTAAACTGCTTTTCACAGCTGAATAAATACCCAATCCCTCACATAGAGGATTTATGCAAACCTGGCAGAGGGGTTGTCCTTCACGAAGCTGGACATGAGCCATACGTACTTACGATTGCAGTTAGTTGAGGATTCCCAGAAGTATGCTACAATTAATATCAATAAGGATCTGTTCCAGCGTACGAGACTGCCATTTGGGGTGTTGTGAGCCTGTGCAATTTTTCAGCAGACAATGGAGAAAGTTTTATAGGATCTGCTCCAGGTCGCTATTTGTCTAGATGATGTGCTAATAACAAGGAAGACCTATAAGGAGCAGTTAGAGAACTTGGACATAGACTTTAACCTTTCTCCCAGGTGGCCGTCCAGCTTAGAAGGGAAAAATGAGTGTTCCAGGTGACCTACTTGGGCTAGACCTGACAAGAACGGGTTATACCTGTTGGAAGATAAAATGAAGGCCATCAAACGTGCTGTGGATCCCAAGTCTGTACAGGAGCTTAAGTCTTTCCTTGGATTGGTGAATTATTATGGAAAGTTCCAATCAGGGACCCTTGGCTGACAGATATAAACAGGAGTGTCAGAGGTTCTGTTAACTCTGAGAACTGGCTCTGAGGAAGCCAGAACAGTGTCAAATATACTACGCACGTGTAAATAACGGGCAACTTGGTGACGGGATACTGGCCTCTGTGGAGCTATTTCACCTGCCTTAACCCATTTACCGCAAATCCCCACCCAAGTCACCTCCAGACTCAAGTTTTATTGTCTGTCTCCCATCTTCCACCTTTTAGCATCAGCTCAACCAAAACCATCTGGGTTCTCTACTGCATTGACTCCACTCACCTTGACTCCTGTTCTCACTAATTTACACTGGACCCCAGTGCTTGAAATTCAAAGTATTAATTGGCTTGATTAAATTCCTTCAAAACCTTAAATGTCAAACATGGTGGTCTCCACCCTATATTCCAGCTTGGTTTGATTCTCCAGCCTCAGTGTATACAGGTCACACCACTAACAGCCTCCTTGTTTTCAGAATTGAGTGCCTGGATTACCCAAGGGATGGACCAGCTAACTCAACCAGACTTGGAGTGCATTCCTAGCTCCTCAAAATGTATTCCTTAGAAGAATGGTGCTCTTGCCTCATGAGATTTTCTTTCCACCTTTTTGTGTTTCATTGTTAAATTTTAAGTTTTTAAACCTGTCAACCTTTCAGAATTTTTTTTTGGAAAAATCAGAGCCTGAAACTTCCAGGCGTTCCACTCCCGGACACCCAGATGTCCTCGTTTTTCAAGGACCGCAATATTCCCCCCACATTGGTCGAAGACGCTTTCGACCACACCTCTTGCGTTTTCCGCACCTCAGCCCTCACACCCACTTCCGGCAATAACAACAAAGACAGAATTCCCCTTGTCCTCACGTATCACCCCATTAACCTCTGGATTCAATGCATCATTCTCCGACACTTTCGCCACCTGCAATCTGACCCCACTATGAAGGATAAATTTCCCTCCCCACCCTTATCTGCCTTCCAGAGAGACTGCTCTCTCCGTGACTGCCGTGTTCGCCCCACACTCCCCACTAGCCCCACCACCCCCGGCACCTTTCCCTGAAACCGCAGGAGGTGCTACACCTGCCCCTCCACTTCCCCCCTCACCTCCATCCCAGGCCCCAAAAAAACGTTTCCACATCAAACAGATGTTCACCTGCACATCCGCTAATGTGGTCTGTTGCATCCGCTGTTCCCGATATGGCCTCCTCTACATCGGGGAGATTAAGCGAAGGCTCGGAGACCGCTTTGTGGAGCACCTATGCTCGGTTCGCGACAAACGACAACACCTCCCAGTCGGGAACCACTTCCCCCTCCCACTCCCTGGACGACATGTCCATTCTGGGCCTCCTCCAGTGTCACAACGATGCCTATCTACCTGCTATCGCTGCCCACGCGCACCCCCCCCACTTATTTCAGAGCCCCCTTCCCCTCCCCCATTTCTGAAGAAGGGTCCCGACCCGAATCATCAGCTTTCCTGCTCCTCTGATGCTGCCTGGCCTGCTGTGTTCCTCAAATTAAGTGTTCCAACTTACAAAGTTGGCAGTGGGTTTGTGCAAAATCAGAGAAATTACTGCCTGTTAATTATTAAATTCTTGCAATGATTCTTTTGAACAAGAAACAGAGAAATTAAAACTAATTGCTAAAGCTAATTGAAACTGTTTGAAGTGTACAAAGTAATGTAGATCAACGAGATCATCTTCGTCTTGAACCTCAGGACATGGGAGGGATGTTAAATGCATATTATGTGCCAGGTTTTACAGTTGAGAAAGAAATGAAGACTAGAGAACTCAGGGAAATAAATATTGACGTTTTGTAAACAGTTCACATTACAGAAGAGGAAATGCTGGAGGTCTTAGAAAACATAAAAATAGATTAATCTCCAGGACCTGATCAAGTATATCCTGGAACGTTGTGGGAAGTTTGGGAGGAAATTGCAGGCTGCTAGGAGAAATACTTGTAGCATCAATAAACACGGATGAAGTACCGGAGGGCAGGAGGGTGGCTAATTTTGTGCCATTGTTTGAGAAAGGCTGCAAAGAGAAGCCTGGAAACTGTAGATTGTGAGACTGACATCGGTTGTGGGTAACTTGTTGGAGGAGATTCTGAAAAATAGGATTTATATGCATTTGGAAAGGCAAGGACTGATTAGGGATAGTCAGGATGGTTTTGTGAAAGGAAAATCATGTCTCACAAACTTGATTGAGTTTTTTAGTGAAGTAACCGAAAGGAATGATGAGGGCAGAGCAGTAGACGTTGTTTACTTGGACTTTAGTAAAGTCTTTGAAAAGGTTCCACATGGTAGACTAATTAGTAAAGTTAGATCACGTGGGATTCGGGGTGAGCTTACCAATTGGATACAAAATTGGCTTGATGGTAGGAGACAGAGGGTGGTGGTGGATTGTTTTTCAGCGATGTTCCACGGGAGGTCCAAGGAAGGGTCACTCAACACGAAATGTTAATTCTGATTTCTCTCCACAGATGCTGCCAGATCTGCTGAGCTTTTCTGGTAATTTCTGTTTTCGTTTCTGATTTACAGCGTCCGCAGTTCTTTCGGTGTTCTACAAGGATTGGTACTGGGTCCACTTTTGTTTGTCATTTATGTGAATGATTTGGATGAAAATAGGAGGCATGGTTAGTAACTTTGCAGACGACACCAAAATTTGTGGTATAGTGGGCAGCAAAGGAGATTATCTAAGATTACAAAGAGATCTTGATCAGTTGGGTCAATGGACTGAGGAGTGGTAGATGGAGTTTAATTTGGATAAATGTGAGGTATTGCGTTTTGGGAATACAAACAAGGACAGGACTTCTTCAATTAATGGTGGGGCCCTGGATCTTGTTGAGAACAGAGAGACCTAGGGGTTCACAGACATAATTCTTTGAAATTTGCATCACAGACAGGCTGATTAAGAAGACATTTAGCATGCTTGCCTTCATTGCTCAGAACTCTGAGTATAGAAGTTGGGATGTCTTGTTGAGGTTGTACAGGACGTTAGTGAGGCCTCTTCTGGAGTACTATGTCCAGTTCTGGTCGCCCTGTTATGAGAAGAATATTATTTAACTGGAGAGGGTTCAGAAAATATTTACCAGGATGTTGCCAGGAATAGACGGTTTGAGATATAAAAATAGATTGAAAAGACTCAGACATTTTTCACTGGATCATAGGAGGTTGAGGGGTGACCTTATGGACGTTTATAAAATCATGAGGGCCACAGATAAGGTGAATGACAAAGGTCTTTTCCCGAGGGAGAGGTAGTTCAAACCTAGGGGCCGTATTTTTAAGGTGAGAAGAGAAAGCTTTAAAAAGGACATGGGAGGCAATCTTTTTATATAGAATGTGGTTAGTATGTGGAATGAACTGCCAGAGGAAGTAGTGGATGCAGGTATAATTGCAATGTTTAAAAGACAACTCATGAATAGGGAATTTTTGGAGGGATATGGGCGAAGTGCAGGCAGGTGGGACTAGTTTAGTTTGAGAACATGGTCATGTGGACTAGTTTGACCGAAGTGTCTGTTTCTCTGCTGTCTGATTCTATGACTCTGATGGAGCAACACCTCTGTAATTTACAAAAGATTAATGCTTTTTGCCCAATATGGACAAGTAAGTGGAATAATAGCGAAGATGCAAATTGTACGGAGGAGGGAAGTATATTCCTAAGTTTCAAAAGGGGAGAAAAATATAATGTATTCATATGAATACATTTTGTGTATTAAATTTCTTATGCAACTAAGATCTCATTCTCTCCAAAGGCACCTTAATCCCAGTTGGAACAAAGTTCTTCAGTTAAGTCCAGTTTGCAACTTTAACATTCTTTTGTCCTGCTGATCTGGAGCCAGAACCATAAGTTAAATATTGTTGTATTCTTTGCCAGTAGAGAGTATTTCAAGGTCATAAATGGCTGGAGTGGTGTGGCAGAAAGAATATCTGAAATGACACATTCCTTTGAAGGCAATATGTCAGATATTCTTCTTAGGCAGCCCTTCAGGATTGAGGATAACTTTTCAACTCCACTGTCATGGGTCCTGAATTGATTAAAAAAAAAAGTAGATCGGCAAACCTTACTACAGGGGAATAAGTGGTGGCAGTTGGGGCTGCGTTAGGCTGATGGCAGGGAGCATGCCGAGAGATGTGGCCAAGGGAACTCGCATTCGAGGCCCGAGTCCCATTGAGGAAATCCCCAATGAACAAATAACCCTGCTGGAAGACTTTTTACAGAAAATATTCCATTAAGCATTCCTTCCCTTTAATCCTGATATAGTAGCAATACATCAGGGCACAGATCTTCCAAGCAGGATTGAAAACCTTATTTCATTCCTGATTGCATTTTTTTTGTCCTGGAGAGGAATTCTCTGTGTGAACTTCAGGGCTTAGCATTGTTTTCAGCTGTAGCAGTCCAGTATAGTACAGGAATCCACACAGCAGCAGCAAAGTGCGTTGGTCTTGAACACACAGCCACCTTTCTTTCATGACATTTCCTGTCCTGTTCGGGATTGAAGGACATAAAGCCATTGTCACATCTATTGAAAGAAAGGAAGCGTAAAAATTAAGTGAGGCGGGGACATGGTGGGGTGGGGTCCCAGCTATGGGGGTAGCATGCCAGGTAAATGAGAAGATAGGACGGTAAGTTGGAAAGGGGTAGGTTGCCAAGTAGACAAACAAATAGGGTGGCAACTTTGACCCAGGCCATAGCCAGAGTCATTGGTGTCGCTGTTTCAGGCAAATTGAACTGTGAACCAGCAAAATATCTTGGAAAACATGAATGTAAGGTATAACCTAACTGTGGTTTAAATTCCCCAGTTGTTTGTGCTGATTCTGCCTGGATTATGCTGTTTAAATAGTGGATGGCATTTAATGAAGTTAATAGGAGTCCCACCTGCTGACTAGAGAGTGGACGAGAGCGCCATGTTATCTCCTTTTGGGAATTCAGTGCCATTGAGGCACTTGATAGATTATTAGCAGGACTTCCCCACTATCAAGGCCTCTAGGGATAGAAATCCCATGCACTGGGCACTTCTGGCCCACCAGAGACCAACAGCTCTACAGTGTAATACCGCCACCAAGCAGGAGGTCATGTCAGAGCTGGCACGTTAGTGAGTTTGATAGGTGAGAGTTCAAAACGTGCAGGTTGTTGAGAAGGCGGGATAATAAAGCAATCTGCAGCAAGGGCAGGGGATGGCTCTAAGCAGGCTGCCCTTTCCCAATGGTCAGGCACTGAATGTCTTTGAACAAGATACCTTTCACAGGTTTTGCTCTCTGTGTAAACAACATCCCACCTATCACTGAGTTAACAACAACAACAAGATGAAGCCTTTTAGTGGGTGACAGGACAGGAAAGCTATCCAGAAGTCCTCTCACCTCAGACTTAATCTGAGTGGAGGTGTGAGATTGTGGCAGTGTCCATCCATCAAATTCCTGTCTGAGTAAATTTCATCCCACTGCCAAACTCATCACAGCAAGGTCTTATAAATTCCGTTCAACATATTAGCTGCTTTATTCACATATCTATGATGTTGAAGAAAGTCACATCCTTTAAGTTTCAGTTTGTAGTTTAAGAGTAGAATTCCACAGTTTTGTCATTTCTAAAGCACTTTCAAAATCCCAGGAAAATATTTGTGGATAATTTCAAATTGATTGCTGCCTTTGCTTCAGAATAATTAGATTGTACTCTATTCTTATCTTTATTTGTCATGAAGAGCGTTGGCCACTCACATACATCAAGCTAATTGTGTAACTGCTAACAGTTGCTTTTGTGACTTGGGCTCTTTAATATCAATTCCTCCCTCTCCCCAAACTGGCTTGAACAAAGGCACACCACCTGAATATGAATTTGCATATTCTGAAGAATCGTACATCAGTTAGACTGGCTAAATGCCAAACCTACTCTGTGCTCATGCAGCAGATGTGATAGGGGTATCAAACTGCTCCCAGTCATGACAATTAACATTTCTCTGCCTCATTTTATGTCTCCTTGTAAACTAATTCTAGTTGCTGTAAGCAGAGCATGAATGACCACATCTCTATTATAAGACTTGTATCACAACATTATCAGTTCATACATCAAGATTCTGCAAACCATGAAGCCTGAGAAGTACCCCAGACTCAGCTGGGGTCCTGTATGGCTACTGTAGTTGCTATGGTGATAGAATTCTGCTGCAGAAACAGGGCAAATGCTAATTGCAGCCATTTGTTGTTCCTTCTGTCATCCTTTAACTTGCACTGTTGCAGAGCTGCCGGAGTCTTCAGGCTAACAGCATGATGTTGCCCCCAAAAGCACTTTTGCTGAAAGCAACCGGCTGCTCTGTTCAAAATTGTACGAGCAGCCGGCATTGCTTGCAGTGCTGCTGTGTGGGCAGAGGTACATTTTGGCTTCAGTCCTGCCAATTGTTGATTAGGGACTTGAACATGGATGCAGTCTGGAATCTTTTGGGGAAAAGAGACTGATGACAGGAAGATTAATTTGACACCAGCCCCTCTGAGATGAGTCTGTGTCAAATTAGAACAACTGTTTTAGGAAGCATCAACACAGCGGTAAACATAATAGACACCCAAGAGGGCTTAAGTGCAGATGCCATGGCTATCCTGTCTCTTCTGTGTTAGTTGCAACTATTGAAGTACTCCCAGGGCAAAAAAAAAATTAATTTACTTGGCGCCAGGAAAATTCTGTTCCAGGAAGATATACACTCATAATCTTTAACTTTATGTTTGTGCTGTGACTACACTGGATCAACTGAATGGTAATGGACAAATCAATTACTGTTTCGTTTACCAGTGCAAAACTGAACATGGAAACATTAACTCTAATCTTCTGATTGGGATTAGATCCCCAATTCCTACCATGATCAGACAGAAATAAGTAGACACTTGCCTTTCTACCTAGTTTTTCCAAGGGATCTTTCAATGAAGGATACAGTACAAGAATATGAACAGAGAGAACCCTCACAGAAACCATGCCTCTCTTTATTCTTTCATGAGATGTGAGCATTGCTGGAATGGCTAGCATTTGTTGCACATCCCTAATTGCCCTTGAACTGGTTGATGCCTTAGACTATTTTAGGGGGCAGTTAAAAATCAAATACTTGGCTTTGTGCCTGGAGTCAAACATAGACTAGATAGCCAAGGACAACATATTTCCTTCTGTGAAGGACACTAATGAAATAAATCAATAATAGTCATCATAGTCACTATTACTGATACTAGCATTATTTTCCAGATTTTATTAATTTGAATTTAAACATCATCAGCCACTATAGTGGGATTTGGACCCATGTCCCTTGAGTATTAGTCTGGGATTAATTCCTGGGACATTATCACTATACCATCATTTTCCCTAGTTGTTATATTCCAGTAAATAGTGAGTTTATTTGTTCCAAAGGCATATTTGAAAACCCCTGGAGAGAAGGCAAAGGTGTAAGAGGCTAATGTATGTGAGGTAACTGGGCAAGAGCGTATGGTGGGAGTTGGGTCAAGCTAGTTGGTTTAGGTCGAGAGGGCTAGTCAGATTGGAGGGTGTCAGGTTGGGTTGGGGGCTGGTCAGGTCAGGGTTTGGGGTAGTTAGGGTGGGTGTAGAGGAATTAGCGTAGTGGAGTTCGTTCAGGTTATGGGGATTCGAGGGATGTTGAGGAGGACTTATGGGCGAGTGTGAATGATTAGAAGGGATTGTCAGTTCTGTGGTTACAGTGGAGTTAGACTAGGATTTTTCTGTTTCCAATTTCCTGGGTAACTATCCAGGCAATAAGAGGGAAGCAGTAGTATAGTAGTAATGCCAATGAACTAATACTCCAAAACTCCAGACTAACGTTCTGGAGATATCGGTTTGAATCCCATTTGGAAATGGTGAAGTTTGAATTTAATAGAAAAATAATGCCAGCGTTATAACTGATTTGGAACAGGTCAATGTTCTGGGGACATGGGTTCAAAAGGAATTTTAAGAAAACAACAAAATCTGAAATTAAAAGCTAGCTTAATACCAATTGTCATAAAAACCCAACTAGTAAACGTATGCCCTTTAGGGCAGGAAATTTACCACACTTGCCTAGTCAAGCCTGCATGTGACTCCATTGCCACAATTATGTGGTTGAATCTTAACTGCCCACTAAAATGACCCACTAAACCACTGCAACATCTAAACAAGGAATGAAATGAGATGGAGCACCTGGCATTGGATACCACAAGACAAGTGGGCCCTAAAAACATTTCGGCAATAACACTGAACACTTGTACTCCAGAACCAGCCCCACTCCTATACTACCAATTCCAGAACAGCTACAACACTGACACCAACCTAAAAATGTAAAAAATTGCTCAGGTATGACCTGTGCTCAAAAAGCAGGACAGATCCAATGTAGCCAATTATCACCCTTTCATTCTAATCTCGAGTGTGGCACAAGGGCTGCTAATAAGTGGCATTTGCAGATGAACAGCCTACAAAGAAATACTCAGTTTGGTTTCAGCTGGGGCCTTTCGGATTTTGACCTCATTACAGCGAAAATGGATAAAAGGGTGAGGTGAGAGTGACATCCTTTGATGTTGCAACAGTTCTGACAAAACTGGAAGCAGGAGAGAACTCTGCTGATTGTATCCTACCTGGAAAATAGGAAGATGGTTGTGGTGGTTGGAGGTCAGTCATCTCAGCTCCAGGACCTCTCTGCAGGAGTTCCTTAGGGGAGTGCCCTAGGCCCAACCGTCTCCAGTCTTTCCTCAATGACCTTCCCTCGATCATAGATCAGAAGTGAGGATGCTCACTGACTATACAATGTTAAGCACTACTCGCGACTGTTCAGATACTGAAGCAGTCCATGTTCAAATGCAGCCGAAACCTGGATCACGTTTGGGCTGATCAGTGGCCAGTGACATTCATGACAAGCAAATGCCAGATAATGACCATCTCCAGTAAAAGGGAATCCAACCAACGCCTATTGACTTTCATTGGCATTGTCATCACTAAATCTGCCACTGTCAACATCTCTGGGGTTACCTTTGACCAGAAACTGAACCGACCAGCCTTGTACACACAATGCCCACAATAGCAAATGTGAAGCTAGGAATTCTGCAGCAAGTAAGTCATCCTCTGTCTCCCCAGTACCTGTCCACTAACCTTTTGCTCTCGAACTTTGCAGAGTCCAGAAAGTGGAAGATCTACGGTATTGTGTTTATTATCATTTTTATTCAAAGTACGTACACCACAATGTGAACTTATTTCTCATTAATCAAGTTATTGTATTCAAGTAACTTACTGACATTTGTTTTCAAGAGCTTTCAAAATCTGTGTGGGACAGATAGAATGTGTAATGTTGACAGATACTTTCTGACTGATGAAACAGAGATTGATATATGACAAACTGTCAGTATAACTAAAGGCTGTTTTACTGTTACATACCAACCAATAATAAGATCATTTAGATCTGAGTTAATTTACATAATGCTTTAGTTTGAC
Source organism: Rhincodon typus (assembly GCF_021869965.1). NCBI lineage: Eukaryota > Metazoa > Chordata > Chondrichthyes > Orectolobiformes > Rhincodontidae > Rhincodon > Rhincodon typus. Next base: position 105,266,698 of record NC_063337.1, on the reverse strand, counting down.
TGAAACCACAGTGGCCACAGTCAACAGCAAAAACATGGTAATGCAAGGGAGTAGCTTGGAAACAAATTGAAATTTTTCTTTAGAGGCAAAATTTTTTTTTGCTTGTTTTAATGGGAGAGAAAAGATGGAAAATTATTTTGCAATAGAATGAGGAAATAAAGACATATTAACACTGATACCAACTGATTGAAAGATTTTAATCAAGAGTGAATGTGAGTAATTACTTGACAGGAAATTGGCAACTGCAACACAGAAACATAAGAAGTACTGTACAAACAAATATGTTCAAATTGAAATAAATGGGCTACAGTTACAGCATTGCTACTGTTCTCAAATGCTTATTGTAAAAAGGTTAGCAAAATTTTTACGTGAATTGTATTTGGAAAGATTCTATGGAAAAAGGAATAGAAAAGAGTGATGAGATATGTAAAAGCTCACATCATTTTTTCATTCAAAACGATGCACCATTTTTATAATCTGTAAACAATTATTTGTTAAATAGCAAGTAACCCAGAATAATATAAATATATTAATGATTGTCCTTGACCAAAGTGAAGTACTGCTCTGAATTCACAAGGCAGATTCAAAATAAATTTAGCATTGCGCCCTGTGACCCATTTACAACTTTTCCTCGTTTCATTCTTTTACAGTCTGATCCTGCTGAGGATTCATTTTTCGTTTGTTATTATAAAGTTGAACAGAAATTTAGATTCCCATGCAGTGTTGACAGTAACTAGAGCAGATCAGTGGGGATGCAGGCTTCTCCCCAACAGTAGTCCTGCACTAAGCAGGTGACTGGCCATGACAATTTTTTGCACATATTTTCCCTCGTAGACAGGCAATCAGGGGACACTGGCAGTCCCTCACAAAGAAGGTGAGTATGCTTGCAACCTTATCTGTGTTTCTAATGCCTCACAAAGCAGCTAAGGTGAATAAAGTTGATGGCTTCTACACAGCACCAATCCTTTACAGAACAGATGAAAAGACACAGTGCCAATCATTTGTAGCAGTGCAGGAGAGATATGCAGCCTTATCTATACCTCTGATTCTTTACAGAATAACTAAAGGATGGTTTAAGTCTCTGACTACCACAGTGTCTGTGCGAAAGAGCAGGTCAGTTGGGCAAAGTGCCAGCCACTTAAAAAGCAAGCCAGGGAATAGGATATTCACACTTGGAGCAGCATGCCAGTAAGCATGTCAGTGAAACATAGTGAAGGTCATTTAATCCATTTTCTGGAGCATAGATCACATTGGTGAAGCAAATTATCTAACTAAAAGAAAAAGCATGTGTTCCACAAAGGAGAGTGGCAGGCCAGAGGATTGGACAGAATATAAAGAACAAGACTGACTGAAATCTTAATAAGGAGGGAGAAATTAGAGGATGAGAGAAAGCTAGCTAGAAAAATAAGAACAGATAGCCAGAGTTTCTACATGTATTAAAAAAGGAAAGGAGCAGGTAAAGTGATGTGCATCCTTGAAAAGCAATCTGAGGAACTAATAATAGAAAATACAGAATTGGCAAAGAAACACATTTTTACACCTGTCTTCAGTGTAGAGGATACAATTAACATTCCAGAGATAATTGTGAATCAGAATGTGAAAATGAACGACAGACTTAAAACAGTTACAATCACGAGGGGATTGGGTGGTGAGTACATTATTTGAAATAAATTCTGACAAGTTCCCTGAGCCTGATGGACTTCATCCTAGAATGCTACAAGAAGTGGCTGTATATTGATTTTAATTTTCCAAACTTCTTTGGATTCTGTCAAGGCCATACCAGATTGGAAAATAGCATATCTGACTCCTCTATTCAAGATAGGAGGGAGATAGAAAGCAGGAAAGTATAACTTGGTTAGCCTAATCATGTTTGATTAATTTAGTAGAGTTCTTTGAGGAGGTAACAAGCAACAGAGATTTAAAAAGGAGCCAATGGATGTACTGTACTTAGATTTCCAGAAGGCATTTGACAAAGGTGCCGCATCAATGTATACTATTCTAAATAAGAGCAAATGTTCTAGGTGTAACATATTAGCACAGATAGAGGATTGGGGATTGGCGGGCATAATTTTGTAGGCTGACAGCATGTGACAAGAATTGCACCATTAGGTTGGAGCGTCAATTATTTCCAAGACATATGAAAGCCTAAAATGCAGGAGCAAAATGTATCATAGATGAATTTACTGATGACACAAAATTAGGTAGGATAGGAAATTGTGAAGAAGACATAAGGTGTCTACAAAAGGACACAGGCTAATTGATTTGGAAAAACAATATTTCAGATGGAATATAATGTAGGAAAATGTGTCCAATTTGGCAAGAAGAATAGAAAAGATGCATATTATTTAAATGGAGAAAGATTGCAGAACTCTAATGTACACAGGGATCTTGGTGTGCTGGTACATGAATCTCAAAAAGTTGGTATCCAGGTACAAAAAGTGATTAGGAAAACAAATGGAATGTTGTTTATTATAAGGGAAATAGAATACAAAGGTAGAAATGATTTGCTACGTTTATATAGTGTGTTGATGAGGCCATATTTGGTGAACTGTACAATTTTGGTTTCCTTTATTGAGAGAACATATCATTGCATTAGAAGCAATTCAGGAAAGGTTTACTTTACTTATATCTGTGATGAAACAAAAACAAAATTGCTGGAAAAGCTCAGCAGGTCTGGCAGCATCTGTGGAGGAGAAAACAGAGTTAACGTTTCAGGTCTGGTGACCCTTCCTCAGAAAAGTTCTGAGTAGTTCTGAGGAAGGGTC
>NC_063337.1:105218501-105263533 GCF_021869965.1 Rhincodon typus | reverse complement strand
TAGTTCTGAGGAAGGGTCACCAGACCCGAAACGTTAACTCTGTTTTCTCCTTCACAGATGCTGCCAGACCTGCTGAGCTTTTCCATCAACTTTGTTTCTGTTCCTGATTTACAGCATCCGCAGTTCTTTTGGTTTTTATATCTGTAATGAGGTTGGTTGGGCGATGGGGGTTAGCAGGATATCACATGAAGAAAGTTTGGTCAGGTGAGTCTACATCAGTTGGAGCTCAGAAGATTGTGACTGATCCAATTGTGGTCTCACATCCAGATTTTAGTCTACCACTGATAAGCTTTGATTCCCTTATTAATCAAGGATCTATCTCTGCCTCAAATGTATTCAATGACCTCATTTCCACTTCTGTCTGGGGAAGAGAGTTCCAAAACCTCTTTGAGATTTGATATTACTGATACATAAAAGATCCAGAGGGGACTTGATCAGGTGGGTGCAGAATATTGAAAACTATAAAGAAAGAAAGTATCAATTCTGGACTGTCCTGCAAGATGTTCCAGTGGCTGTCTCTCCAGAGTAATACTAGCAAGTATTTCCCATGTACTGACTTTGAAAAATTGAGGTAGAGGGATGTCTACAAATGCTATTTACTGACCTCTAACCAGCTGAGTGAATTTTCATGATTCAGAGAGCTAAGGAAATCTTCAATAGAATAGTTCTGTTCAATAATTCAAAGCTGACTGGTAATCCAGCTGATATATAGGAACAGGCCGTTTATCCCTGAAGCCTGTTTTGACCACTAACCACTGACAATTGTTTTCAACTTGAATAAAATTTACTGCCATAGTACTACTTTTATGCCATAGCCAGGGTCTATACTAATGTGTACTGGATTGTGTTCTCTTAAGCATATTTGATTATTTTAAACTAGAATTTATCAAGCTGAAACAAAGGTAGCATTTCAGAATTTACCCGGAAGCTTGGAAGTTGGAAGCAGGCAAATTTAGCTTCATGCACTGTGACCGATGGGCTCCTTGTCAGAAAAAAAACAGGCACTGAAGGGTCCATTGGATGTGCTGCGTAGTGATTATTCGGCTTTATGCTCCAGGGAACCAGACTGAAGTAGACATTGGGCTTAATGCCTGTGCAGAGAACTAAGCCTATTTCAGTCTGTTTTGAAACTAGTGATTTTGTGTGGCCTTCTTGCTGATCAGTTTTGCTGTGGTGTTTTGTACTTTTTGCACCATCCTGTCAGGCACTGTGTTCCAAAACCCCATCACTCCCTGGTTGGAAAAAGTGATGTGCAGCTCCTTTCTAACCTCTGCCAATTACTTTAAATCTATGCTGTCTGATAGTTGACCTCTCTTGAAAAGAAATAGGTCCTTCCCATTGACTCCTTCTTGATCCCTAACAAATATTCTGATCTCCAGATTATCGGAGGTGAGATTGGGTCAGGTTGTGTCAGCAGAGTGTCAGAGTAGTACAGACTGTCCGAGACTGGTTGTACCGCAAAGGTACTCCTCAGGACTCCACAGAAGGTCCAACTCACCTACCCCGTGGGAGTTGCCTGGGAGGTTTGACCTACCATGGGCAATTTTCCTGCACTCCAGTGCCCTCTGAAAATTTCCCTGCTTTGAGTTAGATACTTCACATGTTTCTGACTTTCTTATATGGATAGTTATCCCAGGAAATATTAGACAGATTAACACCATGTCTGATTCCTGCATAAAAGTACAACTGAACACACCACTCCCCAACTCCCAGCCAATACTCCCCAATCGTCCAATTCTCCAAGCCCTTTCCTGACCCCTAACCTCACCATCAGATTACCTCCCAACAGCTCCACCCAACTCACTCTGATCTGACCGACCATCCGACCCACTCAGATACTCATTTGACCCTCCAACTCTACCTCAGACCTCCCAGCCTGACCCATTCTCTCCACTCAACTACTGATCAAGAAGGAGGGTTGAATAACTGAAGTAGGGGTTTGAACAAGGGGCCCAAAAACAGAAGCAGCACCAGGGCTCTGTTTAGACTGGTGTGGTCCAGCATAAAAAGGGAGGAGAACAGATGGCATTTGGATTCAATCAGTTTTGAATGATCATGACATTGCCTCAAACATTGACCTAACAGCACTTTCCCTCCGAGCATCTCCAACTTGAATCCTTAACCACCAATAGTGGCTGAGCAATTCAGTTCTCCTACCATTGGCTTTCCATTACTTCTGATCATTAATAGGTTTCGACATTGCTTCCTATTCATATCCTGCTGTGCCTTGTGCTTGAATTGCCATGTGCTCCTAGGTTTCCCTTGTGTAATCAATATCATAGAAATGAACTAGTTATGTTTAAAAATATCGGACTGATTCCATTCTGCAAATTTCATAGTTCCCATCTTGCGTAGAACATTTTAACTTCTCAAGCTACATAGTCTTTTTATATATAACCATGTTAGCATTGTTAACATAACATTTAATGGGGGTCTGATCACCTGAGCCCACATAGCTCACTCCAATTTGTGACTACATCATGACTGTAGGTTTCTCCGTTTTCAATACAGCAAGCCTGGTAGTTTGAAATGATTGTCCTGTACTGTTGCTTCCTTTTTGGCTAAGTTTCAATTCAAATACCATGTTGTATTATTATCTGTGGTTTGTCATTTATTCTGAATAATTGATATAACTGTAAGAGATCAGCCCAAAAGCTCCATGTTCCATATCTCTGCAGTCTTCAGACAGAAAAGATATTTTAGCCCAGTGTATGTTATACTGCCATAGGAAAACAAACTTTTTCTCATAGACAATAAAGTAAGTGCAAATGTTATCCAACCATTGAACCAAAATATTCCAGTTCTCTAAGTGGGTCTGATGATGGAGCATGGAGAAGATCATACATAATGAAATTAACTGGGTTTGTAAGGTTAATTAACTATGCAATGTCAAATGAAATGAGGCAACACTGCTATTCCTTTGTGGGTTAATTTCAGGATTGTTATTTTCAATCATGTTAATAGAACACTTTAGTTTGAGAAATGGTATGGAAAGATCAGTTTGCAGAGGATGATAATTCAAAACTCATTAGTGGTAACACCATGGGATTATATGTGCATGTATTAAATTGATTAATTACAACTTTCTTACCAATTTTCATTGTCCTACTTGTAGGACCATTTTTTTTAAATATTTTTAAGATGCAATGGAATAGTTAAGGAATGGGAGTAAGTACATAATAGCATAGGTTCTAATAAAGCATAATTTTCAAGACATTCCAAACTATAAATTTAAACAACAGCTCTCTGTTGACAATGTTCACGAAGGATCCCTTCCCTTTCTTCTCTATAATATGAATAGGGTTATTAAGTAGTATTTTGAGGTCCTGAATTTACTTCAATAAGAAGCAATGCTACCACAGAATTTGAATTACAAGGCTGTTTAAATCTTCCAGGCCGTCTTCCTAGAATCTTAGCTGTTGCAGTTGATGTACTCTGTCAATAGGCATTTCTTTCAGTTTAAGCACAGGACTTTGCAATCCAGTATAATATTGTGACTCTACATTAATGAACATAAAGTGAGTCAAATTAAGCATATTTTGCTGATGAATCATTGTCCTTTAGCTAGAAATACAAGAAGGTGGAGCAACTCTATATCAAAACACAACTGCTATATAGTCAACACATTTGTGTGTAATTTGTATCTCAAACTCTTAGATTTGACATCAAAATAATGCCTCTATGATCTACAGAATAATTACTTAAAAGCTTTGGGTTAGTGGGAATTAAAATTTACATCTGGTTTTGTTCTGACTTTGTTGTGTGGCACAGTGGCTTAGTGGTTAGCACTGCTGCGTCACAGCGCAAGGGACCTGCATTTGATTCTGGCCACGAGTGACTTTGTGGAGTTTGCACATTTTCCTCATGTCTCTGTGGGTTTCTGCCGGGTCCTCCAGTTTCCTCCCACAGTCCATAAATTAGAGGTTAGTTAGAATGGCCATGCTAGTTTGTCCATAGTGTCCAGGGATGTGCAGGCTATTTGGGTTAGCCATGGGAAATGCAGGGTACCAGGACATGGTAGGAAGTTGGTCTAGGTGGGACGCTTTTCAGAGAATCAGTGAGGACTCAATGAGTGATTAGCCTGCTTCCACACTGTAGGGATTCAATGATAATGTGAAGTTTCTATGATTCTATAAAAGCCTATAGTTATTTGACGGATACATCACTGACTAGTTTAGGGATGATGAAATATGGAATATTCTTTCAAAATCAGAAGGTATGATGATTCCCCAGTATCAAACATTTTTGTCAAGCCTAATCCATCTCCCCAGCACCAGTGAAGTATTTTTAAAGGGCAGTCATGTCGCGCTTATTAGGAAATAATGTGTTCTCACAAATGCAGAAGGCTTGTATTCCACATGCCATTTTTGAATCATGTGTGTAGTTATATTGGTTGAAACCAATCATGGTGCATGCTGCTGCTTGGCTGTGTAGAACATTTGGAATTTTTATTTGTGTACGTGAAAACAAATATAGTGGCTGTTTAGGAGTTATAATTAGTTTGTTTATTTGGCAGTATGCTGGAAGGATGGTGGGATGTTGAGGGTTTTAAGTCTGTGATTGTCTAAGCGGTACTCTGAGATGTACCTCTTCCTGTTATGGGTTGCTGACTGAAATGCTAAATTCAACTTGCAATCGTCAGACTGCTGCTTTATCCAACATTTTCAAGCCATTCCTGTTTTCATTCATTAAATGATGCTTGCACAAAAGGGATGAAAAGTCAACAGAGCAGTGCAATGCGATGTTTTGCTTCTTCCATTGATCTTGCTCATAACCCATCACCTTGAACAAACTTCAGTTGAACTCTCCTCATAGCTCTTCCTTGTCTTTACATTTTTTTTCCAATCTTAAAAGCTACATACAAAATGAAAGTTATATTTACTAATGTTTTTAAGGTTTCATTCAGAAAATTGCTGACAATTAATCAAGATCAAACCAGTTAGATACTGCTGTGGAATCAGTAAGGCTCTAACACCATGACTGCTGTAGAACTGAAACATTCGTTGGCTTCTGCCTGTGCTGCAATGGAAGCTGAAACACTATCGAATAGTTTTTGCATCTTGGTTGTATCTGCCAGTCCTATCACACCCTTACAAAACTGGATAGGTGGGCTCTGAACTCTGTGCACACCCTTGTGCCAAATTGAAGCCAGGCTCCTTCATGCCCCTTGACAGCGAGAATCATGTTTGGGCAGGCTTGCCAATGTATCAAGCATCCAATTCTTTGTGTGAATGTATTGAATGAATGTCTCAACCATACAGTGGGAGTACTTAATTAGATCAGAAAGGTTTTTCTCAGAAAAGTGATGAGACAGCTGAGACCCATTCCCTGCCATGTGAGAACTCCATGACATTTCTTGTGTCCTGGATAACCTGGAAGTGCCTCAAAGTTGCTCAAACTTGGATAAGTCATTGAACAACAATAATAATCATGGGAGATTTCAAATACCTTCATCTTAATTAGACAAAAGTAAGTAAAAAGAATAAGATAATAGAGTTCTTACAATGTGAATGAGGTTTTTTTAATGAGATAATATGAAAAAAGCCCGACAAGGAAAGATTCACTATTATATCAAGTAATGGGGACTGAAGTAGAGCAGATAAGAAAAGTAAAATGTAGAAGAAATACACAACGATTTTGGCCATCAACAATGTAGGACAATTTCAGTGAAAAATTTAAACAATGTTCAACAGACTGCAGGAAAAATACATTCAGCTAACAAGAAAGAACAAACTAAACACCAGTGAGATTTTTCTGCATAAATGAGTGCATAAGGGAACAATTAAGCATCAGGAAAGAGGTGTATATTTAACACACGAATGGCAGAGGAGTGCATGATAAGGGAGAATGTGAAGAGATTAGGAGAGAACTAAAATAAAATTTGAACGCACAAACAAACTATTGAAATTTAGTTATCAAGGAACGTAAAAAAAAATGAAATATCTTTACAGGCACATCACTAAAAGAAAGGATGGCTGTGATGGGATTTGGGCCATAGCTGGAGGACCTCTAAGCCCATTTGTGAAGTATATACTAACACTAGAATGCTTTGATGGAGACTGTTTATTGCTTGCCATGGAGCTAACATTTCCACTCTAAACAATCCCCTGCAGTACTCTTCTTTATATACACATCTTCGTGTGATTAACAAATCAACACCTACAGATGTGTACCTATTACCTTCAACTACTTAATATTTAACATCTGTTAACAGAACTAACATGAAGGAGACAGAAGAGAATGCTGTAGCAAGAAAAGATTGCAAAACTATTATATAATTGCTTTGTTTTGATATTTTTCAGAGAAGCAGAACAGGTAGACAAGACATTGAATGATAGGATGATCAATGTTAAAATGCATTTGAAATTTTAAAAAGTTGAGCATTAAAGAAGCTAAAAATCCAATCGTCCAATGGAGTGTGTAATTTATCTAGATTTTAAAAAGGCCTTTGATAATAGGATAGTCAATATTGAAGATGGCTGCAAACAATTAGAGGAGACCCATATATTTTAAAAGTGGGCAAACATTTGACAAATGAAGCTCAGCACAGAATAAAGTGAGGGAGTGCATTTTGGTAGGAAGAATATTATTTGAAAGTTGCATGCTAGATGGCATAGAAGAGCAAAGGAGTATTGGAGTACAAATATACCAATCGCTAAACATTGTGTCACAAATAAGCAAGGGCACAAAAAAGCAAACTAACACTCAGCCTTATACCTGGAGGGATCGAAATGAAGACAAGTAAAATTGTGCGACAGTTTTTTCAAAGCTTGCTTAGACCACTGTTTGTGTGCTGTATTCAGCTTTAGTTACCATATTATAAAAGAAAATGAAACAACAGGAAGGTGAAAAGAAGATTTGCAAGGATGATACCAGAAATGAGTGAGTAAATCAGATAAGGACTCACAAGCTGGTCCTCTTTCTTGTTGAAAAATATAAGCTGAGGCATGACCTTATGCGATATTTAAAATGATGGACATTTTGAATAGAGCAGATGCAAAAAGAGTGTTTCTTCTTGTGAATATGGGGTTACCAATGTAAGATAGTCGTCAAAAAATCTAATCAGAAATTCACGTAAAACCTCTTTACCCAGTGATTGTGGCAGCAAAGTTGCTCAGTGGTTAGCACTGCTGCCTCACAGTGCCAGAGACCCGGGTTCAATTCCAGCCTTGGGTGACTGTCCGTGTGGAATTTGCACATTCTCCCCATGTCTGCGTAGGTTTTGTCCGGGTGCTCAGGTTTCCTCCCACAGTCCAAAGACATGTAGATTAGGTGGATTGGACATGCTAAATTGACCAAAGTTTCCTGGGATATGCAGGCTAGGTGGATTAGCCATAGAGAATGCAGGGTTATAGGGATAGGGTAGGGGTGTGGGTCTGGAAGTGATGCTCTTCAGAGGGGTGTTGTTGATTTGATAGGCCAAATGGCCTGCTTCAACACTGTAGGGATTTTATGATTCTATATCATCCTTTAATAGGTGAAATTGTGGAACTAGCCACCACAGGGTATGGTTGGAGTGATTTGTTTCAATGCATTAAGGAAATGCTAGACAAGCCAATATGGGAGAAGGGAATAAAATATTACATGACAGATTCAGATGAGGAAAAGTGGAAAAGGTTCAAATGGAGTCCAAACACCAAATGAACTAGTTGGGCTAAATGACCAGTTTCAGTGCCTTATAGGCTATGCCATTCTATATATGTTGCCTTAAATTGAGGCAACTTTTAATCAAATAATATGTCCCAACCAAGGTCAATGATCGTTCAAAATCAGACATACTAAGTGGCAAATCGATGTGCATCGATTCTTTTTAAATCAATTTGTTCAGACATGCTTTGACACACTTCTGTGTGAGTTGAACATGGACATTTTGGTACAGAGGTAGGGACATTACCACTATTACTCCAGGCCCTTTATGATAAGATTGTATTTAAACAACGTTATGAGAACAATGAATATCGCCGCAATAGGGATAAAAAGCTAAAAGTAACAATGTGTTAAACTCCCATATCGTACAAGTATTTATTGTTTCCACTGAGAACTGTTGGTTCATCATGACTGTAATGTCAATTTGTACCTCTGTGTTTTACAAAGTATTCTGCACAATCAAATTGTAAATAACTGCACAGACATGTTGAAATCAAGTGCAAAATGTTGGTGAGATTTTTAACTTAAATCACCATGATTACATATTATTTCACAATTCACAATGGGGTGGCACGGTGGCTCAGTGGTTAGCACTGCTGCCTCACAGCACCAGGGACTCTGGTTCGATTCCGCCCTCGGGCGACTGTCTGTGTGGAGCTTGCACATTCTCCCCATGTCTGTGTGCTCCGGTTTCCTCCCACAGTCCAAAGATGTGCGGGCTAGGTGGACATAGCTAAATTGCCCGTAGTGCTCAGGGATGCGTAGCTTAGGTGGGTTATAAGGGGATGGGTCTGGGTGGGATGCTCCAAGGGTCGGTGTGGACTTGTTGGGCCGAAGGGCCTGTTTCCACACTGTAGGGATTCTATGATTCTATGATTCATACTGAATTCTGGCAGATAAAAATCTTCCCATTAAGATCTGGCAACTAAAAGCTAGGTTGCAAATTATGAGCTGAACTGAATACCCTCTACCAAGGCCAGTTGGTAGACAAGGGTATATTCAAATGGGTGAGTGCCTGGTGAGGACTCCATCATTCACTGCCTCTGCATCAATTAAGTCAATTTGAGGCCTTTGAAGGGGGAAATGAATGGCCACTTTATTGCCTTCTTCTGCTGCACATGGTACTCAATCAGCAGCAAATGGGGCAGATGCTACCCGAGAAATCCATAGAGCAAACCCTGTCAGTCCCTGATGGAGGGATCTGTCTTCACGAAGGGGATCTACTGAGCACTGACCCTGACCCTTCCTGTAGACCTTCTCCCAATTTTAACTTCTGCAGGCAGTGACCTCTCCACATGTGAATTCCATCCAGTTCTCACTCTCCTTTGGTCCAGCTCCTTTGCTAACCCTGGACCTCAGGTGGATGCATTGCCAACAGCTGCCAAAATTTCACTGGCACTGCCTACAGTAGCCTGCTGCCACATCTTCTCTTTGACCAGCAGCTTCTGTCACCTGGCCCTCGAGGCACTAGAAGTGCAGTTGTGCAGGAGAAGCTAGAGGAAGTCAAGAAAGGTCGCCTGTCAAGTGTTGAAAAATGTGCTGCTGGCCAGTTAATTACCTGATTGGCATGCAACACAGTGGACTTTCCCCAAAAGAGGCAAGATGGGGCTCTCCCCACCTCTCCAACCACCACCAAGATCTCTGGCATCTGGATTAGAAAAAACCCATACCTTTGGGATTGGATTTGCTTATGTTAAATTAAAGAATTTGCAGGCTGTGTCCAGACTCCCAACGGACCATTCTTACTATGGATCACAATGAAGGATTGTGTTTTAAAAGTGTAATTACAACCCTGTCTGAGTTTTTCATTTACATGCTGGAGGCAATATTGTATCATAGAGGACATAGAATAGCTGCTTCAGAAAAATACTTTGGCACAAATGGTAGAATAATTTTGATTTAGTCCTTAAATCCATTTTGTACATGCATGTTAAAAGGTGTATTTAAACTCCGTATCACTAGGTGGCCTTTGTCTTCATTCTCGACTGTGAGATAAGTCAAAGTTCAAACGTTGAAATAGCAACAGATTCGAGTTGGGTCGTGACTCCTCAGATAAATTATAGGTTGTATGTGATGATCTAAAAAGTCAGTGAAGAAGGCACATTTAATACTTTTGCTAAATGCAGCTGGATCCCTACTAACATCATAAAATGAAATTGAACCAGTAGTTTTATGTGACATGTAGCCTTTCTTTTTGTAAAAGATGTTCATCAGTTCTAGAGAAATACGTGCTTTAACATGCTACACCAATGGTAAGATTCAAGGCCCAGGAGAGGAGGTTACACAAGATTCAAGGACCCAGGCTCAAGCAAATGTTTTCCATGCACTGCCAGAGCAATTGCAATCTTTGGCTGAGTAGCATGTCAATCAGGATGGTCCACATGCCAGATTGGTGCTTTTGGACAGTGCCAGAACTGTTGCAAGCACTACCTGATTAGGATGTGCTAAATTCTCCCATCTCTCCTTTCTTGCTTGCCTCAGGTGAGGGAAATGCTATTTGTTGAGTGTTAATGACAGATGATTCAGTTAGTGCTTTCTTCAGACCTGTTGAATGAGGTAAAGCACGAGCCTGTCCTCATCCTGCCTCACAGTTTCCTAATACAATCCTCCAGCTCCTGTTGCATTTAATCAAGTGTCTGCAAATCCACTCTGGGCGGTAAAGCGACCCTACTTGATCCTAAAAGACAGACCTACTCACTCCATCTTACTTGATGCCACTCGTCCAAGCCCTTACTGCAAGTGAGCAGTCAGGAGAGGGATGTCGAGCAGGAGGGACCCGAAAGGGTAATTATGCAGGAGGAGATAGAGAAAGTCAAGGCTTGACTGACAAGTGTCAGAATGGCTAGGGCTTGAGTTCTGGCCTTCATTGCAAGAGGTATCGAGTACAGGAGCTGGGATGTGTTGTTGCAGTTATACAGGGCCTTGGTGAGACCACACCTAGAATACTGTGTGCAATTTTATATATTTTTCTGAGGAAGGATGCTCTTGCGGTCAAGGGAGTGCAGCAAAGCTTTACCACGCTGATTCCGGGGATGGTGGGTCTGACGTATGAGGAGTGATTGACTAGGTGGGGATTGTTTTCGCTAGAATGAAGGGGGATCTCATAGAAACTTATAACATTCTAACAGGACTGGACAGGGTAGATGCAGGGAGGATGTTCCCAATGGCGGGAACATCCCTGAACCAGGGATCACAGTATGAAGATTCGGGGTAGACAATTTAAGACGGCGATAAGGAGACATTTCTTCTCAAAGTGTGGTGAGCCTGTGGAATTCATTACTAAAGGAAGCAGTTGATGCCAAAACATTGAATGTATTCAAGAGGTGACTAGATAGAGCACTTGGGGCGAATGAGTTGGGCGATCAGCCATGATCGTGAAGAATGGCAGAGCAGGCTCGAAGGGCCAAATGGCCGCCTCCTGCTCCTGTCTTCTATGTTTCTGTGGATCCCTCTAGGTGACCAATCTTATGAAAATGTTTTCACGAAGGAGAACACAATGGGACATACATTTTCCTCAACAGAACAGCTTTATTAATGTTCCTGGATCATTGAGATGAAAACTATACTTCAGATATTCCAGAGATTCATAATGAATCTATATGCAAAAATATTTCCAGTTATTGCAAAAAATATTCAGTAATCTTCACAATTTATCGATTGTAATTGAAGGTTCTTGTATCTTGATTTTGTAACAATGTCCCTAGAGAAGTAAGTGGCCCAGAGGCAGGGTAAGCCACAGGGCACATCATTTCTCTCCCTGGCCCTGGTGAGATCATAAAATAGCAAACACTCTGGCCAGGGTTTTCTTGGTCCTGAAGTCACAAGGTGGACGATGGGAGAATGAGGAACTGGGGAAATAGTGAGGTGCCACAGCAGGATAGCTTTCTCATCACTGCAGTCTGCTGCCAGGGAATCTTATTCCGAACATCATGGAAAAGGTCTCACTGTGGCCAGAGATACTATTAACACTAGTTCCATGTCCTTAAGAGGGAGCACGGGCAGGGACAAATGCCCCCACAGCTCTAATGGATAATCCAAAGGGTTCTGCCTCCTTGGCTACTGATTTTAAATTTTTTACTACTCACTCCCAGAGTATCTTGATTCATGACATGCCTCAGCAATGCCCACCTCTCCATCTTGGGCTGCCCATCTATATCCCATTCATCCTCCTTAATTGGTGAATGAGTCTGTAGGTGGCTAATTAGAAAGCTGTCTCCAGTAAAATTGTGAAACAATCCAGTGGCAGCCCTTTGCCCTGACAATAAAGCCTGCAGTAAAATCCTGCATGTTAGATATAAATGGGCAAAGCTTTCATGTTTGGGAAAGCAGAATATATGAAACTTCTAAAGAGGTTAGGTACAATGTGTAGAAGTTGCAATCATTCAGTTCGCAATTCTCTTATCTCTAAGATTTTAATCCTTTTTGCTGGGAATTATTCCTCACAAGTTCAGCATTATGCCTCTGTTGCTCATTTTCACATTGGTATTTTTTTTACAATTTAGCAGGAAATATTAAGTGCAACTAGGCTACTAAATTAACATAAAGCTACTAGATATGATTCCTGTTTTATTGGTAAGAAAACTAAATTGCACCCGAAGATTGTTGTCCTTCGCGAAATTTCAATTTGTTCATATTCCCACTAGAGTCAATTTGTTTGAAAAAAGATAAGGCTCACCAAAATGATTTATTGAATGCAAAACGGTAATTAGAATGAAAGTAATTAAATCCAAAACTGATTTTGTTTCCCTTGCATTAAGTAAATTCAACTTATAATGTTGTGATATTAGTTACTGCGCAAAAGTAAGAGGTCAAATTCCTATCCTTTAAACTTCCCTTCATTCTAGTGGAATCTTCATTTAGAATCAGAGCATATATACTTATTTAAAAAGGGTCATTGATGCAATTCTTTTCAAAGGATAAATTAAAATTCTCATTTTCCTGGAAATAGCTCCTTTTCAATTTACATTTTACATTTTTTAAGAGTGTCACCCTTCACCTGGATCTTAATAAAGTCATCATCTTTCTTTTGCAATAAAAGGAAGAAGCCACAATGAAATACGGAGAGAGATGACATGGTCACCAATTTATTTGATTTCTGCATAAACAGTTTAATATTATGAGATTTCAGTTGAATGAATGAATGTGAATTGTGTTGTAAAATGACATTAGAATTTAATCGAAAAAAAATTTTCAGGTTGTCTTTAGAGTAAAAATTATTTAAAACCAGTTTGTGGAGACTTATTCTAAACCAATTTGGAATAAGGAATTGCATTCAATAGCAACCTCAATGCACAAATCTGATCACAGACTCATTTGTATTTACAGCCAGAAAGAAAAGTTAAATCAAAATGGGAATTTTTAACCTCAAAAGATGATCGAATTTAAATTGGACTGCAGATTTAAATGTTAAAAATCTGAATCCCATCCCAAATCTTCAACCACGAATGTCTAGTTTTAAGGAAGGCGAGATGGTGAGCAGGCAATTAATCTGCTCCAAGGATGCAGGATAGTGCTTTACATTTGATAATAAGGTTGCATGCATCCTTATTTGAAATGTACATAACAAGCGAGGATAACTGAATGTCAGTTCATTTACCAGCTGGATCTAATGTGCCTGGCTTGATCCCCCATGACCAAGCACCACCAGTCTCTTCCAACCTTATGGTATCCAAATCTAATCTCTAGTGTTCAATTATTCCACCCACCCAGCCTCTGATTCTCCTCTTGATTGCCCCCTCCCCCTTGCCTCTCTGACCGGAAAGCTGACACCCGATGAGAAGTACAGCATCTTCACGGGCCTTCAATCTCCCATATTCTGCCCCCTGAAGACATCCTCCCCCCTCTTGCCCCGATCAACCAGCCTACAGACGCCAGTATCCCATCGCCAAGTCACCCTTTATTTACACATGGAGAGTCCTTGAACAGGATTGCTGACACTCCGATTCTTATCTGTCAGCCAGGGCTCCCTGATTGGAGCAGATTAACAGCCTCAGTCAGGGGACTCATATTCAGTGAGGTCCATCTGGCTGACCTCATTGCAATCACTACGTATCCAACCATAGTCTTCTATTGACTCTAATATGCTGCCCCCTTATAATTGTGTCCCATTGTTTTAAATGCAGCAGACAATTTCTACAAGGCAAACTCAATGAACAGCAAATGCGTTGAATTATAAGTGTTATGTTTTTAAGCTATTTCCTATGATATTTTTGATCACCAGTTTTTGCATATCCTTTAGGGGTTTAAGAGATCAAAACACAATAGAGAATTTCCCAGACAACAAGGTGCAGGGCTCTATCCCAGAGAATTTCCCAGTTCAGTTTTTATTCACTCATCATTGCTGGGAATGTCTTAGTGCAAATGGTGAATTCTCAAAGCCTGAGTGATCCATTTCTAAAGTGGGTGAATTAAAGAGGGCAAAATCTCAATTAAGCTCAAGATATTTTAAGACAAACAATATGGACAATCTTTGATAACACAAATACTAACTGGGAAGAAATCACTCCCCAGAAAGAGTAACCAATGCAATTTTATTGATAGTAGGAACATATTCTTTAAGGTTTCCTTTGGTTCACTATTGTTTAGGGAATAACATCTGACCTTAGTTTTGGTTTGGCCTGCATGTGAGTCCAGATCCATAGTAATGTGGTGTGTAAATAATTTGTTTTATTCTATTTTACCTTCAATTCTTTTGCATAATAAACTCCTGTTCTGTTAAAACCAAGCCTGTAGCTTTTCATGATTGTCTTTCAGAGAAAGACAACCTCATTTAAAAAAAACTATAAAGCCATCTCTCACACTGAAATCTGACTTGTCCAGTGATATTATGAGGTGAGATCATAACCATTGTACAATGGTCAGCACCATTTACAACTCCCCAGCTATTGAGTGCAGATCACATGCAACGAGATCTGGACAATATTCAGGCTTGGGCTGACAAGTGGCAAGTGACATTCACGCCACACAAATGCCAGATTATGACCATCACCAATCTAACCACCGCCTCTTGACATTCAATGGTGTTCCCATCACTGAATCCCCCACTATCAACATCCGGGGGGTTACCATTGACCAGAAACTTAATTGGACTCACCACATTAACAGAGTGGCTACAAGAACAGGCCAGAAGCTTGGAATACTGCGGTGAGTAACTCATCGCCTGACTCCTCAAAGCCTGTCTACCATCTACAAGGCACAAGTCAGGAGTGTGATGGAATAGTCCTCACTTGCTTGGATGAGTGCATACCCAGCAACACTCAAGAAGCTCGACACCATCCAGGATAAAGCAGCTCGCTTGATTGGCACCACATCCACAAGCATTCACTCCCTCCACAACCGACGCTCAGTATCAGCAATGTGTACTACCTACAAGATGCACTGCAGAAATTCACCAAAGATCCTCAGACAGCACCTTCCAAACCCACGGCCATTTCCATCGAGAAGGACAAGGGCAGCAGATATATGGGAACACCACCACCTCCAAGTTCCCCTCCAAGTTACTCACCATCCTGACTTGGAAATATATAACCATTCCTTCACTGTCACTGGGTCAAAATCCTGGAATTCCCTTCCTAATAGCATTGTCGGGCAACCCACAGCAGGAGGAATGCAGCGGTTCAAGAAGGCAGCTCACCACCACCTTCTCAAGGACAACTAGGGATGGGCAAGAAATGCTGGCCAGCCATCGACGCCCACATCCCACAAAATAGATAAAAAAATGTTAGTCTGTGCCCATATCCATTTTTAGCTCATTTTTAGATATGGACAACTAGGCTTGAGCTGTTAACTGGTAAGAGATGCATTCATGTCACACAAATGCTAGTCAGCAACCATCTCCAACAAGAGAGAATCTGGCCATCAGCCCTTAATATGCAGTTACATTACCATCACTGAATTGCCCACCATCAACATCCTAGGAGTTAGAATTATCTAAAAACTAAACTGGACAAGCCATCTAAATACTGTGGCTACAAGAGGACATAAGAGGCTGGGATGTTTGCAGTGAGTAACTAACCTCCTGACTCCCCAAAGCCTGTCCACTAATTCAGAATTGCAATGGAATAATCTCCAATTGCCTGGATGCTTGCAACCTCAACAACACTCAAGAAGCCTTCCACCATTTAGGACATACCAGCCCATTCAATTGGCACCCTATCAACCACCTTAAACAGTCAGTCCCTCTACCAGTGATGTACAGTGGCAGCAGTATGTGCCACCTACAAGATGCACTGCAGCAGCTCACCAAGGCCCCTTCAATGACACCTAACCTAATCAAATCCATGACTTCTTCCACCTAGAAGAACAAGGGTAGCAAATGCATGGCAATACCATCACCCACACGTTACTCCTCAAGGCACATGCCACTTGGAAATATATTGCTGTGCCTTTAGTGTTAGCAAGTCAAAACCATGGAACTCCCCTTCTAATGGTGGTTTGGGTATAGCCTCCCCAAATGAACTGTAGCAGTTCAAGAAGATGGGCTGCACCAGCTCAAAACAGTGTGGGATGGGCAAATAATACTGACCTTGCCAGTGATGCCCATATCCCACAAAAGAATAAATAATACAATTCATCTGTTCTGAGCGAATGGATTTTCTGGGATCTGTTGGTTTGCACAAGCCCTTACACAGTGCTTCTAGCATTTCAAAATAATAATTTTCAAATTAAGCACAGACAAAACAAACAATTTTGCCACAGGAACTGATTTGGTTTGGTAATGAGATGGCGTTGGCCAAGACTCCAGGAAATTTCCCTATCTTCCTTCAATAGTTGCCACAAAACATTTTCTATCTTGAACATGTAAATGCAAACCAAATTTTCAACCTATTTCATTTTAAGAGCAGAATCTCTGAGAGTGATGTACTCTCTCATTGTCAGCTCAGATTACAATCAGTTGTGCAGCTAAGACGAAATGATTGCTAAACCTGGGCTGCTGTGAATGGAAATTAACTAATTATCAGGAAAAGATTTGGGACATGTTTGCCCACTGTAAGAAATACATTTTGATGTGTTGCTAAAAGTTTTATTTTCTCATAATTATGAGCATGCAGTCTTTTAACAAGTCCTGAAAATTTGCTGTAGGCAGCAAATGTCCTGGTATTCATGCTAGGCATTCAGCACTAACACTATTAATATTAGCAAGATGTGCAACAGGTTGCTTGGTTTCCTAGCCAGGGCACGAGGTCATAGTCATTGAGGTCCACAACACAGGAAAAGGCCCTTCAGCCCACCAGTCAAGCTTGCACCAGTCAAAAACAAGCACCTAACTATTCTAATATCATCCCATTTTCCAGTACTTGGCCCATAGCCTTGTATGTGTTGCTATCACAAGTGCACATCATGAGGCTTTTTACCTCTACCACCTTTACAGGCAGAGAGTTCCAGATTCCCACCACCCTCTGGCTGAAAAAGAATTTCCTCACATTCCCTCAAAACCTTCTGCCCCTTAAATCTACACCCTTTGGTCATTGATCCCTCCACCAAGGGGCAAAGTTTCTTCCCGTCTTCCCTATCTCTGCCCATCATAATTTTATACACCTCAATCACTTCCTGCTCAGAATGCTCTGCTCCAAGGAGAAAACCCCAGTCTATCCAATCTCTGGGTGGAATTTTCAGGGCTTGTTAAAAGACTGGGTGTTCATAATTATAAGAAACTAAAACCTTTAGCAACACATCAAAGTGTATTTCCTACAATGGGCAAATAGTGCCATGTCCCAAATCTTTTTCTTACCATTAGTCAATTTCCATTTGCCAGCTGTGCACGCTAGATACTGCTTGAGGGACAGGAAAGTGAGGGTTGTGTATGTTGGGAGTACAGATCCCAGCCTAATTTCTTGCTTTTTTACGTGCTTCCAGAATAACATTGAGTGAGACACCTTCAAGCAAAGAGAGATTACAAAAAAAGCAGTGTTCCATATGTTGGGGAACTTAAATAAAAATAGAAACACAGCACGTTTCATTGTATTTGTGGAGAGAGAAATAAAGTTAATGTTTCAAGTCTAATATGATTTCTTCTTTGGAACCATTCCAAAAAGAGTGTAAATCAAACTCAAAAAGTTATCTGTGTTTCTCTTTACGTAGATGCTGTCAGACCTGCTGAGTTTCTCCATCATGTCCTGATTTTATTTGAGAGGAACACAATACTTAGTTGGGGAAAGAATACACTCATGGGAATTGAGGAAGAAAGCTGTTCAGTTCTTATTTAGTTTATTTAAGCTTGACAGAAAATAATTTTCAAATACCTACAACATTTAAAATTTTTAGCCTATTCCAATTTGAATAAACACTCATGTTGTGGCACTTTTTAAAAATTCATTCACAGATGTGGGAATCACTGGCTAGACAGCATTTATTGCCCAGAGGGCAGTTATGAGTCAGCCACATTGCTGTGGGTTTGGAGTCACATGTAGACCAGACGAGGAAAGGATGGTAGTTTCCTTCCCTAAAGGGCATTAGTGAATCAGATGGGTGTATTTCCCTCACAGTTGGCAATGGATTTATAGTCATCATTAGACTCTTAATTCCAGCTTTTTATTGAATTCAAATTCCACCATATACCATGGTGGGATTTGAACCTAGGTCCCCAGAACATTATCTGGGTCTCTTGATTAACAGTCTGGCAATAATACCATTAGGCCATTGCCTCCCCATGTCAGTGATCTGCTATTTACTCTGCATAGGAATAAGTTTTTTCTAATAGGGGATGCATGCTGAGACATATTTTATGTCTCATGACAAATGCTGTCTTGAATGCAAGAGCATTTATGACCACAGATCTTGACCAGTTCATTATTCTCTGCAGTGCAAATCTTTGATCAGTGACTGACTTCAGAGCACACAGGAATAATTTTTCATTAATAGCTAAGTGAAATGCAGCGTAAACCTTAAAGCAGATAGTTAACCATCTAAGTCACTGGAATTAATATTTTTAAATAAAATCTAAAAAGATTGTGTTCTGCATTTTACTGTTGTCCTACAATACCTTTAAATTACTTCATGCACTATATGTTTTAAAGTAATACTTGTAGATGATTACAAAGGCACTTTTGGTGACAAATTGAAATGGAGATTGCTGTGTAGATCATGTTTCTCATGGAATCTGCATTGATATGGCTACAGTTCTATAGTTTCCCATATTTTACAGGTGAGTAAAATAATTAAAAACACTTCAAGATGGTGCGGTTAATGTGTTTGACCTTCGTTTTGCTTAATAACTGTTGTTTATGAAAGACTTCACAGCTTCAGTTTGAATCCCTTTGCCAGTCATTTTGGTGTATGAGAAGGGTTAAGATTCTCACTAAGTCTTCTCACAGCCCCAAGACTCCACACTGTTGCTGCCTATAACACTGCTGGGCAGAATTTACTGCAAAATATCAACAAAGTCTTATTACTGTTACTTATGAATAAATAGTACAGCAACCTCAGGTGGGGAAATATGGAAATAAATTAGCTTCATATATTTAGGACTAGGAATTAACATAAATTGGTTTTTAGTGGTGATGTGATAATTATTAAATGCCAAACAATTTCTTTGGCACTGAAAATCAACGATTGTAAAAATAGAGTATTATTCCTCCAGGTACTGAATTGCTCAGAATGCTAAGTGTCAAACTTTAAGTTGATTTTCTTTTCATTTATTTCTATTTTTCTTCCTCTATTCATCCAATACTGTGTCTCTTCCTTCATATTTGTTTCTCTACCAGTTTTGCTGTTGAATTCACCAATCTTAAGTCATTCTCCTCAATTCTTCTTGCTGTTTGCTTCCCTTAAAAATCCTTAAAAGCCTTAAAATTGAAGTGTAACAAGGATACCTGGTTGATTACCTTGTTTTTCTGGATTCCACTGTCTGTCTTGTTGCACCAGTGTCATCTCATATTTTCAGCAGCTTTGTGGATAGCATTTCTTAGGCTGAAGAGTTCATGTCCACAGCAAACTAACAGTCAATGCCATTAAGTACCCCACTGCAGCAAAATCTGTGCTTAGTTCTTTACTAACTTTGAAGTTGGTCAATAGTTGTTGTTGATGTTCCCATTGTAGGAAAGCAGGATTTTACTTTATATTCAAAACTCGCATCACAGTGGGAGGATTGTATCAATTCCACTAAATAAACCCAAAGATGGCACCAATAAGATAGAAAAAGCAATGTTTAGACAAATTATTTCTGTACCATAAGGATTTCATAAAACAGTCATCACTCATTGACATCAATGAAGCATTTGACTAAATGTGGCATCGAGGAGCACTAATTAAACCAAAGTCATTGGAAGAGCAATGTGGGAGGAGTCTGCTAGATAATTGCATGGTGAAGGAATCTACAAGGGATGTATAGCCAAGGGGGTTGTGTTAGAAGATAGTAGGCGCTACAAAAATTTGAAGGGAGATGGAGACTGTAAGAGGGTGGGGGCAGGTGGGTGAGTTGAAAGGGTTTTGGGGCAGAAGGAGGCCAGAAGAAGACCGGCCAGAAGAAGAAGTGACATATGCTGCAAGAAGCATGATGGGGGGAGAGAAAGAAGGCTGCAAGAGTCTGGAATAAGGCATCAAGAGGGTTGTGGTAGGATGAAGTAAGGAGGCTGCAAGGTGGTAAGGGTGGAAGTAGGGAGAGTGAAAAAGATACAGAGGTGGACAGAAGGTAGATGACGAGTTGGGGGGGTGAACTAAGGAAGCTTCAACACCATGCAGGGGAGAAGGAGGCTACAAGAAAGGTGTAGAGGAAAAGAAGGCTCAAGAGAGCTACTGTGGGTTTGGGAGGCTACTGGGGTGAGAAGGAGCAAAAGGGAATTTGCAAGGTGGAAGAAGAGGGCAGCTCCAAATGAAAGAAGGATTTGGGAAATTGTGAAATTGCTGAGCTAATGAATTCCTTGCAAATGAATGTGGAATCTCCAGCTTAAAGCAACATAAGCTCAAGAACTACTGTATAGGGAAATTGTAGTGGATGTTATTGAAATGAAAACTGTGACAATTGTTAAATTTATATCTGAGATGCAGTAAAAAGGGTGGTAATTGCTGCTTAAAATGTCCAGCAATACACATATGTAATGGAAATACATTAGATGTGACATTACCAGGCCGCAGAAATTTTATTTTAGGAAATTGTCTTATTGTGTAGAAAAGTGCAGCAGCTATTAAAAATAATGTTTACTTATACCAGTTTTATTCTGCCTGTTTGAATATTGTTGTGTCTAAGAAATTAATATTAACATTTGCAGTTCTGCAGACCTCTGGCAGCACTCCTGTATCTCAGAAGGATTGAAAGATAATGGCAAGTGTCCCTGTCATTTCAACTCTTACTTTCTTCAGTAAGGCTGCAAATCATTGTGTCCTAGTGACTTATCAACTCTAATTATAGTCAGACCTTTTAATATTTTATATCTCTTGTTCAATCATTTTTAACTCCTCCTCTTTCACTACAACTTAGGTAGCATCCTGTTCCTTGCTCCAGGCAGATCCATGGTACTCATTTCAAACCTCCGTGCTCTCTTTGTCTCTATGGATAAACCTCTTTCTTAGTTCCTAATCAGTGCCACCTCTCCTTGTATTTGTAAATAAATTTTAAACTAATATGCCTTCAGAAGATTTTTGGATTCCCTTTTAGGTTAGTTGCCCATTTGTTCATAAGATGTGATTTTCCCTTTCTAGGAGACAGCAGGAAGGGGACATACTGAAATGAGTTAGCACTGGAGAGAAACTCATCCCCTTCATACCTCACCAATACTGGTAACCTACCACCATTTAAGCCCTTAAGTAGTCAACTTCCAACCTAAACTCCTTTATCACCTGCAACACCAAGGGGCAGGGAAGGTGGTTAGTTTCTCATTGGGAAACCCTGGTGAATTCCCTGCTAGAGTGTGTGGAGGTGTCTTCCAATTGCCTCAATTTGTAAGCCACCCCTTCTCCTGACACCCTTGTTCCCACACAATGTACTGACTGAGCTTACAACACATAAGCTCCCATTTATAAATGTGCAGAATATAGAATTCAGCAATGGAGGGGGCAAAGATTGATTAAGAGGGGGGAAATAGAATATGAGATGAAACTTGCATTAAAAATGTAAGCAGACTTTTAGAGCTTCTAAGGGCAGGGAAAAAGAAAAACATTAGCAAAGATGATGTTGGTCCCTCAGTCTGAAATTAAAGAACTGATAATGGAGAACAAGGACATTACAGAGCAATTAAAAAAACTACTTTTGTTCTGTCTTCACAGAAATCACAAATGATTTTCCAGAATTATTAGGGAACCAATAGCCTACTGAGGAGGAGGAAGTGAAGGAAATTAAGATTAGCAAAATATAGTGCGGGAGAATTCAATTAGACTGACACCTGATAAATCCTCACAACCTGATAATCTGCATTCGGGGTACTGAAGGAGAAGGCTATGGATTTATGGATAAGTTGGATGTCATCTTCCAACATTCTGAAGATTCTGGAACAGTCCTGGCAGATTTAAGGATAGAAAATGTAACCTCACTATTTAAAAAAAGGAGGGACAGAGAAAGCAGGGAGTTACAGACTGTAGTCTAACATCAGTAATAGGAAAAATACAAAAGTACATTGTAAAGGTGCTAACCCGTGGAATTATCTGCCACAGAAAGCTGTAGAGGCCAAGTCACTGAATATATTTAAGAAGGAAATAGATTTCTCATCACTAACGGTATCAATAGGTATGGGGAGAGAGCTGGCGTATGATGTAGAAATCAGCAATTATCCACACAATTATGGCACACAATTGCCACTTGCTTGATATGGAACAGTATCTGCAACCCAAATTCCGAGTCCCCAACTCGGATACATACTCCGGATTTTTTTTGCTCTGGATCACATTACTGTCCAACAGCTTCCATATGTTGCAGTAGCACCACATCACCCATCCTGACATCACTAGTATATTGAGATAACTTACAAACTGAGATTACCTGCTTGACATTTCACTGTGATGATACTTTGTTTCTATCAACCTAATACTTAAGCAATATTTTTTGAGAAAAGAGAGAAGAAAAACATTGGAAAGTCAAAGACAAACTGAAGACATTTTACTTTAAAGACAACATTAAATCCTACTCGCCAATCAGCTTCTTCCCTTGCACTCATTATGCTGTGGTTTGTGACGTTACTGCACTGCTGTGGGTCGCTCTCTCGATCCACACCTTCTGTCCTCTCCCATTCACCTCACGGCCTGGACAGTTTACTTCTTGCAATAAACTTTAGTGAAAGGACTTCTGCCCCCCTTTGCACTGAATTCCCACTTTGAACCAAATTTCCAACAGTATAGTCAGAATACTCATTCGGCCTTCACCTCACTCTGGTGAGGTCTGATGGCCATTTACTGTGCTCCTTACTCACATCTAAGGGAGCTAACTTGTGCATGACCTGCACATAGAATTCTGTGTTGCTAAGGTATAGGAAACATTGCATTTGTCCACAAGATCTATCTTCCATTGCGTTTGCTACATATTAACTTCAAATGCCATGCCCATTTTATCCAGCAAATTGTGTACATTTCACCATCCATCCATTTCTTGTTAAATTTCACCATTACTATTGTTTTCTTGTCATAAGACCAGTACGACAGCTGGATCAACAAATTGAGCAATTTTACCCTTTAGGTATATCAGGGGACACAAGCTGATTTTTCATTTTTAATGCAAAGCTGAAATAAAAATGAATTACAAAGAATTATTCAGCTTATGATGTCTGCTAGATGCCAGCTTCAAGTCAAAGCTATCTATTTCAATATTCTTTCCTTTCATCTCTTCTAATATTTTCATTCTTTCAAGAATTTATCTAGTTCCTTCTTAAATGTCACAATTGGCTCATCTTAAAAAACACTTGTAGTTGGCACTCTATATGCTAATATTCCGAAATAAGACAAAAGAGTTCTTCAGAATTGTATGATATAGGTCAGAATTGCTAGATACTAAAGTGGAGACTGCTGCTTATGCTGTGTCTCATACTTTTAAACTGAGCATTTTAGAGGAGATATTTTGTCAAATTCCGCTGCCTCCTGCAACCAATGTACTGTTCTAACCCGAACCATTCTTCAGTGAAACAAAAAGCTGTGGATGCTGGAAATCTGAAACCAGAACAGAAATTGCTAGGGGAACTCAGCAGGTCTGTGGAGAGAAAGCAGAGTTAACATTTCGGGTGCACTGAACCCTTCTTCAGAACCTCTTGAACATTAACTCTGTTTCTCTGTCCACAGATGCTGCCAGACCTGCTGAGTTTCTCCAGCAATTTCTGTTTTTGTTTCTTACCATTGTTCATTTGGATAAGCTATGAAGATGCTCGTTATTTGAGAGCAGGGTTTTTCATTATTAGTATTTGTGGGCTGCATCATTAGTAATTTTGATGAATGATAAAGACCAGAAAGGGTATTTAAGAAGTCCCTGCTAATGTTTAAACATTTGCACGTGTAAAATTCCCTTGAAAATAATAAGACAAAAAATGGTCAATATCCAGATATGTTCAAAAGTAAAGCCTTTGAATTGTCATTATTTACTCTGGAAATTTTATGTTCGGTTAATTCCTATTTAAGTTTAGATTAGGATAGAGTATTGAAGTAACAGATACACAGTGTGCTATAATTTTGTAATTTTTATGCATTTTAGAAATTTAGTCCATTCAGTAGTGACTGGTTAACAACTGTAAGTAATTCTCTATAAATTAAACTGATTAATTCCAGATGTGATCAAACGTTATTCATAAATGATGCCAGAAATGTTACATTGTATGAATCCATCTGTCATTGTATTGTTTCTTTATTACACTGCCATGAATGTTTTCAGGATAATTGTGGTGAACAGTAAATGTATTTAAAGCATTTTATGGTGGTGAAAGTTGTAACTCAATTAAGTAAAAAGATGCCATTTTAACTAAGTGTTAGCTACTTAAATAATTCTGTGCGAATGGGTTGCATCAACAACATTTAAAAGATTCACACTAATGACTGCTTCTAGGCTGACCTGTCATTTGTGACAACAATTTAATGGATTACCATAAAACCATGCCTCCACTATCAGAGTGATACAGTTTTAGAGTATGGCATGTAAAAGGACATATCTGTCTTATATTGATCTATTCTGAGAGATTTTACAAACTTACAGGAAGGTGAAACTGGATAAATGCATCAGGGAAAAAAGAATAAAAGGATATATTGAAGAAAATAATGTTGGAGAAGGTTTGGCTGGTGCAATCTAACTATGGTTCTCTATGCAACAGATTGCATGCTTGCAGCAGAGCTCCTGTATTAAACACTTAGACCAGCTAGCTTCAGTGGCTCAGCCAGGGAAGGTGAACAGTGTTCAAAGAATGAGTAAGATTTCACTTTGTTGTTCTCAAAACTAAGGAATAGAAATTAACAGTATGAGATTCCGTAATGAACGTAGTTCTGCAGTAGGTTGTTGGAATTTGAGGTGTAAGTCAGTCACAACAGATGGATGAACAAACTGACCATGCACCATGGTGGGGGTAGTTAATAGAAAAGTAGCAGGGGACAGTATAGTCATGAGGAAGAATACAATTCTGTGCAGCCTAGAGTATGAATCCTGAAGAGTATGTTGCTTACCCAATACGAGAGTTCAAGCATCTCAGGTTTGGAGAGAAAGTTGAAGTGGGAGGGGAAGGATGGAATTATGGTCCACAAAAATAAGGTAATATTGCTGTAGTTTTACCAGACCACAGGGCTGCTGTCATGAGTACTGTTGACATAGGTAAGACTAGGAAAAGGATTCTACATACAAAATGGGCATTAAATTAAAAAGCTGAATCTCAAATGTAATAATCTGGATTATTACTTGTGCTTTAAACAAACTGGCATAGGGTAAATCAGATGAAAGAGATCAATGTGTGGCTCAAAAACTAGTGCGGGATAAATAAGTTTTCATGGGCAGTGGCACCAGTAGGAATCATGGGAGCTGTACTGTTGGGATGCGCTTCATCTGAACCATATTGTGATAACTGTTCTTGTGAACCATATAACCAGGCTGATAGAGAGGGCTTTAAACTAAATAGTGGGGGTTAGAATAATGTGAGAGGAGTTGTGATAAATCAGAAGGAAACAATAAGATAATGCTACAGGGTTGTAATTTGTGTAATGATAACTAGAATGTAATGGAAAGGGCAGAGCATACAAAACAACAGCAGACAAGTTCGGAGATTGCAAAGATGGTAAAAAGAGTTAAATGTTGTCTTTCTGAATGCTCACATTTGTAACAAAGTGGATGAATTGTTAGAGCAAATTAAACATCCATGAACGTTAGAGAGACACGGTTACAAGCTACTCATAACTGGAGCTTAAAGATTGAAGGACATTTTAAAAGGATGCTAGGAAAACATGATGGTGTAGCTGTGTTCGTAATGGGTGTTATTAGTACAGTACTGGCAAGCTTCCTTAGTTTGAAAAAGCAAAATGTAAAATCAGTTTGTGTAGAATAAGCAGGAAAGGTAAGATCATTTGTAGGTTGTAGCCCCCTCAATATTACTTACACTTCAGGACAGAGTATAAAAGAAGAAACAAAATGGAGTATATAAGAAAGGCACCAAAATAAACATGGATGACTTTCATCTACACGTAGATTAGGAGAATCAGGTTGACAAAGGTAGCCTAGAAAATGTATTCGTTTGGACAATCTGTGTTAGTTTCTTTAATCAGTATGTTCCAGAGCCAACTATGGAGAAGGCTATTCTGACCTAGAAATAATCAAAAGGCAGGATTAATCGTGGTGCCAGAACTAAATATGTCACACAGTGACTGTGGGACATCTTTGGCAGAGGCCAGATGTCATGATCCATATTTGCACCAATGACAAAGATAGAAAGAGGGATGAGGTCCTGAAAGCAGAATTTAGGGAGTTAGGCAAGAGACTGAAAAGCAGGACCTCTAAAGTAGTCATCTCAGGATTGCTCCCAGTCACTGTACTAAATAGATTAGAAATAGGAAGATAAAGCAAATGAACACATGGCTAGACAAAATAGTGCAGGAGGGAATGCTTTAGATTTCTAGGGCATTGGGACTGGTTCTGACATGTAAAAGGATGATGTGTTACATCTTGGCAGGACTGAGGCTAATATATTTGCAGGGAGATTTCCTACTGCTCATGGGGAGGGGTTAAAGTAGTTTCTCAGGTGGAGAGGAGCCCAAGAAAGAATTCAGATAACACAAAAACATAGCTGGTCATAGAGTCATACAGCACAGAAGCAGATCCTTTGGTCCAACTCGTCCATAACGATCAAGTTTCCAAAACTACACTAGTCCACTTGCCTGCATTTGGCCCATATTCCTCTAAACCTTTCCTATTCATGAACCTATCTAAATGTCATTTAAATGTTATAATTGTGCCTGCATCTACCACTTCAAATGGCGGTTCATTCCACAGATGAACCATTCTCTGTGTGAAAAGGTTGCCCCTCAGATCCCTTTTGAGTCTTTCTGTGGCCTTAAAAACATGCCCCCCTAGTGTTGAACTCACTGACCCTAGGGAAACAACCTTTATTATTTACCTTATCACCTTAAGGTCACCGTGCCCTGCCCCCACCCCCAACACCCCCCTACCCCCAACCTCCTACACTCCATGGAAGGTGGAAGAGTCTTAATTAAAAGAGAAAGCAGCAAAAATAATTTCCAGAATCAACCAGGGTCAACTTACAGAATAATGTTAAAAAAGTAGAGGCAAAAACACTGTATCTACATGCATACAGCATTCAGAACAAGATAGGTGAATTGATGGTACTAGTTAAATGAAACAGTTTAATTGTCATTGCGCAGACATGGGTGCAAGGTGACCAATACGGAAAACTGAATATTCAACATGTAGGAGGGTTCGTCAAAAAATGAGAAGGGGATGGATTAGTGTTGGTAATAAGGGACAGGTTCAGTGTAGTAATGAGAGAGGTTCACCAATCAGATAAACAGGATGTACAGTATATTTGGGTGGTGTTAGGAAAGAACAAGGAGCAGAAAACATTGTTAAGAATGGTTTATAGACCACCAAACATCATGATAACATAAGACACAATGTAGATCATGAAGATCAGAGGTGTATGTACCGAGGGAATGCAGTAATCGTGGATGTCTGGATCAATGAACGAGCTCAAAAGCTACGGAGAAAGTATTCCTGAAATGTGCTTGGAATAATTTTTTGGAGCAATATAGTGACAAAGTAACCAGGACACAGGCTAGATCCCATATAATGCAATAAAAAAGAACTAATTAATAGAAAAACCGAAAGAACTGCAGATGCAGTTCTGAGGAACGGTCACCGGACCCGAAACATTAACTCTGTTTTTTCCTTCACAGATGCTGCCACACCTGCTGAGCTTTTCCAGCGACTTTGTTGTTGAGCTAATTAATAGTCTTGATTACTCAGAACCTTTAGGAAATAGTGACCAAACTCTGATAGAATTTTTTATGCAGTTTGAAAAAATAGCTTTCAATCTTAAACTAGTGTCTTAACTCTAAAGAAGAGAAATTATGAAGTTACGAGGAGGAAGTCGGCTGTAGTGGATGATAAAAAATCATTAAAAAGTTCAATGGTGAATCGACTATGGCTAGTATAAAACTAAAACATCTGTCAGGAAAAGCAAGAGAGCCAGGGCTAACAGCAGAGGTTAAAGATAGTATTACATCAAAGAAGGGCACTTCTAAAGTTCCCAAAGCGCAGAAACAAAGAAAATAGGTGCAAGAGTAAGCCAGTCAGTCTCTTGAGCCTGCACCACCATTCAGTACGATCACAGCTGATCATCTAACCTCCGTACCCTACTTCCTTCTTGACCTCAACTGCTCTCTGTGGTAGAAAGTTCCACAGATTCACCACTCTCTTGGTGAAGAAATCTTAACCTTCAAAGATTAGCAAAGACAAACACACTTTAATTACAAGAAAGAGACAGGAGAATGTATAATAGAAAGGTGAGAAATGGCAGAGAAGCTAAATACCTACTTTTTGTATCTGTCTGCACAGAGGACAGAGGTTTCTCGAAAATAGTTAAGCTCTAAGGGTCTAGTGAGAGTGTAGAACTGAAAGAAATTAGTAAAGAAGTAGTATTTAATGAATTAATGGGAGTGAAAGTTGGCAAATCCCCAGGACCCAATAATCTTCATCCTAGAATATTGAAAGAAGATGGCTGCAGAAATGGTGGATGCATTGGTGATCATCTTTCCAAGTTCTACATAACCAGCTGTCCTGCAGATTGAAAGGTTCCAAACTTAACCCCACTGTTTCAAGCAGGAGAGAGATAAAAAAAATAGCTTTGAACTACAGTCCTGATTTGTTAGCCTGACATAACAGAGGAAATAGTAAAATCTATTATAACTAATGTGACTGCTAGATATTTACTTAATAATTAACTGTTGGGCGGAGTCAAAATGGATTTATGATGGGCAAATCCTGCTTAACATACCTGATCGAGTGTTTTGAAGATATCATGGATAGAGCCAAGGGAAACCAATGCATGTAACAAAAACAGAAATTGCTGGAAAGCTCAGCAAATCTGGCAGATCATTGGTCATGGAGACTGTTTTCAGAACTCAGCCTGTTCTGAAGAAGGGTCATCGGACCCAAATTGTTAACTCTGCTTTGTCTCCACAGATGCTGCCAGACCTGCTGAGCTTTTTCAGAAATTTCCGGGTTTTGTTTCTG
The DNA here is from genome assembly GCF_021869965.1 of Rhincodon typus. NCBI lineage: Eukaryota > Metazoa > Chordata > Chondrichthyes > Orectolobiformes > Rhincodontidae > Rhincodon > Rhincodon typus. The sequence goes on along the minus strand of NC_063337.1, from coordinate 105,234,261 downwards.
ATTTCCAGCATCTGAAGTTCTTTTGGTTTAACCAGTGGATGTAATTTATTTGGATTTTCAGTAGACTTTTAATAAAAGCCCACATGGAAGATTAGTAAAGAAAATTAAAGGATGGGATTGGGAAGTAATAGGCCAGCATGAACTAAGATTGGAGGAAACAGAGAATAGGAATGGGTCATTCTCAGGTTGGCAGGCTTTGACCAGTGCTTAGATCAGTGCTTGTGGAGAGCATTTCCAACTTTGCTGATGATGAAAACTTACTGGGAGTATGATTGTGAGGAGGATACAAGGAGATATAGACGTCACTCGTGACTGGGCAACAGCGTGGCAGGTGGAATATTAAGTAGATAAGCATGAGATTATCCACTTTGCTAAATATTTCTTTAACTGGTGAGAGATTGGAAAGTGTTGATGTGCAAAGGGATCTGGGTATCCTTGTGCATAAATCACAGAAAGCTGGCATTCAGATGCAGCAATAATTCAGAAGGCCCTGCATTACAAAAGGATTTGAGTAAAGGCTCAGAGAAATCTCATTTGAATTTCACACAACTTTAGTGATCCTGCACCTGGAGTTTTATGTGCAATTCTCATCTCCTTTCCTAAGAAAAGATATATTTGCATAAAGGGAGTGCAGTGGAGGTTCACCAGTCTGATTCCTGGGAAGGTGGTACTATTCTATGAAGATATATTGAGGAGACTGGGCCTGTATTCTGTGGCATTCAGAAGAACCTGAGACAACCTCATAGAAAAAACAAAATATGTAAAGAGATAGAACAGATACAGAAAAGCTGTTTAAGGTCCGGAGTGGCTTTGATAAGGCAGATGTGGAAAGGATGTTTCCTGTTGTGTGTCATTCCAGAATTACGGGGCACTATTTTAAAATTAGGTGTTGTCTTTTCAGGGCAAAGATGAGAATTGTATCTTTCTACTAGAGGGTTTAAACTTGCTAAAGTGAGACAGGATTTTGAAGCTTTTCATCTTGCACTCATCAGAACTAGAACACAAGAAACAGACTTGAAAGAAGGGGCACATTCTCTGTAGTGTGAGATGAGGATTCCAACTGATTGGGATATCATTGCCATGGATTGTAGCAAGAACTGTTAAATGTTAATCTTAATTTTCAGATCAGGCTGGTAGATTTTGATTGGCTAGCATGCTGCCATGGGGATGCAACAGAGATTGGCTGTTTCCATGAATAAATCCTTTTTATGAAAAAGGCATATTTTGTGTACAAATTCCTTTTGTCTGCATAAAACAGGGTCCTGTGCATTTATGTGTGTAGCTTCTAGCACGTGCAAATACAGCACACTGAGTCCCACTGGTGGTCTTAAATTGGTTTCTAATATAACTTTTAGCACATTCTGGATTATTTAGTAAGGCACTTTCAGTTGCAGAATTACATCTGATATATGTTTCTAAGGCTTACAAACCTGGGCTAGTTGAGCAGCATTGGTATGCTGCTTGCTGCACATGATCAATGGTACGTTTTATTTGATATGGTCTGCCAGTTATTGGAACGTACAGCCTCCATACCTGGCATCACACAGTATCCAAAGTTCATATATCACAATACTCATAATGTTATATAGCATGGCAACAGACCCTTCGATCCAACTCGTCTGTGCCTACCAGACATCCCAATCTGACATAATCCCATTTGTCAGCTTTTAGCCCATATCCCTCTAAACCCTTCCTATTCATATACCCATGCACATGCCTTTTAAATGTTGTAATTGCACCCACCAGCACTACTTCCTCTGGCAGCTCCTCATTTGTGTGGTAGGCAGAGCATCTTTTTAGCATCATGGAAACATGATGGTTACTGGAGAAAATCACTTGTGGGTTTACTGCATAGTAGCATTGTGAGACAGCTAGTCCCACCTGTTGTTCAAATTTTTCAGATTTCTCCCCTTTCCAGGATAATCTGCAGTAAACTAGACACAGCTCAGTACCAAAAGAGTTGGACAATGTCCTTTCATGGGACTGACATTCAGTAAGCGATGATTTATTAGAGTATCTGTTATCATGCTGGATAATTTTGATATGGCCTATCTCAGTGCCAAGTAAATGATGAGCTGCTGGCTAGGGCCCTATGATCAAGGTGGCCAATAACGTTGATCATGTACCATGTAGACTGTGGGATTCCCAACCCATAAATTGACCAGTGAATGTAGGCTTTGGTTGGATAGTAATTGAGAACCCATTAGCAGATTAATCAACAAAAGGGAGCTCATTTGATTGCTCCATTTCAATGGTAAATTTGAGTCAAGATTAATTTTTGTGTAAAGCAATTCTTTGATGCAGCTGTGGATTCAAATATCACAAGCGAGTAATCACCAAATCAGAAATATGCAGAGGGTGGGATTCCATCTAAGTTGGCTTCTAATGGTAACCAATAAAGATGTTATCAAAGGCTGGTCTACCAGGCATCCATTGGCAACACCATTTAACTGGGCACATATGTCATTGAAACTGAACTCAACTGCATGCGTTGCTAAGTTTGGTAACGATGAACACAGATTCAGACAGGTTATATCAAAGGGTTCTGCAACTTTGGAACTCTGTCTCAGAAGGCGATTGAGGACGGTCATTAAGTACTTTTAACACAGAAGTGGATAGATTCTTAGTTGGCACTAGTGATCAGGAGTAGATGGGAATATGAAATTCAAAACACAAAGTGATCAGCCATGATCTTATCACATTGTGGAGTAGGGTCAAGGAACCAAATGGTCTGCCTCTGCTCCTATTTCATCTGTTCAAATGTTTGTCTTTTCCCTTGGCTATGCAGTGTAGATCCAGTGGACAAAGTCTCAGGTTAAAAGCCAAGCCATTTAAGACTGGCAAGACATTTAAGATGAGGAGGAATCTTTGGAATTCTCAGTTGCAGAGTTTGTGGAAGCTCAATGGTTAAGTAAATATTGTACAAAATTTGATATATTTCTCGTAACTGATGACATCATGGGGATAGCACAGGAAATAGTTTTGATCTAGAACAGCAGGTTCAAGGGGCTAAATGGCCTACTCTGGCTCCTATGTTCCTATGCTTCTAATCAACAACTTAATGGTAAAGGAACTTCGAGGCTAAAATGATCATAATTTGGTTGAATTTCACCTCCAGTTTGAAGGGGAGAAGATTGGCCATAAGACTTGTGTTTTAATCCTAAATACAGGTGCTCTGAGGGCAGAACTGTCTAAAATGAATCAGGAAACAAGGTAAAAATGTTCAACAGGATAGATACAGTGGCAGATTTTTAAGGAGATTTTTGATCATTCTCATCAACAATTTATCAACGACTGTGTAAAAAAGACTCTGAGAAGGGTGTCTTGCATGTGACTACATGAGGAAGTTATAAATAGTTTCAAATTGAAAGGAAAGCTGTTCAACTCTACAAAAGATAGTGTTCGGTCTGAACATTAACAGACTTTAAGAGCCAGCAGTACAACTTGAATGTGGTGTCCAAATGTATAGTAGTTAAATTTGTCATTAACACTAAAAAAAATAAGAAAGTTGTCAGGAGGAGGCAGAGAGTCTGCATAGGATTATAAATAGTTCAAGTGTATGTGAAAAGTTTTGACAGATTGTGTACAATGTGAAAAAAATCTGAACTTGTCCATTTTAGCAGGGAGAATAGAAAATCAGTGCAGTATTTAACTGGAGAGAGATTGCAGAACCTAGAAGTACAGAGAGACCTCGGTGTCCTAGTACACGAATCACAGAAACATAGTTTGTAGATTCAACAGAAGACTAAAAAGACAAATGGGATATTGGTGTTTATTGCAATAGAATATAAGACAAGGGAATTTTCACTGCAGCTGTGCAGAGCTTTGGTGAGACTTCATCTGGAATAGTGTGTACAAGTTTAGTCTCCTTATCTGACAAAGATTATAATTGCATTTGACACAACTCATAGAGGTTTACTCAACTCATTCATCGGATGAAAGGTTTATCTTGTGAAGAAAGGTTGAACAGCTTTAGCTTTTATCATTGGAGTTTCAAAGAATGTGAGCTCATTTTACTGAAACAGATAAGATCCAGAGGGGACTAAATAGGGTATATTCTGAGAGAATGTTTTCTCCTTTCGGAGAGACTACGACTATGGCACCTGATTTAAAAATAAGCGGTTTTGTTTTTAAGATGGAGATGAGGAGAATTAATTTTCTTGCAAAAGGTTTTTAGTTGCTTCCAAGTCACTCATATAAAGTGTAAATAGTTGAGGCTTCAGCATCGATCCCTGTGGCACTCGACTTGTTACAGCTTGCCAACTGATTAAGGATAATTTACGCCACTCTCTCCTTTCTGTCAGCTAACTTGCAGCAAGAACTGAACAGTATCCTGGACAGTCAAAATTGGCAGGGCACATTTGCACTACACAAATGCCAGCAATGACCATCTCCTATCGGAGACAATGCAACCACTGCCCCTTGATATTCAATGGTATTACCATCACTGAGTCTCCACTACCAGCATCTTGGAGTTTACCATTGTCCATAAACACAGTGGCTACCAGAGCAGGTCAGAGGATAGGAGTACTGCAAGTAGTAATTCACCTCCTGACTCCCTAAAGTCTGTCTACCTTCTACAAGGCGTAAGTCAGGAGTGTGATAGAATACTCTCCCTTTGCCTGGGTGGTTGCAGCCCCAATAACACTGAAGAAGCTTGACACTGTTCAGGACAAAGCACCACATCTATAAACGTCCACTCCCTCTACCACTGATGTTCAGTAGCAGCAGTGTGTACCATCTACAAGATGAACTGCAGCAATTCACCAAAGATTCTAATACCGGGACAATTTCCATCTAGAAAGACAAAGGCAGCAGATATATGGGAACACCATAACTTGCAAGCCACTCACCATCCTGACTTAGAAATATATTGCTGCTCCTTCACTGTCACTAGGTCAAAATCCTGAAACTCCCTCCCTCTTAAACATTGTGGATTTACCTACAGCATGTGGTTCAAGAAGGCTGAGTTAAATAAATTTTTGGAAGATAAAGGACTTGAAGTTTGTGGAGGACGGGAGTGGATTGTGGAGTTGAAACTACAACCAGATTAGCCATGATCTTATTGAAGATTCGAGCAGGCTAAATGAATGAAAAGCTTATTTCTGCTTCTAACTCCTATGTTATGCCCATTGTAAAATACACACTGCAGGTACCTGGATGTCTTGTTGATGTAGGAAGTCCATCAACTCACTTTTATCTGGTATATTGGTTTGACTAAAATGTCTCAAAGTATCATTTCTTAACTGTGTTGCCAAAAGGCAGTCTGCAAGAGGTCTTTCAGCATTTTCAGCCAGGGAACAATTTTGTTCCCACCCTTTATTAAAGCCCCCTAACAATGAGATGCACTATCAACAGTCCATACGAAATGAAGGTACAACAAGAGCAGGATGAAAAGTGAATGAGAGATATGTTAATTAAGGCCCCACCAAAGGATGAGATCATCAGTTTTGAAGTACCCTTTCATCAGAGTCTCAAACCACACATTATTGAGGAAAGATTTGTTTATGGGAGTAAAGTGGCTTGCAAGCATCACATAAACGAAAAAACAACATGCTTTTGAACAAAGTACTTCATATTACAAATGGATTTTACTGGGTTTCACCTAATGCCAGTCTTATGTTCTTCTTTTTATCTTCATGCTTCACTAAGGTGCAAGTTGAGGGCCAAGTATTGCTTAGCTGCATTGTGGTATCATCAATCTCCTGGAAGCAAGGTGGCATTTGTCTCAAATTGTTTGAATGTTCAGCTCGGTCACATGGTGAATGTATGGAATGAACTGCCATAGGAAGTCGTAGATGCAGATACAGTTACAACATTTGAAAGACATTTGGACAGGCACATGAATAGGAAAGGTTTAGAGGGATATGGGCCAAATGCTGACAAGTGGGACTAGTTTACTTGAGAAACTTGGACCGAAAGGTCTGTTTCTGTGCTGTATGACTCTATGACTCTCTACATCTACAGGCATCAGGAGAGAGAGGGTGGCGTAATGAAGGCTGAATCTAGCCATGCTACTTGTGCTGGGTCCTGGAACAACTACGCATTAATCAGTGAGAGGGAAGACTTGAGTGAATCCTTAGATCCCTTAGATTGCAATGTAAAACATTTGGAAGCCAGTGTGCATTGTTTTCTTCAAATTAAGATCCCACAGTCTAAGGTCCAATGTTGAAAGCATCGATTTGAAATCACTGACTAACCTGGAGGCCTGTATGATAGACTGAATGAAACATGTTTTCATGCAAACTTCCACTTAAGATGGGACACTGCGTTATGCTGACTCCGCTTGAATTACGCTAAATGAGCAGATCTGGTGCACATTTGCTTTAAACAACTATCGCTAGCACTGGCTGGACCAAATCAAGCGCTGCTTGACCTCACTGTTCCTCTGCTGACACCATACAATGTTCTCAGATCACCTTGCATAATGAAGACAAACTCCTGCTTCTTTACTGTCACCTGTCCACTTAACCTCTATAGTAGGTGATCAGTGAAGATACATAATGGTGTTAACATTGTACAGTAACACATTCGGTATGCCAGCAGAGAAGCCAGTGTCTGTATAGAAACTACCGGTAACTGGTCTTCAAGAGGGCCACAAACCTTTTATATTAAGGAGCCAGGGGAACAGCAGAGGTCATTCTGCTCCATAGGTTAATGTGGCCTGCAGCCAACCTAAGGTCACTCTCCTCCTCTGGGCCCAGTGGCTAACGCAGCATAGAGATTTTCTTTCTTCTCTCTGGATTCAAACCTGGAGCAGAGCATATGCTTGATGCTGACAGCTCATTGGCTACATTTAAGTCAGACTGCAACCTAGAAATGATTTGTTTACTAAAGCTGGCTTTGGGTAGCTGGATCATTAACTGTCAAATAGATATCTTATGAATCCACCAGGTTTGTTCCACGCCCATCTTTCAGACAAGGAGTGGGAAGTTAGCATTTGAAAACAATTTCAATTGTGTATCAGAGCATGACCTTCCCCCACCCCAATGGAACTGTCTGTTCTTCCCAGTCTGGCAGTTAGACACACCATTGTTCTGCCATTCTCCCATTCCCATCACTTAATCAGAACTATCAACATCCTCTCTCCCTCAGCACTCCCAACTAGCCCACCCCCTCCCCCATTATTGCATAAATGTTGCCCCTTCACACTTCACTTCAACTCTGATGAAGAGTCATCAAGACTCGAAACGTTAGCTTGCTCTCTCCACGGATGCTGCCTGACCCGCTGTGATCACCAGCATTTTTTTTGTGTTTGGGAGATGACTGGTGCTCATTAATAATAATAGAGGCTGTCTCACAACGTTATGGGGGTGTGCTAATAGGTGCATAATCACAGCACGATGGTTTCCAATCTAAGTTTCTCCCTCTCAATTGGAATACTAAACTCTACCATATTGCATTTATTGTTTTCTTGGGGATCTTAGTCTGACAACTTTTATTAAATCTGCCTTATATCGCATTGCCAAAATTGGTCCAACTAGTCCAAACTGATCATGTTCCCAAACTATATTAGTCCCACTTGCCTGCAGTTGGCCCATTTTCTCTAAACCTTTCCCATTCATGTACTTATCTTTTAAATGTTGTAACTGTACCTGCTTCCACCACTTCCTCTGGCAGTTTATTCCATACATGCACCAATCTCTGTATAAAAAAGTTGCCCCTCATGTCCTCCTTAAAACTTCCTCCTCTCACCTTAGAAATATGCCCCCTAATTTTGAAGTTCCCCACCCGAGGTACTATTCACCCTGATTTTATAAACCTCTATAAGGTCACCTTTCAATCTCCTATGCTCCAGTGAAAGAGGCACCAGCCTATACAATCTATTTTTATATCTCAACCCTCCATTTCCAGCAACATTCTGGTCAACCTTTTCTGAATCCTCTCCAATTTAATTATATCATTCCTATGGCAGAATGACCAGAACTGCGTACAATACTTCAGAAATAGTCTCACCAACATGACGTTACAATTCCTATACTCAGAGGTTGGAGCAATGAAAGTAATCATGCTAAATGCCTTCTTAACCACTTTTCTCTACACGTGATGCAAATTTCAAAGAATTATGTACCTGAACCCCGAGATCATTCTGTTCTACAACACTACCCAGGGTGCTACCATTAGCTGTATGAGTCCTGCTTTCGTTTATTTTACCAAAATGCAATACGTCACATTTATCCAGATTAGAATTGATCTGATCAATTGGGTCAGTGGGCTGAGGAATGGCGGATGGAGTTTAATTTGGATAAATGCAAGGTATTGCATTTTAGTAAAATAGTCTGATCCCTGGTTGGATTAACAATATATTATTCAAGGAAACTGTTTCAAATACACTCTACATGTAAATACATATTTTTCCTCGTGCCAATTTGACTTTCTCAATCTTCATGAAGATTAAAGTCACCATGTTTAATTTACTGCCCTTTTTACATGCCCTCATTATGTACCGATTTATTCTTTGTTCTAGTATTCAGCTATTCTTAGGAGGCTAAAGATTACTCACACCTTTGTCTTATTCCCTTTGTTACTTCCTGAGTGCACCCATATAAATTCTACATCTTCTGATCCAAGATCCTTTCTTGCTGTCTTATTTATTTATGACTGTATGTACAAAGCAATCTTTCTCTTCCTGCCTATACTTTTGAAAAGTAACATACCTCTGAATATTTAGTTACCAGCTTTGATCTCCTTGTAACCATATCTCCAGAATGGCAGTAAGATAGCCAATAACCTTGACTGGTGCCATCAATTCATTTGTTTTGTTCCAAATACTTTGAGCGTTCAAGTGGTCTCTTTAAACTTGAGGAATCAAAGTTCTAACCAGCAGCATAAAAATAATTATGTCTAATAATGATATATTTTACCAGCTCCTAGTCAGAGACCAGTAGCTGCGGTGTAAATGCAATAAATAACACTGTGTTTGTGTGTCTCTGGTCATAAAGACTTCCTTCTAAAAATAAAAATTGATTTAAGCCCCAAACTGCCCTTTACGTTGTTTATTAGAGTACATTGGGAACACAGTTTGGAATGTCCTTGAAACAATAATATGATTTCTTCTCACATCACTTAGGTTTTTTGAAATAAAGATATGCCTGCCAGAAACATCAGTGTTGAAATTTCTCTCAAAAATGTATTGTGGTTTTAACACTAAAATTCCAATTTACTCCCTCGATAACTTAAGACTATCCGATCTAGCAGAACGGTTTTCTCTTTGGACTATTGCTTCTTTTCAGTATTAGATTGTACTTGACCAAACATGATATGTCAATAAATGTCAACAAATTAAACACTGTATTCAAATTGCGATAAATGTGCATTTTGTTTAGGTTATTGATTGTTGGTAATAGACCCATTAGACCTTTGTGTCAGGTGCTAAGTTGTTGCCAAGTCTAAAGAGCTATTTGCTGGAAGAAAATATATATTTTAGGTTTGCATTCAAGTCTCAAAGATACTGCAGTTAAAAAAAGACAAGACTGGTCTTTCATTTGCCAAAGACATTTGCTTTTTAAAGTATCCATATTCTTTGTTTATTTTTGGTTTATGCATCCAGACTGTGTTTGGTTTGCAGACTAAAATGACAAACATATCTGCTCTGAGGTTGCTAATAGTCCAGTCTGTCACTGAGACTTAACACAACAGGCAGAATTGCCGACCCTTTAATGTTATTTTTATTTTCCTTCTCCCTTCCTTTCTTTGGGGCAGTTACTGCCATCTCCCCAAATGGCTCAGTTCATATCATGATTTCAGGATGTAGGAAATTGTAAGTATCAATCTGTTTCCTTTGGCAGCTGTGTGTTCTGCTTAATTTCTTCTCATGATATGTTTTAGTTGCTTCTCTGTCAACATCTTTTATGGTTTCAGGCGAGATTGCAGTAGAGGTTTTCTGAACGTCTGAATTGCTTGCTTGTTCTTTGTTGCTCATTACACGTCAAAATATGTTAGTACTATTGGCTACATTTTATTTATGAGCTAGCTAAGACAAATAATAGTTTACCAGATATTAGTGAGTGGATATATGAAAGAATATTTCCAAGTTGCTTCTTACGTGACTCCGTTGTCATTAGAGACCATACTCTCAGATTTCCTGCAGATGCTTGCCTTCAGTTGACACTGTACACATTTAATTGACATATTTATTTAATTCCTCAAATGCCTGGAATTATATTGATATGTGAGCAAATATTAATTTTTAAATCTAATGTAACATGGATTGAACTATGATCAATTTCTAAACATGAGAAGAAATACCATGTTTAAGCAGCTCCTTGTTAGGCCCATTTGACCAGTTGGAGCGCTTGTTAAATTGGCTTCACACCAGGTTGGAAGTATACATCAATCTGCTGTGAAGTCCAAGTGTTGTGACAGTGCTTTCTGGAGCAGGTTGCATGTGTCTTGGCGTCTGTGCAATCAAGAAGCAGAACAGCAGCTTGATTTCCAAGTTACACTAATGCTTTCCCACTGATGCATATCCAAAACTGCTTTACCACCATAGCGCCATTGAGTCATACAGCACAGAAACAGACCCTTAGGTCCAACTCATCCACGCTGACCACACATCCCAATCTGACTTAGTCCCATTTTCCAGCATTTAGCCCATATCCCTCTAAACCTTTCCTATTCATATATTCATCCAGATGCCTTTTAAATGTTGTAATTGTACCAGCCTCCACCACTTCCTCCAGCAGCTCGTTCCATACACGCACCACCCTCTGCATAAAAATGTTGCCTGTCAGATCCCTTTTATATCTTTCCCCTCTCACCTTAAACCTATGCCGTCTAGTTTTAGACTCTCCTACTCTCAGAAAAAAACCTTGACTATTCACTATATCATGCCCCTCATGATTTTATAAACCATTATAGAGATGTTTTAGAGTACTTTAGATGGGTCAGTTTTTGTCCAATGTGTGCAAGAGGGTTTCCTGACACAGTATGTAGATAGGCCAACAAGAGGCAAGGCCGCATTGGATTTGGTACTGGGTAATGAACCAGGCCAGGTGTTAGATTTGGAGGTAGGTGAGCACCTTGGTGATAGTGACCACAGTTCGGTTACGTTTACTTTAGCGATGGAAAGGGATAGATATATACTGCAGGGCAAGAGTTATAGCTGGGGGAAAGGCAATTATGAGGCGATTAGGCAAGATTTAGGATGCATAGGATGGAGAAGGAAACTGCAGGGGCTGGGCACAATTGAAATGTGGAGCTTGTTCAAGGAACAGCTACTGCGTGTCCTTGATAAGTATGTACCTGTCAGGCAGGGAGGAAGTGGACGAGCGAGGGAACCATGGTTTACTAAAGAAGTTGAATCTCTTGCCCAGAGGAAGAAGGAGGCTTATGTCAAGATGAGGCGTGAAGGCTCAGTTAGGGCGCTTGAGAGTTACAAGTTAGCCAGGAAGGACCTAAAGAGAGAGCTAAGAAGAGCCAGGAGGGGACATGAGAAGTCTTTAGCAGGTAGGATCAAGGAAAACCCTAAAGCTTTCTATAGGTATGTCAGGAATAAAAGAATGACTACAGTAAGATTAGGGCCAGTCAAGGACAGTAGTGGGAAGTTGTGCGTGGAGTCCGAAGAGATAGGAGAGGTGCTAAATGAATATTTTTCGTCAGTATTCACACAGGCAAAAGACAATGTTGTCGAGGAGAATACTGAGATACAGGCTATTAGACTAGACGGGATTGAGGTTCATAAGGAGGAGGTGTTAGCAATTCTGGAAAGTGTGAAAATAGATAAGTCCCCTGGCCCGGATGGGATTTATCCTAGGATTCTCTGGGAAGCTAGGGAGGAGATTGCAGAGCCTTTGGCTTTGATCTTTATGTCATCATTGTCTACAGGAATAGTGCCAGAAGACTGGAGGATAGCAAGTATTGTCCCCTTGTTCAAGAAGGGGAGTAGAGACAACCCTGGTAATTATAGACCAGTGAGCCTTACTTCGGTTGTGGGTAAAGTGTTGGAAAGGATTATAAGAGATAGGATTTATAATCATCTAGAAAGGAATAATTTGATTAGGGATAGTCAACACGGTTTTGTGAAGGGTAGGTCGTGCCTCACAAACCTTATTGCGTTCTTTGAGAAGGTGACCAAACAGGTGGATAAGGGTAAAGCGGTTGATGTGATGTATATGGATTTCAGTAAAGCGTTTGATAAGGTTCCCCATGGTAGGCTATTGCAGAAAATACGGAGGCATGGGATTGAGGGTGATTTAGCAGTTTGGATCAGAAATTGGCGAGCTGTAAGAAGACAGAGGGTGGTGGTTGATGGGAAATGTTCATCCTGGAGTTCAGTTACTAGTGGTGTACCGCAAGGATCTGTTTTGGGGCCACTGCTGTTTGTCATTTATAAAAATGACATGGATGAGGGCGTAGAAGGATGGGTTAATAAATTTGCGGATAACACTAAAGTCGGTGGAGTTGTGGATAGTGCAGAAGGATGTTGCAGGTTACAGAGGGACATAGATAAGCTGCAGAGCTGAGCTGAGAGGTGGCAAATGGAGTTTAATGCGGAAAAGTGTGAGGTGATTCACTTTGGAAGGAGTAACAGGAATACAGATTACTGGGCTAATGGTAAGATTCTTGGTAGTGTGGATGAGCAGAGAGATCTCGGTGGCCATGTGCATCAATCCCTGAAAGTTGCCACCCAGGTTGATAAGGTTGTTAAGAAGGCGTACGGTGTGTTAGGTTTTATTGGTAGAGGGATTGAGTTTCGGAGCCATGAGGTCATGTTGCAGCTGTACAAAACTCTGGTGCGGCTGCACTTGGAGTATTGCATACAGTTCTGGTCGCCGCATTATAGGAAGGATGTGGAAGCAATGGGAAGGGTGCAGAGGAGATTTACCAGGATGTTGCCTGGTATGGAGGGAAGGTCTTATGAGGAAAGGCTGAGGGACTTGAGGCTGTTTTCGTTAGAGAGAAGAAGGTTAAGAGGTGACTTAATAGAGACATACAAGATGATCAGAGGATTAGATAGGGTGGACAGCGAGAACCTTTTTCCTCTGATGGTGATGGCTAGCACGAGGGGACATAGCTTTAAATTGAGGGGTGATAGATATAGGACAGATGTTAGAGGTAGGTTCTTTACTCAGAGTAGTAAGAGCGTGGAATGACCTGCCTGCGACAGTAGTAGACTCGCCAACTTTAAGGGCATTTAAATGGTCATTGGATAAACATATGGATGATAATGGAATAGTGTAGGTTAGATGGACTTCAGATTGGTTTCACAGGTCGGTGCAACATCGAGGGCCGAAGGGCCTGTACTGCGCTGTAATGTTCTTTGTTTTGAAAAAATCTCTTTTGACTTTCGAAACAGGTTTCATTATCTATATCTGTTGTATTTTAAAAGTGTATGCTCTTGCATATTTTCAGGTATAAATTCATATGTCCACATTTGCAACCACTGACTATTAAAAACTGATATGTACCGATTTCAGCCATGCTTCACCACACTGTTAAATATATGTCAGGAACTGTTAAAAATCGAACTGCGATGTCACATTCAGATCTATGAATTTCAATTTTCTGGTGTTGACCTAAGCCACTTCAAAAACAGCTATACGTAAAATGCAAATAAACGACCCTTCTGAACGCAATTTTGAAACTTATTGATGAAAATGCGATTTAGTAACATGAATAATATAGTTATCAACAAAATGAGCATCACACCATTTTAAGACCTAACTTAATGTTTCATACTCTTGTAAAGTACTACAGCAGAACCAACAAAATGAAGTTTGCTACCTTAAGAAGGGGGTCACAAGCGGAAATTTGAGGGTCACACGCGGCAAGCCAGCAATGGTCAACCGTCCATCTTTGCCCTCACAAGTCTTCTCCTCTCTCCTCCACTGCTGACTGAATGGTCACAGTGGGAAAAGCACAGCACTACAGTTTACAAGGACTGGACTCCAGTGATTATTTGCAGTAGGTTTAAAATGCCTTATTTTAAATATCATGTGACATTTAAATGATCAAAAATATCTTTCGTGTAATGAAATCTTTCTGGCCAGCTGTCAAAATTTGGTGAAATTCTTTGCAAATTACCAGTCAAATGAGGCCCCTGTAGAGCTAAGGAACCTAGAAGCTGCCAAAATGGTTCAATGATTTAATGTCGATGTCCCACAGCTTCAGATGTAATCAGCAGATGCTTCAGTATTAACATAAATGTTTTTCTAACCTCAGCTGTCGGAAAGAAATAGAACCTTCCTATCCCTTTCTGATCAAATTCATTTTACTTGCTTTTGCATAATTAACATCCCTTGATGATACCTAACCTTTCTTTCAAATATCGAGTGTTGGTCTAGGTAAAATCCATGCGAATCTGAACAATCAGCAGAGAGTATGTGAAGTGAAATTGAAAGTGAAAATTTTACACAATCTCCTCATTTCTAATATTTAGCATTCTTTGCATGAATTTCAGAAGCAAATGATGTACTGTTGTTTTGTTCTTTCTCAATCACATAAAATGTGCCATTTCATAAGGTCATTTCTGTTATTTCATCCTGCTAAAACTTCCCTGCTTTGAAAATTTCAGTGTTTTGATTCAGTTCTGAATAATTCTTGAAACAAATGGTCAGATTTTGATCAGGGAGTCAGGAAGTATTCCAGCTCATACTAGACTCACCTGAAATGCAAAATTCACATTCTGGAGAGGACGATTGCAATATAAAGGCAGGCTTGCCAATACTAGATGCGAGGTGTAAATGGGCACAGGACAGGGTGTCCCTGGTCTGGGTGGCCGGATGGTTAGAAGATCCATTTCAGTTCTTTGGACCTTGGTCATGAAGCTCTCATGCCCTCAACCTTTACATCCCATCACCTCCAAAACCACGTCCCATAGCCCTCTATGCCTTTCATACCCACCCACACCCTCACATACTCACACCACCATGACTAGACGTCAGGAACCATGTGGAGATAAAAAAAAGTTCTAACAATCCAATACAGCTCCTACCTATACATGTTTGATAATGAAAAAGGCTCCCACTCAAAGTTTTTAACTCTCCTTAACTGCTTAATTTTTTTAAAAGCTTCTATTCAGACCTACTTCAAAGATAGACAGTCCTTTAATAGACTCAGTTAAACTTGGAACTTGGAACCGTCATAGAGATATTAAGCTTTCAAAACTCAACTAAGCATTCATAATGGCATTATGTTAGCCTATGGGAAAACGTCAAAATGAACTCTTGTTGAAACTGCATGACCAGATGTTATTGCCCCATCGGGCAGACACAGCATGGGTTCATGAAAGACAGGTCATGTTTAACTAGTTTACTGGAATTCTTGAGGACATTACCAACGTAATGTCGTCAAATTACTCTGCAATTTGAAAGGGAGAAGAAAGAATCAGAGGTAACGGTATTACAGCTGAATAAAGGCGACTACAGAAGTATGAGGGAGGAGCTGGGCAGAATTGACTGGAAGAGGAGACTAGCAGGAAAGACAGTGGAACAGCAATGGTAGGAGTTTCTAGGAATAATTCAGGAGACGCAGCAAAGATTCATCCCTAGGAAAAAGAAGCATGGTACAGGGAGGATGAGGCAACCATGGCCGACTAAGGAAGTCAAGGATAGCATAAAAGCAAAAGAGAAAGCATATAATGTGGCGAAGGGCAGTGGGAAACCAGAGGATTGGGAAGCTTACAAAGACCAACAGAGGGCAACAAAAAACGAAATAAGGAGGGAGAAGATTAAATAGGAGGGTAAGCTAGCCAGTAATATAAATGAAGACTATAAGAGTTTCTTTAGATATATAAAGGGCAAAAGAGAGGCAAAAGTGG
>NC_063337.1:105194555-105218491 GCF_021869965.1 Rhincodon typus | reverse complement strand
AAGGGGAGGTCATGCCTGACAAATCTGCTAGAATTCTTTGAGGAAGTAATGAGCAGGGTAGACCAAGGAGAGCCAATGGATGTTATCTACCTGGACTTCAAGAAGGCCTTTGTTAAGGTGCCACACAGGAGCTGCTGAGTAAGATAAGGGCCCACAGTGTTAGAGGCAAGGTGCTAACATGGATTGAAGATTGGCTGTCTGGCAGAAAGCAGAGAGTGGGGATAAAGGGGTCTTTCTCAGGATGGCAGTGGGTGACAAGTGGAGTTCCGCAAGGGTCAGTGTTGGGACCACAACTTTTCAGTTTGTACATTAATGATCTAGCTGAAGGAACTGAGGGCATTCTGGCTAAGTTTGCAGACGTTACAAAGATAGGTGGAGGGACAGATAGTATTGAGGACGTGGGGAGGCTGCAGGAGGATTTGGACAGGTTAGGAGAGTGGGCAAAGAAGTGGCAGATGGAGTACAACATGGGAAAGTGTGAGGTCATGCACTTTGGTAAGAAGAATAAAAACATGCACTATTTTCTAAATGGGGAGAAAATTCAGAAGTCTGAAGTACAAAGAGACTTGGGAGTTCTAGTCCAGGATTCTGTCAAGGTAAACTTGCAGGTTGAGTCAGTAGTCAGGAAGGCAAATGCAATGTTGGCATTTATTTTGAGAGGACTTGAATATAAAAGCAGGGATGTACTACTGAGGCTTTATAAGGCTCTGGTCAGGCCACATTTGAAGTATTGTGTGCAGTTTTGGGCCCTATATCTCAGGAAGGATATACTGGCCCTGGAGCGGTTTCAGAGGAGGTTCACGAAAATGGTCCCAGGAATGGAAAGCTTAACATGTGAGGAACGTTTGAGGACTCTGGGACTATACTGATTGGAGTTTAGAAGGATGAGGGGGGATCTAATCAAAACTTTCAGAATACTGAATGGCCTGGACAAAGTGGATGTTGTGCAGATGTTTCCATTGGTAGGAGAGTCTAGGATCCGAGGGCACAGCCTTAGAGTAAAGGGAAGACCTTTTAGAATGGAGATAAGGAGAAACTTCTTCAGCCAGTCAGTGGTGAATCTATGGAATTCACTGCCACAGAAGGCTGTGGAGGCCAGGTCATTGAGTACATTTAAGACTGAGATAGAAAGGTTCTCGATTGTCAAGAAGATCAAAGGTTACGGGCAGAAAGCAGGAGAATGGGGTTGAGGAGCTTATCAGCCATGATTGAATGGCAGAGCAGACTCGATGGGCCGAATGGCCTAATTTCTGCTCATTTGTCTTATGGTCTTATGGACAACAAGGAACCAGTGGATGTAGTCTATCTGCATTTCCAAAAGGCATTCAACAAGGCGTTGCATAAAAGGCTGCTGCATAAGATAAAGGTGCTCAGCATTACGAGTAATGTATTAGCGTGGATAGAGGATTGGTTAACTAACAGAAAGT
This sequence comes from Rhincodon typus, assembly GCF_021869965.1. NCBI lineage: Eukaryota > Metazoa > Chordata > Chondrichthyes > Orectolobiformes > Rhincodontidae > Rhincodon > Rhincodon typus. The sequence continues at coordinate 105,217,064 of NC_063337.1, read as the reverse complement.
AGAGTGGAGATAAATGGGTGTTTTTCTGGTTGGCAAGGAGTGGCCTGGGGTGAGCCTCAGGGATCAGTGTTGGGACTGCAATTGCTCACAATTTACATCGATAATTTAGAGTTTGGGACCAAGTGTAGCGTGTGAAAGTTCACAGATGACACTAAGATGAGTGGTAGAGGAAAGTGCAGAGGGATATCAATAGGTTAAGTGAGTGGGTAAGGGTCTGGCAGATGGAATACAATGATGATAAATGTGAGGTCATCCCATTTTGGTAGAACTATCAGCAAAAGGGACTCTTATTTAAATGGTGAAAAATTGCAGCCTGCTGCTGTACAGATGGACCTGCGTGTCCTTATGCATGAATCACAAAAAATTGGTTGGCAGGTGCAGCAAGTAATTAAGAAGGTAAATGGAATATTGTCCTTCATAGTTAGAGAGAAGGAGATTATAAATAGGGAGGTTATGCTGCAGCTGTATAGGGTGCTGGTGAGCACCTGGAATACTGTGTACAGTTTAGGTCTCCTTACTTGTGAAGGTATGTACCGGCACTGGAGGGGTTGCGGAGGAGGTTCACTAAGTTGATTCCAGAGTTAAGAGAGCTGGCTTATACGGAGAGATGGAGTAGACTGGGCCTATACTCATTAGAATTTAGAAGAATGAGGGGGGTTTTGCAGAAACATATAAAATTATGAAGGAATAGATAAGATAGAAGCAGGGAAGTTGTTTCCACTGGCGGGTGAAACGAGAACAAGGGAACATAGCCTCAAAATAAGGGAGAGTAGATTTAGGACTGAGTTGTGGAGGAACTTCTTCATCCAATCTGTGGGATTCCCTGCCCAGTGAAGCAGTTGAGGCTACTTTTTAAGGCAAAAATAGATAAATTTTTGAACAGTAAAGAAATTAAGGGTTATAGTGAATGGGTGACTAAGTGGATCTGAGTCCACAAAAAGTCCAGCCGTGATCCTATCGAATGGCGGAACAGGCTCGAGGGGCCAGAAGGCCTACTCCTGCTCCTACTTCTTATGTTTTCTGACCCACAAGTAGTTTAAAGAGCAGGGTATTTAAAAACAAAATCAGATCAGAATTTGTACAGACCTTACCTGCCTTTCAAGAGTGTTTGTGTGTACTTCATCAATTCATCACTCCCATTTTGTGGCCAAACAGCCTTGCAACAATCAAGCTCAGCACTGAGCTCAAATAGCTTTGCTGAGTTTGAGTTTGCCTCATGAGTAATCGCAGCCCGTCCAGTACTGTTACCACCAAAAATTGGTATGTCAGAAATAGGATCAACACTCCTACATCCAGGTCCCACCTGCTATTTTTAAAAGTCAACTGAGATCTCCCCACTCCTCAAAAATCTGACTTCTCCAAAAAGCATTGTCTTGTTCTTGAATTAAATAGTCTAAATAATGCCAGGTGGAAGCTTTCATTTTAAAAATGTCTACTCAATATCTAGCTGGCATTGGAAGTGTTGACATTGACACCTCACTATTTTTGAGATCTTGTTTGTTCCTCTAAATTTAAGCTCCTTCAAGAAGAAACAAGTTGGACAAACAGATATGAAATGCTTTAATATATGAGTCTGTGCTGGTAGTTCCTCCAAAATACTTGTATTTCCTTCCTAACTAAATGCAAAGTGGGTTGAGCTTTGCTACAATACAGAGAGACAATACATCACAGTCCAATATATCATGTCACCCTCTGCACGCCAGTACTGTTTCTCAAAAATCCATTCTGAAATACTGCTAGGCAGGAAAGCCGTTACATTTTAGAAAAAAAACATTTATTTTCTTGCCTCTGGTCTAGAGGTGATCATACTACAGAGGTTTGCTGAGATTGTCCAAGCTGCTGTGTAAAGTGTTCATCCATCACCATGAGCCCTCTGGTCATGAAATGACAGTGCAGTAAATATCTTCAGCAGCAGCCTTTTAAAGTACAAGCTGTTTTCTGTAGGAATTTTCAGCTTTCACATAAAACACAGTCATGAGTGACTGCGTCTGTTCCAAAGTCATTACTGTTTGGATGATAGAACATCTTTCAGAGAATAACCAAAAACTTTAAATGTCATGTCAAGTTTGTTGAGACTGTTTTCAGGCTGTGCTCAAGGTTACATGAATATGGAATGTCTTTTTTTTATAGTTGACGATATGGGAAAGAATAATTCACAATGTTTGCTCGAGGTCTGCAAACTGGCTGATAAAATTTCTGTTTTCTGCTCCTATCAGGCAAAGTCATTTAATCATTGACTGTACAGCTGACATCTGTAGCATATATGATAAGTCAAGATCACTGTCACTTATTAGTTACATGCTGCAAATATATCAGATAGGTAGTACATTGTGTTTGAAAATTAAATTGTGCTTATCTGTGCCTCTAAGCCTTTTAAGGTGGGTCTCAATGCACTGCAGTTTGAAATGAAAAAAAGTTTTGTTGTATTAATGGGAGTTGATGCGGTCACATTTCTACTGTGTACATCCCACCTGCCTCACTTGACATGTAAATGCTAATCAGTTTATTAAAGATGCATTATCTTTTGTTGGCAATATTCCCCTGGAGCTGAATTTACTAAGGGGAAAAACACGATTGCTAAATTGGGATCATCAGGTTTATGCTAGCAATCCTGTATTTAACTTGTGATATTTATGTGACCCTGTGTGTGATTGACATTTCTTGTAATTTCTATCACTTTTAGTTCGCACCTCTGCTACTTGCATGTTGTTTGCCCCACATTACATAGTTGCTTTTCAACTCTTCTGTAACTTAATTCCTCTTTATGTTTTTTTCCCACTGCAGAAAATCAAAAGGCTCAACTGGAAAGGTCACATTCTGGTCAGAATATCCACTTGAACACAGCTAGAATTCCAATTACCAAGGAGTCCAGTTCTGAAACAGAGGCATATTCACCTACCACAAGCAGTAAAGCTGTCAGGAAACGGGAGGGGCGTGTTGTTTTAGACCCAAAGAAGAAGGAGATGGGAACTGTTATTTCTAGCACTAAGAATAATGCTGTTCCTGAAGTAGAAGCACTACTGGCTAGGTTACGTGCTCTATAAAGTTCACATTGAGATCCGTGACTTAAAAGCTGCAGAAGGTGAACCTATAACAACAAAATATGAGGTTAAGGTATGGAGTCTATTTTTCGGTCCTGGTGAAGCAAAGCAGCAGGAATTCTGTATCTGCTTTGTGTGCTTGCATTTATGTGCCCAGTTTCTATAGGGAGTCTGTTTATCCAAATTGACTTCCTTCTTCCTTGCTGTTTGCACAATACCTTATCCCTAAATCAGGTTATGTATGCATCAGATGTTTTCAATTCACAAATGACACATGCAGTGCATTTGCAGGAAGTCAGCAGGGTTTCAAATCAGACCATTTGTACGCGCACTACTCTGATGTATCTTATTTTTAATCACCTTTATATCTGCATTACAAAGAAAATATCAGTTCAGTTGCAACAATGAATGCTTTACTAATGCATTTTGATTCATAATATATGCAAGTTAAATATAAAACTAATTTGGTGTTTGCCATGTGAATTGGGTTTATTTTTGTTAATACTTGCCACCATCTTGATTTATAAAGGAATATAATTTGTGTCTTTTGCAGGACTGACACAAACATTTACCAACAAACATGTAGTACAAAGTATACCTTACTTTATTACTGACGTATCACAGTAATAATTCTACTGCAGTAGAATATATGCTTACCAAGTATTGCACAGTAGATGATTGCTTATGCATCAAAGAATATCATTATCTGCTTTTGTAGACCAAAAGTTTTTTTAGTTTTTCTAGTTATGCCTAAAATATTTTCAAATGTACAAAAATATATATATTCTGTCTATTAATTGTTATATTCACTGATTGTTAGAGCAGAGATTTATTTTGGTTATCTTTACAATGCTTTTATCCTCTGCATGATCTATTCAGAAAGAGTGAAAGATATGGACACTTTGGTATCAATTATAATTGTATATGTAATATTTACAAGATAATTTCCAGAGCATTTTCTTCTGCGTATTATTTCTAAATATGCAGCCTGAATTCCAATTATTTTCTTTCTCATTTGTCTCACATTCTAGTTTTCAGTTTGCATTCTAGCAACCAAGTCTCCAGAATCAGACGCCAGGATTACCAAGGGTCCCATTTGAATTTCACCTTGCTTCCTTAATGGGTCATCCTTTGTGAGGTTGTAACACAAGTGTATTGTTCTTCATTGGAAGCAGTTTGCCCATGCCTTTCTATCCTGACAATTCACATTAATTTGACCACTATCCACTTTTCATTGTTGGTGCTGATGGGACAAGAACTCTGTATATGCTATACCATTTAATCAATGATCAAGGATTGTATAGCTGAATGTTATAAAAGTCCTTTTTGGCTTTTGCTTCTGAGTACTTGGTATATTAGAACAAATATGGGACCACATGTTAATTCTGGTATGTAATTCCATCTGGTCATTTGTTATTTTACATGTAAATATAGTCCCAGCAAATCAATTAAAAACTTAAATCTATTAAAAAGTGTTAGTGTGTTACCTAGGAAATTATGCAATTCTTTCTGTAATTACTTTGAAAAGGAAATTTAATATTTGCAAATTATCTCGACCTTCCATGCGATATATCCATGAATGTATTAGAATGGTTCCATGTATGACATTTGTGTCTGTGTCATTGTAGAACGAACATATTTACAGGTATAAAGTTGTGACTTCATATTATTGTATACCTGATGCTCCAATTTCCTGTATTTCAATTGCCAAAAGCAGTGGTTAGCAAATAACTCACTGGAATAAGGGACGAGGCATATTTTGTTGGGTTGAAATATTTCTATAATAAAAATGTCACTTATACAGAAACATTGTATTTGCTCCTTTAAGACAGTAGTTAAAAATCTCACTCATCATTTAATTGATTGAGGAAATTAAGTGTAAGTTATATAATAAGTTTGTTTGCTTGTTTCTGGTAAAATAAACTTGATTTTTGCAGTGCAATTAGACTACTTCAGCCACTTATAGCAAAAATAATTATGATTAAAATTATATTTATCTTCAAAGAGTTAATATGACCAAGAGTAGTAGATGCACTTTTGGTGTTGATTTTGAGTAATTAAGCGTAGCACTGCCCAATTCATTATTACTTGCTTACTGCACTGCCCACAATGTGAGGTATTGAAACTGATGGAGCAAGAGAGCATGAAGCATCTGGTGTCTTGGTTAATAACGGGATAAACAGTGTATCTCCCTAACTAATGAGATAATAAGTTAGGGTAATACACTGACTGATAAGAAGGTGGATCTCATTCAGTAAATTTATGCCAGAGCAGGTGTCAATTGAGAAACTGCAATTTTAAACAAAAAATCCACAAACAATTAGCAACCTGAAGGCATGAGACTGCATTTATGTTTCTCTTTTGAACAAAAGAAGCTGTGTGGCAGTCATTAAGAATGATCACATCATTAAAATTAGACTTATGCCACTACTTAAGAACATAAGAAATAGAAGAGGAGTCAATGATGCAGCCCTTAACATTGATCCACTATTGAAAGAGTTAATTATTGAAATTCTACAACTCCACTCTCCTTTGACTCCTATGTGCCCAAAAGTCTTGTCAACCTCAGTCTTAAACAGTTGTTTAACATTTCAGCCACAGGGTTCTCGAGAATGACAAAGAATCATAGCTCGCTTGTGATGAAATTTCCCTTTGCTCCATGTTCTCTAGCCAGGAAAAACAGCCACTCAACATCTACCCTGTTAGGCCTTGTAAGAATTTGGTATGGTTTATTGAGATCACCTCCTATTTCTTCTAAACTCCAATGATTAGAGGCCCATTCTCATCAATCTTTTGTCAGAGGACACCACCACTCCCACCACTTCCCCCCCCACCCACTGTCCCCAGCCCCAACTACACACACACAAAAGGAAACAATCTATCAAATCTTCTTAAATCTCTCTTATACAAGTATTTCTTTCCTCAGATAAGGAGACCCAAACTATATGGATCACAACACAAACAAATAGGAGCAGGAATAGGCTGTATGACAGCTCGATTCTACTCTGGCATTTAATTAGATTATGGCTGATCTTTGACCCCCAATTCTGTTTGCTCGTGTGAACCCAGGCCCTCAGCAATGCAATTGACTCTTAACTGCTGCTTGAAATAGCCTAGCAAGTCACCAGAGAAGTTGAATAAGAATAGAGTGCAAATAAAAGCAAAATTTTATGGATGCTAGAAATCTGAAATAACAAAATGCTGGAGAAACACAATAGGTGTGTGGCAGGATCTGTAGAGAGAGTAAACATTTCAAGTCTGAAATGACTCTACTTCAGAATTCTTGGAAACACAGGAACAGGAGTAGGCCATTCAGCTCCATTCAATGAGATCATGGCTGATCTGTGGCCTAACTCCATACACCTGCCTTTAGCCCAAATCCCTTAACACCTTTGCTTAACAAAAATTTATCTATCTCAGATTTAAAATTAACAACTGATCTGCATCCACTGCCATTTGTGGAAGAGAGCACTAATCCTCTCCCACCCTTTGTGTGTAGAAGTGCTTCCTAACATCTCTCCTGAATGGTCTGGCCTTAATTCTCAGACTATGCTCCTAGTTCTAGAATTCCCCAATCGGTGAAAATAGTTTATGCTCCCTGTCTTTTCCTATTGATATCTCAAAGACTTCAATCAGATCACTTTCTTTAACCTTCTAAATTCTCGAGAAAGCAGGCTTAATTTGTATAATGTCTACTTATAACTTGACTCCTGAAATCTAGATTTCATTCTTGTAGACATGTGTTGTACTCCCTCCAGGGCCAATATATACTTCCAGGTCTGCTCACAGTACTAGAAGTGGGTATTAACCAGGGTTTTGTATAACTACAGCACAAATTCTGTACTCCAGCAGTCTAGATATAAAGACCGGCATTCCAATGGCTTTCTTGATGGAATTCTTCAGAATAAAACTTGATTGACCATCTGTCATTGATTGATGCACCAGAAATGAAAATGGCACACCTGGCCCAACTGAGCCAGTCACTAATAAATGTGCCAAAATTGGAAGAGGATTTCCTGTGGGCACCAATTCTGCAGGCCCAGCAGAACTCATTGCAGAGTGTTATACAATTTGCAGGTAGTGGCCCTGGGAGTCTTCAATGTTGCCTATGGACTCAACAAGGTCTCATGATATCAGGTCAAATATGCATAAGAAAAACTTATAACTGTCATCTCCCAACCTCCCTCAGCTAATATGAAACATGAGTGAAGTAGACCATACAGCCCCTCACGCCTGCTCCACCATTCAATGAGATTGTGGCTGCGATCTGTTTTGTTTTGAGTTCCGCATTACTACCTACCCACGACAACCTTTGATTCCCTTCTCTAACAAGAATCCATTTAACTCTGCCTTGAAAATATTCAATGACACTTTCTCCACTGCCTTCTGAGGCAGAGAGTTCCAAGGCAGCACAATCATCAGAGAGACAATTCTTCCCGTCTCATTTCTAAAGGTGATGACTAATTTTAAAATAGTGTCCCTACTTCTGGACAGAACCACAAGAGGAAACGTTCCTTTCACATCCACCGTGTCAAGACCAGTCAGTATCTTATATACTTCAATCAAGTCATCCCTCACTCTTCTAAACACCAGTGGGAACAAGTCCAGTCTGTCCAACTTATCCTTCAAAGACAACCCACAAATTCCAGGTGTCAATCGAGGAATCCTGCTCTGAACTGCCTGCAATGCATTTACATCCTTAAAGGGAGGATATCAAAACTTCACACATACATGAGATGTGGTCTTACTATACCCTGTTGATATTTTTGACATGTCTCTGAAGCCAATACCATGTGTAACTGAAGCATAAGAACTTTACTTCCATGTTCACTTCCTGTCATAATAAAAAATAGCAAGCATCAAACTTCTTGTTTACATTTTGTAGCTGTGTACTAACTTTTGTGACTCTCACACTAAAACACCTAGATATCCCTCCTCAGAATTCTGCAGTTGTTCTCTGTTTATGTCAGGTGTGTTCAAATGTCTTGCATTTCAATTTCAATTCAATTTTTTTTTCTCCCTTGGCAAGGCTGGGGGGGATTAACACACTTCAGAAAGGTAAGAGCTGCCCCCCAACAGTAAACTAGAACTTCAAGTTCAAAAGCTGTAAACTGATCTGTTTGAATGAGCAACTAACAGAGCTCGAGAGAGAAAAGGGATCAGCCTTAATTCATGAGATAACAAGGTATAGAGCTGGATGAACACAGCAGGCCAAGCAGCATCAGAGGAGCAGGAAAGCTGACGTTTCGGGCCTGGACCCTTCTTCAGAAATCTGAATCTGAAGAAGGGTCTAGGCCCGAAACATCAGCTTTCCTGCTCCTCTGATGCAGCTTGGCCTGCTGTGTTCATCCAGCTCTACACCTTGTTATCTTAGAATAGAACAGTTCAGGTTTTTGAGTGGTGGCTCATTCCTCTGTTTTCTGTTCCTTTTATACATTGTTATAGCATAATTCCCATTAAAAATTGAAGCTCTACCCCAATTGAAAAGTATTAAAATGCTGCACTGATGTACATGAAATTTAAGACCTAGAGACAAAATCTATTAGAAGCGACAGAAAATGCTGGAAGTACTCAAGTCTGGCAGCCTCTGGAGGGAGAAGCAGTTAACATTTCAGGTCGATGAGCTTTCATCAGAAATACACTGGTGTGGGATTGAAGTTTCAACTAATTTCAGTTGATTTATGCCAGTTTGTGCAGATAAGTAGCAGGTAACATATGTACATGAATAAAAGTGCCAGGCAATGATCATCTGCAACTGGAGAGTGTGTAACCATCTCCCCTTGACCTTCAACAGTATTGACATCACAGCATGTAACTCACCTCCTGACACTACAAAACCAGTCTGTGGTCTACAGGTACAAGTTAATAGGGTGATGGGAAATAATTTACCCAATTCACCTGTATGAATACAGCTCCAACAACACTACAGAAGCTCAGCACTATCCATGGTAAAACAATCTATTTGATTGGCATCCTATCCTCCACCATTGGTACACATTGGCAGCAGTGTATACCATTTACAGCAACTGACCAAACCTACTTTGATATAACTTTGCAAAACTCTGCCCTTTGATGCCTGGAAGGACATGGCAGCAGATGGATGGAAACACCACCACCTACCAGGTTCCCTCCAAGTCATTCACAATTCTGATCAGGAGCTGTATTTTTGATCCGTCACTGAATCGAATTCCTGGCATTCCCAACTGAACATCACTGCCAGCAGAACGTAATGCCCTTGTCAGGGAATGTTTGTTGAGAGGGTCTCTGCTGCTCCTTTCTACGTTCACCCCCACCCCCCTGCTTGAAGGCCCACTGAATGGCCTCATCCCACCTCACTGGCGTTCTCTAGTGTTGGGCAGAGGACATTCAAAATACAAACAAGCTGGCATCGAGGGGGTGGGGGTTGGGGGCACGGGATTTCATTGGTTGCTGTCATAGAGTCATACAGCACGGAAACAGACCCTTCAGTCCAACTAGTCCATGCCGACCATAATCCTAAACTAAGCAAGTCCCACCTGCCTGTGCTTGACCCATATCTCTCCAAACCTTTCCAATTCATGAATTTATTCAAAGGATTTTTAAATGGTGTAACTGTACCCACATCCATTACTTCCTCTGGCAGTTTATTCCACATACAAACCACTCTCTGCGTAAAAAAAGTTGCCCTTCATGTCCATTTTAAATCTTTCTCCTCTCACCTTAAACATGTGCCCCCTTGTTTTGAACTCCCCTACCCTAGGGAAAAGACCTTTGTTATTCACCTTATCTATGCCCCTCAATATTTTATAAACTTCTATAAGGTCACCCCTCAACCTCCTATGCTCCAGTGAAAAAATCCTAGCCTATTCCGCCTATGTTTATAATTCAAACCCTCTATTCCTGGCAACATCCTGGTAAATCTTTTCTGAACCCTCTCCAATTTAATAATATTATTCCCATAACAGGGAGACCAGAACTGCACGCAGTATTGCAGAAGAGACCTCACCAATGTCCTGTACAACCTCAGCATGACATCCCAACTCCTATACTCAAACATCTGAGCAGTGCAGGCAAGTATGCTAAACGCCTTCTTAATCACCCTGTGCTGCAAATTTCAAACAATGATGTATCTGAATCCCTAGTTCTCTCTATTCTACAAAACTACTCAAGGCTCTACCATTAACTGTATAAGTCCTATCCTTGTTTGTTTTACCTAAACGCAAGAATTCGCATTTATGTAAATCAAACTCCATCTGTCCCTCCTCAGCCCATTGACTCAACTAATCAAGATCTCTTTGTAATCTTAGACAACCTTCTTCACTATCCTCTCTACAACTTATTTTGGGTGTCATCTGCAAACTTACTAACGATGCCTCCTAAATTCTCATCCAAATTGTTTTATATAAATGACAGACAAAAGTGGACCCAGTACCAATCCCTGAGGGTCATCCACTGCCTGTGCTGCCAACTACCCTCAATGAGTGACTCCCGCTATGGGGCTGCCTTCTCACTATTATTCTACTGGAACCTGACTCCCTCAGCAATCCTGTGTCTCGATGGTTGCATTACCAAAAACAGTCAACTATCCACCATTGGCACTGTAGAGCTGCTGGCCTCAGAATAGCCCACAGTCCTCTGGAGTGGGATTTTAGGTCTTAGGCTCCTTAATCATAGAATCCCCACAGTGTGGAAACAGGCCCTTTAGCCCAACAAATTCTGTGAAGAGCACCCCACCCAGAACCTCATGCCCTACCCTTTTCCCCTGTAACCTACACATCCCTGAACACTATGGACAATTTAGCATGGGACTGTCTGTGGGAGGAAACCGGAGCACCCAGACGAAACCCACACAGACACAGGGAGAATGTGCAAACTCCACACAGACAGTCACTTGAGGGTGGAATCAAACCTTGGTCCCTGTTGCTGTGAGGCAGCAGTGCTAACCACTGAGCCACCATGCTGCCTCATTGGCATTTAATTTGGTGGACCTTTGTGAAAGTAGGTTACGAACAAGTCTTACATTAGGTACATAATGTCAATGTCTCTGCATCATGTGACTGCAGAGGTTGATGCAGATAGCTCTCTGCCACCTTCTGATGGTAAACTAAAGATAGATAACAATTACCAGCCCTGCCAGCAACATTCTTTCCCATGAACGAATCAAAGAACTTCTCTCAAATTTTGGGGTCACTCTAATAAGGTTAAGTTGATATTTGGATATACTTGATATTGACATAATAGTCTCAGCTTTGACTGCAACATCTAGCTTCTAACCAATGAAGAAGGTCTAGATCATGGCACTTGTCTTTACACAGCACTTATAGTGGCAGCTAACAAAGGAATGAGGTTGATCTAAGTACCAGTAATTGGGTATTTTTTAAATTGAACTCACGCTATAATTAATTAATTTATTTATTATTAGTTATAATAAATTTAAGATAGATTAAATAGGTGAAAAACAGTTTTCTGGCATTAAACTGGGTCAAAATTCTTTCTCCTTTTGTGGTACAATGTTCAGTGACTCTAAAAGTGTTGACCCTTTGTTAGAATTCACCAGTTCTTGCCAGCATATTATTCTCAGGTGGGTTAACAAGGGCAGAGTGAAGATTACATTTTATCTCCAATTTCATGCACTTCCCAGTGACTCATCATGAACAACAGAAATCTTACAGCAAGTTTCACATTGTTGGAGTTGTGCATACAAGACTAACCAGAAGGGGAGAATAATGAATAAATTATAATTCTGTGGCAAGTAATTCAAATCAATGAATGGATTGGTTCTGAGTAGAAGCTGCTCCACTTTTAATATCTCCACTCAAGCACAAGTCTGACAATCAAAAATAACTTTTCTTTACAAAAGTCAGCTGAAAACTTTACCACTTGTCATTCTTGAAAATGTCCACTTCAGTAGGCTGGGTTTAATGCAATCAATGTGGGTTTCAAAGTTGCTTATTCGCTGGAAAGCTGATGGAAGTCTAGCATCTCCATTTGAGAGAATTAAATGCCACTTACCTGGATGACGGCAGATGTTTCCCAGGACCAAGCATCACCCAAGGGTGGAAACCCCACACGTGGAGAGCTGCTGGTCAATCAGGGACCACTGGGGCAAGCCAATGCCCTGGGATTGTTGCTGGATTATAGAGGGGGAGTGATGGTGTGAATAGGGGAGATTAGTGGTGTTGGGGTGGGGAGGAGGGGGCATCACAGGAAAGGGGTGACTATAAACGTAGGGGGTGGTTGACAGTAACTGCTCCCTTGCTGCCAGGTCCTTCAATGGCACTGTGGATGTGTTTGAGAGACGGACACCTTCACTGCCCCACAAGCAACTCCGAAATGAATTCCTAACTACATTGCCCACACAGTGACCCTCTGCCAATCGCGGGGTAATATTGGCAGCAGTTGGCTGACGCCCTCAAGTGGTTTGTCCACTTTACCTTTTCAAAAGAGACTGTCACTGGGTCTCTCTGTCACAGGCATAATTAGGCTGGAGGTGAATAGGCAACAAGGCCCCAACCTGACGGTCTCTGACCTGATTAAATGCCCCCAACATTAAGCTCACAATGGGTGACAGCATTAGGTTCTGTCTAATATTTTAAATTAGCCATATTTCCAATGCTCCACATCCCACCACCTATCCCTCCCTGCACTTTTCTCACTCGTTTAATCCAATCTTTCTTTGTCTAACTTTATTTCTAGTTCTGCACTTGATGTAATATTAAATTCAAAATTCTAAATTTACCCTTCTTGATTCAGAACCTGTGTTGTTCATGTTGCAATTCTTTGATCTGATTGGTTAAGGAGATTCACAGTTACCCCGATGCACTCAGATTTTACATGTGCACATCATCGTGATAATGTTCTAAAGAAGGGTCATTGCACCTGAAACATTAACCATAGAATCCCTACAGTGTGGAAACAGGCCATTCAGCCCAACAAGTCCATACTGCCCCTCCAGAGAGCATCCCACCCAGATCTATTCCCCTACCCCTGCTTTTCCCCATGTCTAGCCCACCTAACTTAAACATCCCTAGGCACTATAGCATGGCCAATCCACCTACCCTGCATATCTTCAAATTGTGGGAGGAAACCAGAGCAAACCCATGCAGACACAGGGAGAATGTTCAAACTCCACACAGATATTTGCCCAAGGGTGGAATTGAACCTGGGTCCCTAGCAGTATGAGGCAGCAGTGCTAACCACTGAGCCACCATGCCACCAACTCTGCTTTCTTTCCACTGATGCTGCCAGACCTGTTAAGTTTCTCCAGCAATTTCTGATTCTGTTTCAGATTTCCAGCATCCGCAGTTCTTCCTTTTCATATTATTGTGGTCAAGCTTACTAAGTTCAAAATCTAGGGTTCTGGGCTAAAACTTAGGAAATATGTCGCACCACAGATGGTGGATTTTATGATTAAGTATGAAATCTAGAAAAGACACAAGTTTTAAGAATGATGAGCATGAAATGACTGGATTGTTATAAAAACCCAACTCATTCAATGATGCCATTCAGGGGAGGAAATTTGCCTTAAGTCTCAGGGCATGATCAGTCATGAATAGGGAATCTCCTGCTGTTCTTTCTCAGCTGATGAATCAGTGCACCTCAAGTAACTCCATCAATCTACGCTGAATGAACAGCAAAGTTGACAGCTATCAAGCAGCAATTATTCAGGAATGCTGTGTTTCAATTCCATCAGGACAACTCAGCTTCTGACCCGATCACAGCATTAGTACAAACATGAACAAAAGACCTGGATTGCAGCCTTATGAACTGCAGCAGTTCATGAGGGCAGCTCACCACCCCCTTCTCAAGGGGAAATAGGGACAGGCAATAAATGCTGACCCAGCCAGTGACACCCATGTCCGACAAGCGAATATAAAAACGGGAGCTAAGAGTGACTGGCCTTTACAATTAACTGAGAATGACAGCAAAGAGCATGAGCAAAATTGAGGATGAAACAGAGTTAACATTTCAAGTTTGATATTTGTCATCTTTAAAACTCAAGTTAATTCTATTTCAGTCTTCACAGACACTGGCAGGCCCGATGAGTCTCTCTAGCACTTCTTGTTTTTATTTCAAATTTCCAACATCCAGAATATTTATTGAAGTCAAAGGAGATAGGAGAAGACTCTCCATTGGCTAGTCATACCTCGCATATAAAGAAAGATGTTTGGAGTCGGTGTTAGAGGTCAGTTATTTCATTCCAAGGTACGCTACCAGAGGGCTTCAGAATTGTATTCTCAGCCCAAACATCTTCAGTGAGTTCATCAATAATTATTCCTAAGGTCAAAAGTGCATTGTTTGGAAATGATTTCACAGTGTTCAGCACCATTCACCACTCCTCAGGTAGTGATATAGTCCATGTTTAAATGTAACAAGGTTTACAACAACAACTTTTGCTAACATGTGAAAAGTAATATTCCTGCTATACAAATGCCAGACAATGACCACTACACATGAGGAAGTCTAACCATCTCTCATCGGCATTCAATTGCATTGCCTTTGCTTAATCCCGACTTTACATCAACACTCTGGGGGATGATGTTGAAACTTAACTGGACTGGTCATATAAGTGGTATAGCTACAGAGCTAATGAATGACTGTGAATTCTGCAGCATGTAACTCACTTCTTGACTCTCTGTCTGTCTGACACCCACAAGCAGTCAGCGGTGTGATTAAATATCTTTACTTGGATGAGTCACCACAAACAGTTGAGAAGATCAATGCAATCCAAGGTAAAGCAGCCTGCTTGATTGACATCCTATCCATCACCATAAACCTACATTCCCTGGCACACGTTGGCAACAGTGCATAGCATGTACAAGACGCACTGCAGCACTTTTGAAACCAGTGACCTCTACCACCCAGAAAGAAGAGACATAGAAATACCATCATCTGCAGCTTACCCTGGTAACAGGTTAAAGCACAATAACTCCCTTCCTAACAGAACTGTGGGTGTGACTACATCATAAGGACTGCAGTGGTACCCCAAGGTGGCTCACCATTACCTTCTCAAGGACAGTTAGTGATGGACAACCAATGCTGGCCTTTTCAATGACACTCATATCCTAAGACTGTGTTTCAAAAAACACACACAATTTCCTTCTCACATTTACAGCTACTTGCAGGACAAAATATAGATTTGAAATGGGCTAGAGCAAGTTTAACTAAGACTGGTTGCTGTTTATTAATGATTTCAGGGCTTTGGGGTCTAACTTGTTAGAAATCTCATCATCTATCAACAATGGCACTCTTGATCAAAGGAACTCTGAATCATCTTGTTCAATTTTTAATCACCACGTATATTCTGACAGTTTATGGTCACTAACATTAGTTAGCTTTTTTTATATAGTACTGTGTACACTATATGTTTTTACAATATACAAATAGGGAAATGATTAAATATACTGAGGTTAAAATAAGCATAATTAACGAAGAAAAGTTTCCTTGCATTTTATAAACACATAATGGGCCAATTATCTTATGTATAACATGAATTAAATGCAAAGTTTTCATTTATATGTGAACAACCTTTGTAGAGACTTACTTCTATTTGATATCCCATCAAACTATCTTGGATTTACATTTATAACATAATAGTGAAAATAGCAATCGCAAATTAAAGTGAACTGTGAAATTGTTACATCTTAGCATGTAAAAGAAGAAGATTTATGCGTGATGAAATATGATCACCTTCCCTCGCTTTGTGATATCATTAATATCCTTTCTGCCTAGAATTCACTTCTTATTCTAATGAAGGTGCTGTAATATTTACAAATCTGTACTGAAGACCAGCAGTTATACCATCTATTATAAAATGTGTCATTCTTGCATCATCATAAACGAATAACGTTATTTTATAAAACAAATTCTAATTTTAAAACCCTTCCATCATATGAATCCTGTCCCCAGATCTACAATCACATTACAGTCACTGTAACATAATATCTCAAAGATTTCTGTCAAAATAATGGAAACACTAATAATTCTCACCATTATTTATACACAATGCCGCAGTAATTTCAGTCAACAGCAGATGTGTGGTTAAATAAAGAAACTGAAAACATATTGTGTAATTTTCAAAGCACTCATTCCTGTGGAAGACTGGTAATTGCAGGAGAAGATGGGAGAAAAGAAGCCAACACCTCTTTTAATGGCGATAGCTGCCATTTTCAGGCAAACTTTTAAAAGTCTCAAGTTATTTAGTGGGTTACTAAGTGAGTGAGCGATTGGGTGGGTGAATGGTTCTGCTGCCTCAGAAAGGCAGCCAACATCATCAAAGACCCCTCCCACCCCAGTTATAATCTCTTCCAACCTCTTGCATTAGGCAGAAGATACAAAAGATTAAACATACACACTAACAGATTCAAGAACAGCTTCTTCCCTGCTGTTATTAGACTTCTGAATGGACCTCTCAAAACTTTTAAATTTAATATTGATCTTGCTCTCTGTGCACCTTCCCTGCAGCCATAACATTGTGTTCCTCACTCTGTTCTATTACCCTTATGCACTTTGTACGGTATGATCTGACTGTACTGCACGCAAAACAAAACTTTTCACTGTAATTCAGGATAGTCAGAACTGCAGATGCTGGAGTCAGAGATAACACAGTGTGGAGCTGGAGGAACACAGAAGGCCAGGCAGCATCAGAGGAGCAGCAGCAAAGTCGACGTTTCGGGTCGGGACCCTGTAACTGGTACATGTAGCTGTAATAAATCAAATCAAAATCAAAATCAAAATCAAAATCAAAAAGTCAAATTCAGGGAGTGACTGGGACACTTCACAAAAACATTGGCTCAAATTCTCTGGTATCCAGATCATTGAAATCTGAACTTAAGTTGGGTGGAGATGGGTGGGCTGCAATTATCAGGACCATGTGAAAGCCCTGATGCATGTATAGGTATTGAAACTGGTTGGAAAGTTTAAACTTCAAATGGGCTGGTTCCCACAACCCAGAACTCTCAACAAAAGACCCCAACACTGAACTCTAGAAAGAAGATCCAGAAGACTTTACAAAGGTATAAGTCACTTGCTCTGCATTTTTTGGAATTTCAATACTATAAATATGTTGCATATATGGATATTCCATTATAATAATAAAAGTACTTCACAACATTTCCATTGGCTATTACATTTACACAGAACACTGATCTTTAGTTATTATGTATCTCTTTCAAAGTGATAAGCACAGTCTAAAATACAAAAAACAAAGTCACTTTTAGGTAGGAAGTTATCTGATGCTTGAAGAAGTTCTGAATCAAAAGGTTGTGGGTTTAAGTGCCATTCCAGATGTTGACTTCTGAAATCTAGGCCAGTTCCCCAGTGCAGAGCTGAGGAGGTGCTGTACTGTCAGAAATGATGAAATACCAAACCAAAGCTACATCTTGCTCTCTTAAGTGGATACACAGGATTCTAAGGCACTATTTCGAACAAGAGCAGGGAATTATCTCAGTCAAAATTTATCTCTCAGTCAACACCGTAGAATCAGATTATCTAGTCATTAACACATTTCAGTTTCTGGGAAGTTATCATTCACAAATTGGCTGCTGCATTTCTAATACTGCATCAGCGACTACATTTCAAAAATACTTCGTTGGACACAGGATACTTAGGGATAACTTGTAGGCTTGAAAAGAACTTCATAAATGCAAATCTTTCATTTAATTTGAAGTTGACATTCTGCAAAAAGTTCAGTTACGTGAATTAATAGTTTAGCCCATACATGTAAATAGTTGAATGATTGAGCTGTTATAACAAAGAGTTGCTTTTATCTACATGTGGATGATGGTTGCACATGACCACTTTATCAGGCTTAGAATATCAGATTCAATTTATATTCCCTTTCCTTCACCAGCAAAATCCTCCCTACCACCCCTTTGACTCCAACTCTGTATATTCTACAAGTGACATGATCCCGTTAAATATACCGTATCAAAACTGAGTTGTGCTTGCAGAATAATGGGTGGAAGAAATGTAGTTAGAGAATAGAATTAATCACCATCATTTTTTTGTCAGGTAACTCTTCTTGTCCAAATCATGATAAGCAATTATAGTTTTTCTTTAAAGCAACATTTTAAATGTAGAGATGACTTGAAAATGTTACGTACCATTAATAACAGCTTTATATTCACAAAACACTTCCAGTGCAGATTTTTAATGTCATGTTACTGTGTTTGATAGTTCCTAATGTGGTTGAGAACTTGCCAACTCTTGACAGTGGAAATTTTAGAAGCTTTAAAAATACTGAAATTGCCTTGTATTTAAGCATCAAACATAAACAAAAACATAAATTACTGGAAAAGCTCAATAGGTCTGGCAGCATCTTTGGAGAGAAACGTTACCTCTGATTTCTCTCCATAGATGCTGCCAGACCTACTGAGCTTTTCCAGCAACTTCTGTTTTTGTTTCTGATTTACAGCATCCACAGTTCTTTCAGTTTTTATTTGGTATTTAAGCATATTCAGTATTTAGGTGCTGCTCATGCTCCCAATTGACGCATAATAAGTTTCCACTCTCAGATGACATTTGACAAGAAGTAACAAGATTATTCATTTACAGGATGTGGGCACTGCTGGCTAGGCGGCATTTATTGCCCCATCCCTAATTGCCCAGAGGGCAGTTACAGCTGTGGGTTGGGAGTCACATGTAGGCCAGACCAGGACAGGATAGTAGTTTCCTTCCCTAAACTGAACCAGATAGATTTTTCCGACAATTGACAATGTCATCATTAGGCTCTTAATTCCAGATTTTTATTGGATTCAAATTCCACCATTTGTCACATGGGATTTAAACCCAGGTCCTCAGAACATGACCTGGGACTCTGGATTCCTAATCTAGTGAGAAGACCAGTAACTCATTGCCTCCCCATAGAGCTAACAGGATAACACCTGATGCAGGGAAAGAAAATCTGGCACAGTTGCCTAATGTTAGACTTTGCAGCAGAAGCTAAGTAAAGATTTTCCTCATTAGTCTTTTATTAACATGGGCAAAACTAAACATGTGGAGAAATAAATTTAAAAATGTTAACTGTGCAAATAGCTTTGCATTATTTTGCATTACGTAAATAGCCTGACTGAACACTGTAGCATGCACTTGAATAGTTTTGTGATGATGAGCAAACAGATCTTTTACAAATGACAGTAACATATAGTAAACTGTAGTTGATGTGAACGACTTTCTGTGAATGTGTGTCTTTTTTTGCTAAATGACACTGGAGAACCTGGCTTAAGAATTTATTCAGTTCACTCTGTTTCAGAAGGACTGATGTTGTCAAATTCTTTCCGATTCCTTGATAATTTATTTTTTTGTTTAAAATGCAGAAAAATCAACAAGGTTTATTCTCTCAGTGTCATCTTTCAATTCCCAATGGAGATCAATTTCTCTATATTTCATGTTTCAGAAAATCAATCAGAAAATTGCACATAAAACTTCTTCAACATTAAAACTAAAATGTTTTACTCTCCATTAAGTAGAGACACAAGTTTGAAACTTGGGTATAAAATACATTTTTGTGCATAAGTATCTTATCTATAGCAAATTTGAAGCAAATCTGAATTGAAACAACACCCACTGTTAGGAGATGAAATAGAATTACTTTTATCTGTCATATTATCTAACAAGTTATCTATTGTTTGTGCAATCTTTGTTCTTCTATTCAACTGGACTGAAAACCTGTCCTTAAAAACTAGTCACCTTAGTTTTATCTATCATTATCTTTCCATATATTTTTGAACAACTGCATTTGTTAAGCTTTTAGTAAATGTTTTATTGCTTTGCTTCCAAATCCAGAAGTTCCGGAAATGCTAAGAATGTTCTTCCAAGCAGTCTTCATGTTGAGAAACTTAATTTTTTAGTTAAAATGAATATAACACATGGGTTTTCAGGATGAAATTTACTCATTACACATGATCAGTGTATTAGACATCTAAGCATAACAAAATGACAATGGAATTTGTTCATTGCAACCACATCTTTTCATGAAACGTCAGTAGGTTAAAGGAGAAAACATTGAGGGAAAATCTGGAGTAGAGCCCAAAGGTGAACTGATGCCTTATTCAATCATTTTTCCATCAACCCTTACAACAAAACTGATGTCAGATATAATGTGTATTCCTTTGTATCTCCCAGGGAGGTTGGGAAAGAGGGACCTCATGTTTGGGCAGCCCAAGATCTCCATAGGTACCAGACTTGCTGCCTAGAGAGGGCAGCCCAGTATCACTGAATGCAGCTTTGACTACCAATGCACAAAACATCAGCTCACCAAAAAAAAAGTTGCAAGGGAATGGGAAAGTCGGGCAATGTAAAAGCTCAAACTTTGATAAAGACGGATTTGTCATAATTTTAGTGCACAAAGTTCTGAAACCTTTTAAGTTCCCAAGCACAATTCAAATAAAACTTGATCATACATAATTTATGTCATTATGAAAGCATTTATAGTTCGGATGTAGAGTAAAACAATCATATACAGCATTAAGAAAACAAAAAGGAAGGTTTTTATCTTAAGGAAGCCTTCCCATTTCATTCAGCATTATTTGATACATGAAGTTCTGTAACTGCAGATGATGGGTTGTTGTACCCTTTAGGATCTGGTAGTTTCCGGAGAGCAAAGGTTTCCCTGCACTTGGTGTATGGGTATTCTCAAAGTAATTGTATTTCATCGTTGACCATGATAAAAGCCAACCAGTGTGAATCATTACAGGTTCTTTGTCTTTGAAGGAGATCAATCACATGTTACAGAAATATTCCCTTTTAAACTGTAAACTTTTACATCTGTAATAGTATGTTCTGCATAGAGTTTGTTTTGGCCACGAGTCAGAGCTAACAGCTGTACACTAATGGGTTCATTGAACCTCATGTATTTGTTGGCCAGGACGGTAACTAGAGGGAATATCTCATAATTACAACATTTTAGGTCATCTTGTACGATTGAAATTTTTATCTCATCTTTAGAGGTCATATGACCCCTCAGGTTACAGTGTTATGAACATTTCACATACTAATGGAATGCTTTGACAAAGGAGTAAAGATGTTTTTATACTCCTGATGAAAGCAGTCGTTACCATCAGCTGTTAGTGTCACATAACAAAAAACAATCCTATTGGACAGGTTTGTGTGTGGAACATGTTGCCCTACACACAGTTACCAATTTCCGAAATTCCTGGGTCTAGAGAACAGGTTTGTGTGTTCACACCTGCCTATCCCCATTATTGTCAACATTTAAACACCCTAGAATAAAACATATATCAGAACTTGCTGGAGAATCACAGCGGGTCAGGCAGCATCCTGATGAAGAGTGATCTAGACTCGAGACGTGAGCACCCTCTCTCTCTCCACAGATGCTGCCTGACCTGCTGTGATTTCCAGCATTTTTTGTTTTCACTACATATTACGACTTGCTTTTCAAAGGATTATAGATTGGCTACCACATACTATACTACCAAACTCTTATCGCTTACATTATATCATGTAAACAGAAAGACATGCATTTATCGAACTATTTTAGTGATCACATGAGTTCCCCAGGCACTGTAGTCTGTGAAATACCTTTGAAGTATAGTCATCTTTGTAAATAGGGAAATGTAGTGGTAATTTTGTCACAAGAAACCCATTCAACCAGCAATGTGATAATGACCAGATAATTCATTTTATTAATCTTGATTAAAGTCTAACTATTGGCTAGGACACCCCTGCTCTTCTTCAAGGAGCTTTAATGCCTATGTGAGGGGGAACACTGGGTGTCAGTATAATATGTTAATCTTCCAGTCAATATTGCAGCAGAGTAGGACTCTCTGACCCGAGCTCCTCTGCTCCTTCTGTTATTTCTCCTTTCCTGAGATAGCAGGAACTGCAGATGCTGGAGAATCTGAGATAACAAGGTGTAGAGCTGGATGAACACAGCAGGCCAAGCAGCATCAGAGGAGCAGGAAAGCTGACGTTTCGGGCCTAGACCCTTCTTCAGAAATGGGGGTCATGGTTGGGGCCAAATTGGGAAGGCCTGAATGTGGACTGCAGTCCAGTGGGGATGATCTGGTTCCGTAGGCAGGTACTAAGAAAGGTGATGTGGCTGTAGTACCTGGTTTGCTTCAGGACGTGGTCGAGCAGTTTCAAGGCCGCAGAGATTACGAGAGAGTTGCAGTGGGAGAGAGATCCACTGAGGTTTTTCTGGAGGGGGGAGGGTAACTTCTTCAGGGTAGGCATCCTTAGAAGAGGCTTTGCAGTGGGGTTAAAATTGTTTCAGAGAGAGTAGGAACTGCAGATGCTGGAAAATCTGAGATAACAAGGTGCAGAGCTGGATGAACACAGCAGGCCAAGCAGCATCATAGGAGCAGGAAGGCTGACGTTTCGGGCCTAGACCCTTCTTCAGAAGCGAGGGGGCCTGATCGAGCAGGGCCGGAGCGAGCGGGGCTGGAATGAGCGGAATGGAGCGAGGGGGCCGGAGCGAGCGGGGCCGGAGCGAGCGGGGCGGAGTGAGCAGGCTGGAGCGAGCGGGGCT
>NC_063337.1:105162682-105174555 GCF_021869965.1 Rhincodon typus | reverse complement strand
TTGTCTCGGATTCTCGAGCATCTGCAGTTCCTACTATCTCTGGGATAACAGTTCGTTTAGACTGACCTTAAAATCAGCAGCTTTGCACTAGCTGCACAACAATATGGACATGGCACATGGAAGAAAGGCACCAAGGATTGCATAATGTTAACCAGCTGAATTTGTATGGAATATTAGATAATATGTTTGATAAAAATGACATTTTCATGGTTGTTTTGGATTGGCTTTTATTTCACCGTTGTGTCTAAGAGGACACTGTAGTAGTCAGGAACACAGGGAGGGTAAGTTGTAGCAAAAACAGAAATTGTTGGAAAAGCTCAGCAGGTCTGGCAACACCTGTGAAGGAAAAATCAGAGTTAACATTTCGGGTCAGGTGACCCTTCCTCAGTAACTAGGGAGGGAGAGGAAGGGCCACCGCATCCGAAACGTTAACTCTGATTTCTCTTCATAGATGCTGTCAGACCTGCTGGGCTTTTTCAGCAATTTCTGTTTTTGTTCCTGATTTACAGCATCTGCAGTTCTTTCAGTTTTTATTTAGAGGTTAAGTTGTAGGTTGGGGATTAAAATGGAAAATTTGGTCTGTGATAATGTGGCTAGATAAGTCACCCACAGTCAGTCAGAAAGGGGATGTGGAGAGTATGTTCTCTGCAGCCACATCTTGTAAACTTGTTGTGCTCATTGTGGCAAAGTTGTGTAGGATCCAGTGAACCACAAGGAGCTGTGGCATCTGCTGTGGTAAATAGGCAGAATATTTCCAGAACAATCAAGCAGCACGGGCATTACTGAAAACCTCCAATGACCTGCTTGATGACATTTCACATGGCAATGTAGCTTCTTGCCCTTCCCACTTCAAGCACTTCGGCCTTATCTGTGCTATCTCTACTCATTGTCCTGATATACGCTGATGAAAGGGTTGCTAAATACAGCACTCATGACCAGGGACAAGTTAACAAGGATCCTTGAAGTCAGAAGGAAGGCCCCTGTTATGTAACTCCCCTCCTTTACATTTACAACTTTAAATAAAAGTACAAGCCACAAAGCATGGCAGTAGCCAACAAAAATCAATGAGCAACTAAAATAGTTGGTGATCTCTTCAAAAAGCAGTTTCTTCTGTTGCTGGATATATTTTGCTTCACAGATTCAGTTAGAGGTTAGGAACAAATTACCACAAATGCTGGAATCTGTACTGAAAACAACAAATGCTGAAAATCACAGCAGGTCAGGCAGCATCAATGGAGAGAGAGCAAGCTAACGTTTCCAGTCTATAAGACTCTTCATCAGAGGTTGTTAGCTGAAGTGGACAGGTCAAAACTGTCACTGCTTATTGCCAAATCCATGTCACACATTGATAGATGTCACAACCCACAGTGTCTGTGGAATTCCCGTTCACTCACTTAGCCACAATAATACCAACACTGCACCTGGCAGATGTACTTTTTACATCCAGTACTGGAGTTTGAAAACTGCTGGCATCAGAGAACCACATGTTGTAGCTGTCTGAGCTGGTGGCTGCAAATCAACAGTGAGAGAAGGTGCCCTGTGTCTTTACTTTCTTTTTCCTGTTTCTCCACAGTCTTGGTCAGCTTTAAGTTTATAGGTAACTGAAATGATGAAAGGGGCGTAGGTTAGATTATGCTTTGAAGAAAACAAACAACTAGGGTGGTGTGCATAAACCATATTGAAAGGGTGTGTACAGAGGATCTTGTCAAGAGAAATGTACACAGGAATAAAGTGGACGTCACCTGAGCTGATGTTTGGGAATATCTCGCTCAATTATTCCTTATGTCTGCTCAGGCAATGGACATTACATGGAAGATTATGATGAGATGACTTCATGTTGTTATATTCCAGGATCTGCATGAACTTAATTCACATCAAGTAGGTTACAACCCAAACCCATAAGACCATAAGATATAGGAGCAGAATTAGGCCATTTGGCCCAGCGACTCTGCTGCTCCATTTGATCATGGCCGAAGTGTTTCTCAACCCCATTCTCCTGCCTTCTTCCCCATGACCTGTGAGCTCCTTACCAATCAAAAACCTATCTATCTCAGTCATAAAAACTTGGCCTCTGCAGCCTCCTGAGGCAATGAATCCCACAGATTCACCACCCTCTGGCTGAAGAAATTCCTCGTCATCTCAGTTCTAAAGGATTGTCCCTTCACTCTGAGGCTGTGCCCTCTGGTTCTAGTCTCTCCTACTAGTGGAACCATCTTCTCCATGTCCACTCTATCCAAGCCTCTCATTATTCTATGAGATCCAATCAGATCCCCTCTCATCCTTCTAAACGCCACTGAGTACAGACCCAGAGTCCTCAACCGCTCCCTGTATCATCCCCAGGATCACACATGTACACTTCCTCTGGACTCCCTTCAGTTCAGCACATCCTTCCTTAGATACAGGGCCCAAAACTGCTCACAATATACTGCAGCATGAAAAACCTGTTGCAGTCTTGGGAGGTGCTGTGTTTAATAGAGAAACCTCTGTGAACGATGATTGTCACGGGAGTGGGACACTAAGAGTGCCTTTTGTCATTAATGCATGAAAAATGAATAAAATGCAACTGCAGCTTTTTTTTCTGAATAAGGGTCCAGGCCCGAAACGTCAGCTTTCCTGCTCCTCTGATGCCGCTTGGCCTGCTGTGTTCATCCAGCTCTGCACCTTGTTATCTCAGATTCTCCAGCATCTGCAGTTCCTGCTATCTCTGCAGTAGCACGTTTTGTTTTCTTTGAAATCCTTGCTACTGGTTAGCTGGCACCCTCCCACTACACCCACTCACCTCCCGCAAAAACACATCTCCATTTCAGATCCTTCACTCTCTCTACCCCACAATTTTCTTCTGGTAAAGAGTTTGTCAGGGTGCTTTGTATCTTGCTGCAATCTATAACCAGCCACTAAAAGGCGCTCAAGAGCTGCAAGAATTTCTTTGTCTTTTGGTTATAAACTATAATCCCTACCAACCATCCGTTCCTATGCCCTCTGTTTGGTGGTTCTGCCTTCAGATGTCAATGACCCCTACTGAGCTATTTTTCCGTAAACTCTTCTGCCCCTCCAACTCCCTCTCTTCCTTTAACATTGATTTTAGAACACATTTTCCAACCAAGATTTTAGATTCCTTTCTTTTTTTTTGGCTTAGTATTCAATTTTATCTAATTACACCTCCGGGAAGCACCTTTTGTCCTACATTAAAGGTTATGTTTAATTGCACAGCAGTTTTGTTTTTCATTCAATAATCTTTCTCTTTTCTATGCAGGAAAACACTGGGTCTCCAGCACTCAGTGTCCTAGAACTACAAAGTCACTGGATTCCATAGGCTTGAACCTCTCTTTTACTGCTCATTCTTATGACAAACTGTGACTTTACCTGGCACCATGACAAGGATTTAGTCAATTATTTTAAAACTGGTGTGTTTCTCAGCACTCAGTGTGCTGAGAGTTCTGGCTGATGTATTTGATCTGCCTATAAATTGAATGAGTTCGCCAACAAGACTTCAAGTAATATTCATGCAAAATGTAGCATGCAATGTGTGGAAGTTCATATATGTCAGTATATTTTAAACTATTTATTTATACTGGAATGTCCTTGGACAAACATTCAAGGATCTGATGGTTTTTGTACTCACATTTATTCAGTTATGTATTTGACCCATTAAACTTATTTAATTTTAAAATGTTTTCCTGTTAGAATACTTTGGAATTGAATTACCTCGAGTGTCTGTCTCTAGGGTCTGTCAAGCAAATAGCTTTTAAACAGACGTATTTTAAAATATTGTTACATATTGACAAGGCCCTCTCCTGAGGTTATCTTTACAGATCAACGCTTCTGTAGGAATGCATTGCTACTTAGTTATTTAGAATTATCAGACAGCATACGTGCCAGGCTGTTAATCGAAAGGAAGCGAATGCATGTGGTTGTTAATTTTTTTCCTGTTAGACCATTGTTTAAGACCCATCCTGGTTCCTTTGCATAGTCCTTATCCTGTGAAGTGACTAAATGTGTGTGATCAGGAGGCTGTCTAGTCATCTGCATCCTGCTTCCTGCCTTCTTTTGTTTCCCTTATCCATCTCCAGAGCCCAACATTCCAGTTTTAGCTTCTGCCTTTAGAGTAACACAATTTGAATGCTTTTGTTCTGAACAGACCTGTTCCCTCGGGAACGTTGACAATGTAAGAGGCACGTTTTCTTCCAATCTGTTAAAGAAAATTGTTTGCAGTGATACAGTCAATATCAAAAAAAAAGTATAGTTTTTTAAAAAGCTGTTAGAGTTTCTAGCTGCAGTGAAAATGTTGCAACACTAAGCTTTTCCTTTCAATTTCTGCTTTAGGAAAATTCTCTTTTGTATATCTGTAAGTTGTCATGCTGAGCAAGTACACAGACATTTCACCACCAAAAGAATATTTTATTTGCTTTTCTATTTTTTTAATCTTCAAACTGTTGAGTCTTTTCTGACTGTTTATGTGTATTTATCCAGAGAAAGAATCCAACTGAACTTTATAAAACTGTTAACTTGGTTATTTTTACAAAGAATGGAATAATTCTCAGCAAAAAAAAAGCTGTCAATTTCTCCACACTCAGGAGTAATGGTTTTACTGTGATGGATTTAATCTTTGGCTTCCTTTGGTTTATGCATTTAATGGAATATTCCTGAGACAGAATTTTTTGTTTTATTTATTAAATCTTTTATAACCCAATCATTAGAGTATCAGAAATATATTCTAAACTGAAAATAAAAATAACACTGTTCCAAATAGTTTCAAGCTACTTGCAGTGATTTTGAAACTGACATTAGTTTCATTTCCTTTCTAATACATTCACATGAGAAGGCCATTTTCAACATGTCTACAGTCCATCTTGTCTTGTTTGAAATAAAATAAACCTCCTGAACATTGGAATAGGAACGTGATACCAAGATCTTTAGCAGAATGCTACCAAAGGAAATTAAGGCCCCTTGCATTATTAAAAGTTAATTATGCTATTTAAGTATGGAGTTTTTTACATTGTACAGGTTCCGTGAAAACCATGTTGCCAGATTTGAACTTGCGCTTCCATTGAATCTGTACACTGAAAACTCAAGTGGAATTGTGCTGAATTAGTTTCACACGTGAGTGGCCAATTCTGAGTCAGAAACATAGAATCCATATAGTGTGGTAGCAGGCCATTTGGCCCATCAAGTCCACACTGATCGTCCAAAGAACATCCCACCCAGACCCATCTTGTACCCTATCCTCTAAACATTGCATTTCCCATGGCTAATCCACCTAGACTGCACATCTCTGGACACTATAGGCAATTTAGCATGGCCAATCCACTAACCCTGCATATCTTTGGACTGTGGGAGAGAACCGGAGCACCCAGAGGAAATCCACGCAGACACAGTGAGAGTGTGCAATCTCCATACAGACAGTCACCTGAGGCCAGAATCAAAACCAAGTCCCTGAGGCAGCAGGGCTAACTACTGGGCCACCGTGACACCCTGCATGGGGTAGCAAATCCTCCCATTCAATCTTCCAGAAGACATCCATTTGGGAATTGGTCTTTGGGAACGTGGTTGGGATTACTACTGCAGGTGATGAAAACAAGACAAGGAAGGGCAGGAATAAAAGCAGAAAATGCTGCACGATTCCAGGAAGGTCTGACAGCATCTGTGGAGTGAGAAACAGTGTTAGGATTTCAGCTCAATAACCTTTCATCAGAACAGGGCTTTGTCATGTTTCATTGACAACTCATGAGAGGTAATCTTGTTAATTGCTCTGCCATGGGCCATGGGCCTGGTGCCCATGCACAAGTCCCTTTGCTGAGTCGCTGGAACGAAAGTCACCACTTTTTGGTGCCATCTCACCTCCACCGATGCCCTCAGCACTATGAGTCCTTGATGGATCTCGCCAATGCAGATACCCACCGAAGCCCTCAGCACTATGAGTCCTCGATGGATCTCGCCAATGCAGATACCCACCGAAGCTGCCAGGTACTGCACTGGCACAAACTCAACTCCACCACTGCCACGAGTCTGCTTTGGGCCCACCACAACAATGCAGCTGCTGCTGATGTCATAGGGTCTCGTACTGGGCCCAAACTCACCTCCGCCACATCACCCATGAGTCAGCGCTAAGGCTGCTTCAACAATGCAGAAGCTGCTGAGAACCCAAACTCACCTCTGATGCTGCCATCACATCCATGGGCCTACTCGGGTCCACACTGCTGGGCCTACTCGAGTCCACACTGCTGGGCCTACTCGAGTCCACACTGTTGGGCCTACTCGAGTCCACAGTGCTGGGCCTACTCGAGTCCACACTGTTGGGCCTACTCGAGTCCACACTGCTGGGCCTACTTGAGTCCACACTGCTGGGCCTATTCTCCGTCAATGCCATCACCATGACTGAGCTCTTAAACAAGAGGTAAGTAAAACAAAAGAAAAAATGTGAGAAAAGAGAAAAGAAAGAAACAAAATGAAAAGCAGATGGTGCAGACAAGACTCGGGCTCAGAAGCCCTACTCCATCACAGTCTTAGCGGAAGAAAAGGGCGATGCCACATTTCTACCATGTTTCATTCCTCTTTAAGTGGCCGATTGTGCAGAGCACAGCTTTCCATCACTTCACCTGTTCCCAGGAGGGAAGGGTGACACTCAAAGCTCCCGAATCACATTTTGTACAAATCAATGGCTTCCTCTACTCTGGTGTTGGTATTTAGAAAGTATCCTATTGAAGCTCTCATACCTCAGCAATAGAGTTTAGCACATGGGTCTTTGGCAAGGTCTTCAGTAGATTTTCTGATAACCCATGACCCATCCACAGAAGCCATTAGAAGTGGAAAGATCTGAAGCAAATGAGGCTCCAGGAGGATAAAGGAAGCTCCCCACCCCGAAAACTTTGCACACACCTGTAAGATTCTCTTTCAACAACTGCAGACCAGCTATATATTTAACCTTTGAGTTTACCAAATCTGGATGGTGATTTGGATTCTCGATCACCACAGGGGTCCAGTTCATTATTCCCTTGGGCCAAGGAACTTCAGTCATCAAACTGAAGCTTAAAACATCTGGTTTGACTGGCTGTATCCATGATTAAATTTATGTTTTTCAAGGTCCTCAAATCAAGACATCCATAACCTGGGTAATGCAGTTTTGGGTCAGAACATAGAACATAAAATAGTACAGCACAGTACAGGCCCTTCAGCCCACGATGTTGGCCGACCTATTATCCTTCTAAGATCAAACTAGCCTGCATAACCTACATTTTACTATCCTCCATGTGCCTATCCAAGAGTCGCTTAAATGTCTCTAATGTATCTGACTCCACTACCACTGCTGGCAGCGCATTCCACATGCCCACCACTCTCTGTGTGAAGAACCTACCTCTGACATCTCCCCTATACTTTCCTCCAATCACCTTAAAATTATGCCCCCTCGTAATAGTCATTTTCGCCCTGGGAAAAAGTCTCTGACTATCCAATCTATCTATGCCTCTCATCATCTTGTAAACCTCTATCAAGTCTCCTCTCATCCTTCTTCACTCCAATGAAAAAAGCCCTAGGTCTCACAACCTTTCCTCATAAGACCTGCCCTCCAGTCCAGGCAGCATCCTGGTAAATCTCCTCTGCACCCTCTCTAAAGCTTCCACACCTTTCCTATAATGAGGTAACCAGAACTAAACACTATTCCAAGTGTGGTCTAACCTGAGTTTTAGAGAGCTGCAGCATAACCTCATGGCTCTTAAACTCAATTCCCTTACCAATGAAAGCCAACACACCATACGCCTTCTTTACAACCCTGTCAACTTGGGTAGCAACTTTGAGGGATCTATGGACGTGAACCCCAAGATCCTTCTGTTCCTCCACACTGCCAAGAATCCAGCCATTAACTCTGTATTCTGCATTCAAATTTGACCTTCCAAAATGAATCACTTCACATTTTTCCAGGTTGAATTCCATCTGCCACTTCTTTGCCCAGCTCTACATCCTGTCAATGTCCCTTGCAACCTACAACAGCCCTCCACGCTGTCCACAACTCCACCAACCTTCATGTCATCGGCAAACTTACTAACCCACCCTTCCAGTTCCTCATCCAAGTCATTTATAAAGATCACAAAGAGCAGAGGCCCCAGAACAGATCCCTGTGGAACTCCACTGGTCACTGAGCTCCAGGCTGAATACTTTCCATCTACTACCACCTTCTGTCTTCTATTGCACAGCCAGTTTTGTATCCAGACAGCCAAATTTCCCTGAATCCCATGCCTCCTTAATTTCTGAATGAACCTACCATGTGGAACCTTATCGAATGCCTTGTTAAAATCCATATACACCACATCCACTGCTCTGCCTTCATCAATGTGTTTTGTCACATCCTCAAAGAATTCAATAAGGCTTGTGAGGCATGACCTGCCCCTCACAAAGCCATACTGACTATTTCTAATCAAACTGTGCTTTTCCAAATAATCATAAATGCTATCTCTCAGAATCCTCTCCAACAATTTGCCCACCACAGAAGTAAGACTGACTGGTCTGTAATTCCCAGGATTATCCCTATTCCCTTCCTTGAACAAGAGAATGACATTTGCCACCCTCCAGTCATCTGGTACTACTCCAGGGGACAATGAGGATGCAAAGATCATCGGGTTGTGGATTTTTGAATTCAGCAGAGATCTGTGGCTGAGTCTTAAAATGAATGGGGAGCACAGTGTCAAAGTCACCACCCCACAATTGTTAGGAGCCACCCTACGCCTAATGATATGATGCCAGCTCCCTGAGGAGTAAATAAATCAACAACCACCTCATTTCCATAGAATCCCTACAGTGTGGAAACAGGCCCTAAGGTTTTGGATTAGATCTGTAGATCGGGTTGTGGGTGTTGAGGTTGGTTGGCTCGCTGAGCTGGTTTGTTGTTCTGCAGACGTTTTGTTACCGTGCTGGGTAACATCCTCAATGCAGCCTCTGATGAAGCGTTGGTGTGTTTTCCCGCCTGGTTTTTAAACTCTGGGGTCCGTTGCGATGGATTGCCTCACTTCCGGGTTTCCTCCGTAGTGGAATGTATATGGGGTCGAGTTCAATGTGTTTATTAGTAGCCTGCTTCGTGGAGTGCCATGCTTCCAGGAATTCTCGTGCTTGTCTCTGCCTAGCCTGTCCCAGGATCTTGGTGTTGTCCCAGTCGAAGTCATGGTTCTCCTTGTCCATGTGGATTGAGATGAGTGAGTATTGGTCGTGTCTTTTTGTAGCCAGTTGGTGTTCATGTACTCTTGTTGTTAGTTTCCTTCCTGTTTGTCTGATGTAGTGTTTCTCGCAGTCTCTGCAGGGGATCTTGTCAATGACATTGGTCCTGTCCATGGTGGGGAGTGGGTCTTTAGTTCGAGTGAGCACTTGTCGTAGGGTTGATGTGGGTTTGTGTGCCGCTCTGACGCCCAGTGGTCGTCGAAGTCTTGTGGTGAGTTCTGACATGTTCCTGATGTAGGGTAGTGTGATGAGTGTGTTGGGGCGTGTAGGCCCTTTGACCCAACCAGTCCACACCGACCCTCAGAGAATCCCACCCAGATTAATTCCCCAAACCTGCCTAATCTATACATCCCTGAACACTTTGGGCAATTTAGCATGGCCAATCCACTTAACCTGCACATCTTTGGACTGTGGGACGAAACCCGCGCAGACATGGGGAGAATGTGCAAACTCTACACAGACAGTTGCCTGAGAGGGAATTGAACCCAAGCCCCTGGTGCTGTGAGGCAGCAGTGCTAACCACTGAGCCACTGAGCCACTGTGCCACCCCCAGATTTATACACAGCCTTCACAGACATTGCTGTTCCAACAGACTTAGGAAATCAATACCTAGCCCATGATAGATCCTGTGTGGAAGCAAGCACCTTGTTCTGGATACAGCCACTGTCCACTGTGGTTGGTCTATTGATTATCTGTGATGTTAGGTTGAGTCTTCAATGACTTCCTGCTATGCACACTCCTTCCTTAATTTGTTGAGTTGACAGCACAGCATGCAACGTGTTTGAAAAAAAACACTCTTTAATGGCTTTTAAGTTATCTTAATTGGCTGCACATTTCACCTTAGAGTGTTCTGAATCTCACTGGCAACCCCATCCCAAAGTAATTCAGCATGTGTCGGATAAATACTGGATTAGCACTTTACTACCTCTTTAAATGAATTTCACGAACTGTCTGCCTCTGACCCCATCACCAATATAGCATGTAAAATTCTACTATTTGTAACAGAAATTAATGTTGTTTTTTGTTTCCAAGTCGATATGGATTTGTTCTGGATTAGTAGCAAATATTGTGATAATTTTTTTTTCCACAGCATTAACACCATGCCAAAGCATTTTACTCCTGTTACTATTAACCTAAAAAATCTACAACTTGCATCTTGTCAATTCCATTTGAGTGAATATTTACATAGAGTGAAATGAAACTGAATATGCTTATGAGCATTCTACTTTTGTTGATTGCATCAATACCTTGAAATTGCAGTATTTTATACCATATTTAATGTATATGATATCAACGGTCTCTAGAATTTTACATCATATATGGACGCACACTAATACTCAGGAGTTCCAGCTCACAACACTATTTACACATAGATATTCATACTTTTGAACACAACTACACTGTATATGTATATAGACAAATGTTTATTAATGCTGTGTAACTTCATTACACCACACTACAGATATATTGATACAACAAGAAAAATACAAGAAGAATTGCATTTATATAAGGCCTTTCATTGCCTCAAAACATCCCAATGTAGTTTACAGCTAATTAAGAAGTTTTATATGTAGTGTGGGAACAGTGAATAATATAGAACTCCCAACACACTAGACTATTACAGCGAAATGGATTTTTCACTGTGCTGAATGTTTTAACTTGTGTTTTTGCACTGCTTAAATCAGAATGTATGGTGTTAATCAGTATTATCCGATGTTTTCTCAAAAGGCACCTCGTCTGCTTGGTTTCAGACATACTGGCTCTGGCATTTTTCATAAATGCAAAATGATAGACTGAGGACAAAACATTTTCCGGGTGTCAATTTTGCTGGAGCATTCACATTCATCAACAAGTATTTCAGGCCTGTACTAGAGATTGCCTCCGTTCTCTGATGATTAATAGCTGTTTAGTTTAAATAAATCATAAGAGCTGTATTATCTGCTCGCCTTGTTTTCAGGATCTGCTGGGAGTGTTCATAAGCAGGCTCATGGTCACAGTTCAAAAGGTAATCTTGATCTTTGGCTGGTGATGTTGATTGATTTCTGAGATGAGTAGGATAAGAGATGGTGTTATGATTATCTGGAGGTCTCTTCAACTTGCTGGCCTCACTGATTTATTCTGGGATTGCACAGTATGATTTGCCTGGATAGCATGCAAAACAATACTTTTCACTGGATCTCAGTTCAAGTGACAGTAATAAATCAAATCAAAATGATTCAAAAATCAAATCAGTTCGTTAGCAACAGTCAGAATCTTCACAACTTAGTTAGCAGTTGTTGGTATTTAAAGTTCTATGTCAGCCTAACAAGCAAAATCAGGCCGTTTGTAGTTTTTAAAAAAAAAAATACATTGTTGATATGTTGGCACACTGACAGCTAATCTGGAATGTATTGTTCATATCTAGTTGGCCTTGAGTTGATAATGTGTATTCTCCTTGAAATGCTGCAGTCTATATGGTGAAGGTGGTCTCACAGTGATGCAGTGTTTTAAGAAAGCTGAGTTGCTTATTAAAATACACCAATGGGCAGCCACTCTGATGTGGAACTGAAGTCAGATATAGTCCAGGTTCGGTAGTGTTGGCAACTTATCTTTCCAAATGTAATTAATGATCCAATTTGATTTGTATGATAATCTAGCAGCTGCATGAACATTGTCAGTGATACCACCGTTTT
>NC_063337.1:105151932-105162182 GCF_021869965.1 Rhincodon typus | reverse complement strand
GAGAGGGGCGGAGCGAGGGGGCTGGAGCGAGGCGGGCGGAGCGAGGAGGCTGGAGCGAGAGGGGCGGAGTGAGTGGAATGGAGCGAGCGGGCTGGAGCGAACGCCCTGGAGCGAGCGGGGCTGGAGTGAGCGGGGCGGAGTGAGCGGGCTGGACCGAGCGGACTGGAGCGAGGGGGCTGGAGCGAGCGGACTGGAGTGAGCGGGGCGGCGCGAGATGACTGGACTGAGGGGGCTGGAGCAAGCGGACTGGAGCGAACGGGGCTGGAGCGAGTGGGCCAGAGCGAGCGGACTGGAGTGAGGGGGCTGGAGTGAGCGGGGCGGAGTGAGCGGGCTGGAGCAAGCGGGGCTGGAGCGAGTGGGCCGGAGCGAGTGGGCCGGAGCGAGTGGACCGGAGCGAGTGGGCCGGAGTGAGGGGGCTGGAGCGAATGGGCCTGAGTGAGCGGCCCGGAGTGAGCTGGCCAGAGTGAAGGGGCCGGAGTGAACGGGCAAGAGTGAGCGGGCCGGAGTGAACGGACTGGAGCGAGTGGACCGGAGCGAGCGGGGTGGAGCAAGTGGACCGGAGCGAGCAGATCGGAGCGAGCGGGGCGGAGTGAGTGGACTGGAGCGAGACTCCTCTGCTGTATCCAAGAATTGTACCTAGGTATTTATATCTAAGATGTCACCATAAGAAGGTAGACATTGTAAAAGCTTTTCACTGTACTCCTACAATGGAGTACACATGGCAATAAAAGGATATTGCATTGTATTATATTGTAGTTTAAACTACGAAATACTTTAATGTAAACTGTTATCTATTTCTTTATTTTAGTACTATTCTATGAAGTAAAGCTTAACTTCTTAGTTCTCGTTTCTTTCACTACTTTATACCTAAGTGTCTTTTTGTACCTAAGTACTTTGGTACTTAAGATGACCTCATGTGTGGTGACATTATACCCTTTTCACTGTACAACTGTATTTCTGTAGTTGAGCACACGTGACAATAAAATCTAAATTCTAAACAAGACACTTTGACATTGAGATCCCTATCACCACTGTACTGAAATGTTAGTCTCAATTGCATGTTCAAGTTCCTAGAATGGGAACCCACAAATTTCTGTCTCGGGGTGAGGATAGTACTCATCAACACAATTATAACCTCTACATACAGTATTCCACCATGGGACTCTTCTTCCATTCTCTGAGTGAAGGCAGGTCTAACCCATGGAGTTGTGACCTCCACCAAAGGTATGGCTCGGAGATAGTTCCCAAGTCAATTCTAGCTGGCATGAGGATCAATGAAGCACCATTCTGATCCACCTCATGTATCCAGACAACTGGTTCTGCAAGGACTCTGAGTTGCACTGCAACATGCTGTGTTTATTCCATGCTGTAGCCTCGCGCTACGAATGGTAATGGTGGAGGCTCCAATTACTTTTCATCAGATGATTGACCAGAAACCTTTCCAGCTCTTAACACCTGCCATTGGTGTAGTTGAAAGGATTTAAAATTTGATATCCAATCTGTTTTGCTGCAATATGAATGCATCTACCTTGGCCACCAAGTACTGGAGTGGGACTTCAACTTGAACCATCCAGTTCAGAGACAAAATGCTACCCAATCAGCCACTAGGCCTCCTACAATAATATACCGCTGCACATTATCATTTGGAATTGTACCAACATCTACAACAATAAATTAGTGTAGAAGTACTTCCTTCAGTATTACTGCGCATTATACCATGGAATTCACAGTCATAGAGTTAATATATCAAAAATCTACAGGCCATTAGTTCATGCTGATTCTCTGTGAGCAATGCATCAGTCCCATTCCCCTAGATCCCTGTAGTTCTGCCAATTTATTCCCTCAAATGCCTATCCAATTATCTTTAAAAATCATTAGTCATCATTGCTTCCACTATCCTGATAGGCTGCAAATCCCAGGAATTTGCAATTCAGTTCATTATGGTATGGAACTCTCTTCATGTCCTCTCTACCCAATAACCTATCACTTCTCTTCAACCTTATATTTCACCAACATAATAAATAAATCTCTTTGTTCCAGCACCACTGAAAATCACAATCATCACTCACTTCTTCAAACCTTACCCTTTGACCCATTGTCCTTTCAATGCAGCCTTAAGTATAATTGGCCCAAACATGAAATGGCATTTTTTTTCCTCTAATTTCTCTTCTATCTTCCCTCATTGCACTTTCCAAACTCATTCATTCCATGAGAACTATTTCTTTCCATTGAGACTCTATTCCCACCAAACTGCTGAAGAGCCAGCCTAGTCTGGACTCTTACGCCAGCTAATATTATTAACAGTTCTCTTTCCTTGCTTTCTACTGCCCTTGGTTTTAAATCTGACATCATCACAATCTCCTCAAAGGCAAATCTTGCAAACTGTCGCCCCTGCGCGACCCCCCCCCCCCCGCCCCCATCTCAAACCCACTTTACTATCTAAAGTTCTTAAATACTTTCAGAGATAGTAGGAACTGCAGATGCTGGAGAATCTGAGACAACAAGGTGTAGAGCTGGATGAACACAGCAGGCCAAGCAGCATCAGAGGAGCAGGAAGGATGACGTTTCGGGCCTAGACCCTTTCTTAAATACTTTGTTGCGTCCCAAATCTAAACCCATTTGCTTTGGAACTCTATGCCTTAACTAAGATTTCTCCGACATCCATGGTATCAAAATGGCTCTGATAAAAATTACAAATGACATTCTATGTGATTGTGACAAAAATATGTTATCTCTCCTTCTCCTTCACAACTAGTCCACAGTCTTTGATGTAGTTGATAATACCATTGTCCTCCAACACTGTCCTACTTTCATTCAGCTAGTTTGGAATGCACTCACCTGATTCCATGCCCATCCATCTGCTCATATGCAGAGAGTAACCTACAATGGCTTGTCTTGCCATCCCCACATCATTCCCTCTGTTTTTGCAAAGAATTCTTCCTTAGCATCCTCCTTCTGTGTCACCTACATGCCATCCCTCAGCAGCCTCTATCAGGTCGGCCCTCAGCCTTCATTGCTCTAGTGTAAACAATCCAAGTTTGTCCAACCTCTCCTTATAGTAAATACACCCCAATCCAGACAACATCCTGGTAGAACCCTTTTGCATTCTCATCAAAACCTCAACATCCTTCCTATAGTGTGCTGACTAGAACTGTACACAACATTCCAAATGTGGCCTCACTAAAGTCTTACGTGTCAACTTGTATACTCAATGCCCCAACCAATGAAGGCAAGCATGCCTTATGCTTTTTTCAATCAATACTATGGACTTGGATCCCAAAATCTATCTATATATCAATGCTCTTAAGGGTCTGGCCATTTATAGT
Organism: Rhincodon typus; assembly: GCF_021869965.1. Taxonomy (NCBI): domain Eukaryota; kingdom Metazoa; phylum Chordata; class Chondrichthyes; order Orectolobiformes; family Rhincodontidae; genus Rhincodon; species Rhincodon typus. Next base: position 105,158,856 of record NC_063337.1, on the reverse strand, counting down.
ATACCTTCCCAATCTGACCTCCCAAATTGCATCATCTCACACTTGCACAGATTCAACTCCATTTACCATTTCTCCACTCAACTTTCCAACTGATCTATATTCTGCCGTATCCTTTGACAATCTCCCTTACTATCCACAACTCCACCAACTTTCATGTCATCTGCAAATCTATGATTCATATCACCTACATTTTCATCTAAACCACTTATATATCTAATAAACAACAGAGGTCCTTGCACAACACCTCTGGTCATAGACTGCCAGTCAGAAAAGCACCGCTCCATAACTACCCTCTGTCCTCAATAAGAAAGCCAATTTTATATCTAACTAGCCAACTCACCATGGATTCCATGAGATTTAATTTTCAGGATTAGCCTAACATGAGGCGCCATGTCAAATGCTTTAGTGAAGTCCATGTAGACAACATCTGTTGCCCTACCCTCCACAATCATTGTTGTCATTTCCTCAAAAACACAACCAAGTTTATGAGACAAGACCTCCCCTTCATGAAGCTGCACTGATTACCCCGATAAGTCAAATTTTCTCCAAATTCAAAGGGAGGAAGTGACAGACGAAGGGATGAGGGTGTTACTGAGGTAGTGTGAAAGAATAAATCTGTGAGGGAGGGAGTGAGTCTCTGAAGAAGGGAGCCTGATGGAGGGAGTGAGAGAAGGAGGGAGGACGAGAGAGTGTTAATCCGAGACCGAGCCCAAACACACATATACCATTGTCCTGTTCCACCTCTCACTCCCCAAAACCCTAACCACAAGGCAGGCTGGGAAAGGAGGGATTCCCAGGCTGAAAGGCAACCCACTTCTGAGCCCCACTTTCATATAAATGCAGCAAGGCCAGCTCATGGTGTGCACCTGAACTTAGCCCAGCTCCTCACCCACTTCCCTGGTGATCAGGACTTGGGGCCTAATCTGTCTGTCTCTAGTTTGACTTCTAAATTAAAAAGGCATAAAAGGATGTGATCTCAGCACCCGATAGATTTGGTGGATTCCTTATTCATCTCCAGTTATGTTTCAGACTGCAAGCTGAATTTTATGTACTACAGCCGCCTTGTCAGACCCCATTAACATGGCCAGCAGCTCCAAAGGGCAGCTCTGTAGCAGCTGAGCTCCTGCGTTATATCTCCAACCAGACCTACTTGTTATGGTGAGCTAGTCTCCTCTCGTCATCGCTATGGGATAGAACATCCCTCTTACAGCTGGGCAGCTCCCTCCATGAATCTTTGAATCTTACAGCAACCCTTGAACTGCCTTCGGCTATGTCAATGGTGAACTATGGCTACCTTTTGTAGGTAGCACCAGCATTTCAGGAGCAGACACTCCCTCACCCATGTTACTTAATTGGCTGCTTCCCCTGACTCCTGCCCTGCATGGCACTAACAATATGTCATTCTCACATCCATTTGCTGTTTGCATGGCTATGCCACTGCTTTCACTTCTGGTGGTAGCAGTGCCTTGCTTCCAGTAAAACTCCAGCTGTCATGTTACCACAGGAGACCAGAGGCCTTAATAGAAAGTTCCAAAGGAAATCGTAGGAAATGGTCATGAAGGTTAATTCGTGGTCAAGGCCAATGCATTTTCAAAGGTCATCTACCCACCACACTACTGACCTTCAACACTGCACCACCACCACAAGCACTCACTCAGCCTCACCTCCATCACTCACATTCACATACCTTCAGCTGTTCGGCTATTGCAGGCGTGTAGGGTGAGTCACTGGACAACACAACACAGTTTAAAACATTCAATGATGTTCTTTTTGCTTTCTTACAAGACAAAGTGCCTGATACCTTCAGGGAGCAGATTAGAAGTAGAAGGTGAGGAATACCCACATCTCCTCCAACCTACCAGTGGAACACAAGCACCCAGCAGAAGGTTCTGTGCAATCTGAGACAATGGGAGGGTCAAGGAGCAGGGAGGTTGGGCGAAGGGCGTTGGGCAAGGAAAGGTCAGCGAGAGGAAAATGATGGAGTGGCAGTTTTCTTCAAAACAAAACTGACCTTTTGGAGGCACCTGTATGAAAACAAATATGGAGACAGCACCATTAGTGGGAAGTCCCTGATTTACAGACTCTGCAAAAAGAAAGATGTGCTGTTAGATCATACTTTAATGTAATAATTAATGTAATAGCAATATCCGTACAAGGGCTAGAACATATCCGTTTTTGAAAATGCAACTTGTCATCACTGCATTACAGAAAATCTCTATCACATCCTTTACAAAGAGCTGAATCATTTTCTCACCTGTTTTGACTTGCTGCAAATAATATACAATATTTGCATTCGTGAATGAGAACATTCGCTATAGTGTTCAGATTAAAGTTTGTATTGTTTGTGGGCCTGTGCTTCATAGATCTTGTTATGAAGAGATCACGTTTCTTCATTGCAATGTTTGAGTACATGCTTAAGGTAAAATGTGGCCCCCTTGTGGTTATATGTTGGATAGCCATAACCTCAGCCAACTGTACTCTGCATCATGATGTAGAGGTCATGACATCCAGTAATGTTGAAACTATTCTTCGTAACTCTATATTTCTGACTTATGACCTGTCAGCTGTTGGTGGGACAATGAATCTCTTGCATTCTGCCCCCGTTTTCTCAAATTAATTTTCCATTTTTGATTTCAGAAACTCAAGAAATGCCATCTGCCTAGCAACAGCGATTCCAGGAGGAATGATGAGAGCTACACCAGACCTTGGAGGAAGAAACCTCTAAACTTGATCTGAAACTCACTGTGACCAGCTCAAATACTGCCCTAGCCGTTACCATGGAGAGTCATTTAAAGTTAACTTTCTCATGTAGAGGTATGGAGATGTGGGCTGCAGTGAGACTGGGGGGTTGCAGGGGGATACATCAATGTGTTTACCAGCTCCAGGACAGGTGCCTGGTCTCCAGCATTCCCCCGAGTGCCAGTGGCCTGGGCTCTTTCTCCCTTGTCTGCTGGTACAGCAGTAAGGTGCTCTGCAACCTGTGATCCCACGCTCAGTTACTGAACACAACCACCAACATTTCAGTATTGGAGATGGTGGGTTGAGGGGTGGGGGGGTGGTGGGGTGGTGGGGGGTGTGTGGTTTAGGAGCCAGATTTGGTTGATGCCTCACCGAGGCCCTAGATACTGTCACTCGCTGAATTTGAGGATGTATGCTCTGGGAGGGGTGGGGTTTGGGCAGAAGATGGTGGCTCTTTGCTAATGTGGTTGTGACACTGGCTGTATCTGTAAGAACAAGAGATAAGAGTAGTGCCTGACACATGTTGCTGACTGCTTGGCTATTGTTAGTGTTTCAGTGCAACGACAAGTGGCAGGTCCTCTGTCACTGCGATCTGGAAAATCTTCATATCCCTTTAGGAGGTGTCCTGGTCCTGTACTGCATGGCAAAACATGGGACGAGGACATGCATAGTGGGCCCTTTCCCACAAATTGGACACATATGGAATGCCATCTCCTAAAATTGCCTAAAGGGGACGACCGAGTCTGTTGTAAGTAGATGGTATGGCCGTTACTGCTGACACATGTGAGGGCGAGGGGGTGAGATTTCTGAGGGAATGAGGATGCAGAGTGGACGGAATGCAGGGTTAGCTGTGTGAAAGGATGGGGTGGCAGGAGGATGGTCAACAAATTTGATGATGCTCTCAGATTTTCCACCAAAACTGAGGCAACCCACACTTTGACAAAAAGGCAGTTGGCGGCATGGTGGCTCATTGGTTAGCGTTGCTGCCTCAGATTGACAGGGACCCAGTTTGATTCCACCCTTGGGCAACTGTCTGTGTGGAGTTTGCACATTCTCCCTGTGTCTGCATGGGTTTCCTCCTGGTGCTTCGGTTTCCTCCCACAGTCCAAAGATGTGCAGTGTATGTGGATTGGCCATGCTAAATTGTCCTTAGTGCCCAGGGATGTTTAGGTTAGGCGGGTTAGACATGGGAAATCAGGGGTAGGATAATGGGTCTGTGTGGGATGCTCTTCGGAGGGGTGGTGTGGACATGTTGGGCTGAATGGCCTGTTTCCACACTGTAGGGATTCTATGATCTATGATCTATGATTCAACCAATTGACTATTTCTCTCTCCACACACACTGCCTGACCTGTTGAATATATCTTACAGTTAGTGTTCTTGCTTTCTCTGTTTGCTAACTGAATGAAGCTGTGAGAGTTTGAACATTTTCAGAGTGGATTTAGATTCCACAGGTCAAAACTATTCCAAAGTAGGTGCTAAATTAATCTCATGAAATGAAATTTCCGCAAGGGTCGTTGATGAAGAAATTCACGCTGGGTGCTTTTCTGAGGGTGGCTGACTGTGGCAGAGCAGGTGGAGTTTTACATGTTGTCCTTCTTGACACTGATTGCATTGGAGCCCTGAAATGTCATTTAGCCTAATTCCCCAGTGACAACTTTCGTCAGCTTTATGAACAGAAAAATTTAATTAAAAACATGTTGCCTTTTGGCTTTTTTAAATCAGTACTTGCTTTGTAGATTTTGTTTTCAGGCAAGGCTGACAGTGATATTCCTAGTACTGGTAAATAAGGACTTGATTACTGTGATAAGTAATGTAATCTTAATAAAAACTGTTACAGATGATTTACTTTGCTGTACTGTAGTGATTCTTATCCATGTGAAAATGAACATGAGCAAAAATTCAAGGAATAAAGGCAAAGTATTTGTTTGTTAATATCATGAATACTAAAATGCAGATATGTTGAAAAGACTCGAGAACTACTATTCCTTGAGTTCTTTTTCCAGATACAGGTCTTCCCAAAGCATCACCCGCTTTACCATGGCGAGTACAAGAGATCGTGTCCCAAATTCACATCAGCTGGAATAGGGATTGAACCTCATAGGCACCATCCATTTAGTCATGTGAGCCAACTGACTCTGAGGGAGTCTGGGCTGCTATGGCAACATGAATGTTGTCACCTCATACTTTGGGTAGTGATGGCAGAGGCTCCAATTTCTTTCCATTACATGGCTGGCCAGAAAATTTCTCATGGTCCTACCACCCGCCATTAGCTTGTGTTTGAAGGATTTTGACCAGTTTGGATGCACTTTGAATGTGCTTTCCTTGGCCTGGAGCAGGACCTAAACACAGACCTTCTGGCTCTGAGGCAGGAATGCTACCCATTGTTTCATCAGGCCTCCCATCATCCAGACATGTATCATCACAGTATAAGCTGGACGTATTACTCTAAATTTTTAAATTATGCCACAAGTGATTAATACAGGGTAGATTTTGTCAAAGAACATTAGGCACATTTGCTGGAAATGTCAGAGTGGAGGAGGAAGAGAAAAGCATGGTCTGGGATCGGAGGAGCTTCACAGGAGTAATGGTTATTGCCCCAGGTCTGACCAGGGTTGCTAACAGTTTTTAAATGTATTCCTGGAGTTTTTATATCATGACTTGCTCCATGTTCTAGCCATTAGCCCATCAACACATCCATCTCTATGACACCTGCTTTCATATGCTAACGGGAAAGCAAAAAACACTCAATAACTAGTTGGATGATGTTTGTCTGTCAACCAATAGCTTTCACCCACCATTATCAATATGTTTACATCTGGTAGAAGGAAATGTTGAAAGAAAACTGCAAAAAAGTCTTTTTTTTTAATGTTCCAATGATTTTTCTCTAGGATTACCCACAGCAGTATCCTGGAGATTGAGCTTCTATCCCAGCTGGGTTTGCAACCCCAGCTCTGACAGATACATTGAATATTCTGGAGGTGGAGAATGCAAGTAAGCCAAAATGGCTAATGGGGATTGGGTGAGTCTCCAAAGCCCATGAATACTTGATTTTGACATCTCCAATGCATTATTAAAACAAACTGTAGGTCTCCAAACCCTGCAATCTTAATACTTCAGGGTTTATCAATCATCCACAGGAAACCTTCATTTGTCTTTTGAACCATTGACTATTCCTCATTGTGCAATTAAAAATCAAAATATAGCCATATAGGTATAAGGTTATGGATTTGGGCTGTAAAAGCATCTATTTTTTAGCCACTACATGGCATCCTGCTTGAAAATGTGATCCTTACTTTGAATGGGGAATGCTCTGGCACCATCTTGGTAAAGGGTGGTTTGTATTGCTTTGAGGCTTGTGGCTTGGGGTTCTATTGTGCACAATGGGGATAGGACTACCCTTCTATTAATGGTAGTTTGTGGCCAGTAAACTGACCACTGTTGGACTCTAGTAGGTTTCTGTAAATGCTTTCATTTACACTCTTCTGTGTAATACCGTTCTCTGCAAGTGCATTACCCTCTGACACAGACTATTCCATCCTTCCTTCCCAGCTTCCCAGTCATGATGCTGATGTCATTGACATGATATGTATTACCATCTCATTATTTGTTTTTGTTAGATGTCCAGAATCTTCTAATGATTGCTGGTATCAGGCATAATAGGCAGAAAATGGTCACTCAATATACTATACCATATTTGGTGCTAGCTCTGCCATTTCCAAATGTGTGCTCCAACCTACACCTGGTCTTAACCTCATATCTGGGCTGGGATCCAAAGGTGGTGAAAGGGGTCTCACTCACAGGCTGTAGAACTTTTGGAGTCCTGGTCCACCTCCTTTTGGGAATGCTTGCCAAATAGTCACTCAGCTGGATGGCAACAGATATTCCCAAGACCAAGTTGGCAGGAACCCAAGTCCCATCAGCTGATCGCTACCATTTAATCTGAGGCTGCAGATTTGAGCTTTTTAACTTATTTCTTTACTTTTCTACTTTTGCACCGAATATTTTGTACCCAGGTACCTTTTTACTGGGAATGGTGACAATGTACATATTTTGCTGTACTCCTTGACTTTTATCCTTGAGTACAGGTGACAATAAAATCAAAACCTAACCCTGACTCTAACCCTAACCCTAACATTAACCCTAAACCTAACCCTAACCCTAACGCTAACCCTAACCCTAACC
>NC_063337.1:105150397-105151922 GCF_021869965.1 Rhincodon typus | reverse complement strand
AGGCCTATTCCTAACGCTAACTCTAACCTTAACCCTAACCCTAAACCGAAACCTACCCCTAACTCTAAACCTAACTCTAACCCTAACCCTAACCCTAACCCTAAATCTTGCCCTAATCCTAAACCTAACCCTAACCCTTACCCTAACTCTAACCCTAGCTCTAACCCTAACCCTAACCCTAACCCTAACCCTAACCCTAGCTCTAACCCTAACCCTAACTCTAACCCTAACCCTAACCCTAGCTCTAACCCTAACCCTAACCCTAACCCTAGCTCTAACACTAACCCTAACCCTAGCTCTAACCCTAACCCTAACCTTAACCCTAACCCTAACCCTAAACCTAAATCTTGTGGAGTGCTAATCAGTTGGCGAATGACGGTTTGATCTCCTTGCAGGTTTGATGCTGAAATAGAGCATGTGAAAGTCTTCCTGCAGGATAATGCCTACTCCAATCAGATCACTCCTCAGTGTATATTGTACAAACTCATGAAGGGTTTTAGAAGTTGCTTCTTGGTCATGAATATGTGAATGTACCTCAGATTCAGTGTAAGATATCTCAGATGTGTGAGAAATTGGTGAAGCTGGGTGCCTCAAGCTGTTACTATGCAATAGTAACATGAGTGGTGCTCATTGCTAACAAGATGTTGCCATCAAGCCAGAAAAATCTTCTATCCAGCTCATAAATAAGGAATGTGGGGTGAATTTCAGAGCCAGTGAGATGCTAAGGATGTAGGCCCTGTGTTCCAAAGACTGGCAGGACATATTAAACAGGATTTTCCTCAGTTATTCACAGCCAATGGGTGCTGGGTGACCAGGCCCAATCAGCCCATGCTTGCAGAACTCAAAATATAGTGTCCAACATTAATTCCTCAAATGGACAACATTTACTAAATAATCCTGAATGTGCAAAGAATTACACTGACAATCAATTTAAGACTGCATTATGGTGCACTTGCATGTACTGGAAGCCCCACATAAAAATAGTGAGGGGCCTGTTCTTTACAAACAGAAAGAAGGTGTACATGCACTATATTGTTTTGACTCAACAAAATTGGGAGCAGCCATTCCTGGGTTTATTTTTCAGGGAATTGCCCTGAGCAATCAGAGTCAATCTGCCTGGTTTCAAATTTATATCTCAGCAAAGCTTGACAGTGAATGGTCAGTCATTATCTCACTGGTGATTGCTCCATGGCAACCTATATACCAATCAGACTCTGCAACCAAACAACACTCACCTCTCTTAAATGTTGTTTTCCCTTGACTTGGGCATTCTTGTCAGTTCTGCGGATGAATACAAGACGACAGCTTTGAAAACGTGTGCCTTGTCTCAGCAATCCTCAAGTTCTGGGCTATCAAATCATCCTTCTTAAATTTTACTTTTCACCATTCTTAATCACCCCTACATGCATGCGTGCACACACACACACACACACACTCACACACGCACACACACACACTCCACACAGACACACACACACACCACACACACACACACACACTCACACACACACACACTCACACACAC
>NC_063337.1:105128949-105149897 GCF_021869965.1 Rhincodon typus | reverse complement strand
CCATTGTCCCATGACCCATGAGGTGGGACCTCCTCCTGGAAACCGACTGGATCTTTACCCAGAAAAGTAAGGTGGGCCACGGCCCCAAACTTTTTGTTGGGTGATGGGAAGATTGCCCACAACATATAACCCAAAACCCTGGCATAAATCTCGGGGCTAAGCCCACTTCTGCTTGACCAATTTGCCCCATTTTGAATTTTTGGGTGATGACACTTTAATAAGCATGGGGCCCAAGAGTCCCACCGATCTCCAGGAGGGTGTTCCACCTCAAAGAGCTACCACCTGATCAGCGACCACAGCTCTGTGCCATGTCAGGATCAGCGGGCACTGCCAGTATTGCAGCAGCAGAAGGAGGTCTGGGAGGAAGAGAGACCAATGAGTGTCCCCAAATCCAGTCCAGGACCACAGCGGGCAGGAGCTGGTGAGAGTGCGGCTGACAAAAGGGCAGGGAGATGTGTTGGGGTGAGAATGGACAGGAAGAACACCTTGCTTGCTTTCAGACTCAGGATTGGGCATTGCCTTTTCTTACCAAGGTTGGAGCAGAGTGGTGGAGGGATGAGACACTTAATTGTCTTTTTAAAGGTCTACCTTGGCCATGAGTCATTTGCAGCACCCCTCATTTCCAGTAGAATAGTGGTGGGGTAGGAGCATGTCAACTCATTTTAACCGTTTTACTGGTGGCTCAACACCCTAATTTATGAGTCAACCTGTTTGTTTTTGTGTCTGTCGGTGGTCCATAAAATGCAGTGCATGATTTTTTCAAGAAGGGAAGGAGGAAGATGGTTAGTTGCTACCACTGGGGGGATTCTCAGACTGTGGCTTGTGACATTTATTGATCTCTGGGAACAAGAAGGTTCAGATCTGCAAGGAAGGGTAGGATGAGCCAATCCTGTGGCACCATGGACGGCCCAGCTGTACAGGAGGGGAGGAGGAAGCGTGGAAGGTCATTGCAGGTGCGGAATTGTTCAGTTAGCAGAATAGAAAGGTATTTATGCAGCTGTCAGTGTGACTCCAGGATGGTTTGTTGCCTCCCTGGTGCTAGTGTCAAAGATGTGTCACAGAATGGTGTACACACCATAGAGTGGTTATAATGGGGGATTTTAATTACACATGTATAGAGTAGGGTAGCGTAAGTGCAAGGGGAAGCAGGGATCAAGCATTTCAGGGTTGTGTTTCGGAGAATTTGCTACAGCAGCGGGTGTCCAGTTCAATAAGAAGGGAAGCACTTCTCGACCTGGTTCTTGGGAATGAGGTGGGCCAAGCCAGCCAGGTGAATATATAGGGGACAAACATCATTGTATCATAAGGTTTAGACTGACAGTGGGAAATGGCAGCACAGGTAGAGAGAGTTGACAATAAAGCACACATTTTTCTAGGCTTTATAAATAGGCTCCAAGAGAAGGGAGCTTACCTTCAACTTCCTAGAATAGAATCCCTAGAGTCAACAAGACCACACCGACCCATCCCCCTAATCAACACATCCCTGAACACTACAGGCAATTTAGCATGGCCAATCCACCTAGCCTGCACACCTTTGGACTGTGGGAGGAAACCCACGCAGACACGGGGAGAATGTGCAAACTCCACACAGTCACCCGAGGGTGGAATGGAACCCAGGTCCCTAGTGCTGTGAGGCAGCAGTGCTAACCACTGAGCCACCGTGCCACCCAACTTAGAGAAGAGAGACTGCAGAAGAATGGTTTCAGGGATGAGAAACTCCAGTTCTGGGGAAAGATTGGAAAAGATATGAGTCCTTGTGTATATTTAACGCTGAGATAGATAGATTGTTGATCAGATGGAGAAATCAAGGATTACAGGGAAAGGGAGGAAAGTGGATGTAAGGTGTGTCAGAACAGCCATGATTGTGTTGAATGGTAGAGCAGGCTCGAGCAACTGAGTGGCCTACTTCTGTTCCTATTTCTTATCGTTTTAAATTGGGACCGTTTTCCTTGGAAAGGCAAAAGAGATTTGATAAAAGTTTTCAAAATCATGAGGGGTCTGGGCAGAGCATTTAGGCTGAAACTGTTCTCACTCGTAAATAGATCAAGAACCAGAAGTCACAGGCTTAGTGTCTTACCTAAGACACAAATGTGAGGTGACAAAAGGACTTTATCACACAGTGAGTGGTTCAGGTCTGGAATGAACTGCTTGCGCATGTCGTTGGAGGCAAGTTTAATTAAGACATTCACGAGAGTAAAGGAAGATTATTTAAATAGGAATGATCTGCAGGGTTATGGGGAAAAGGTAGCAGATTGGCGTTAAGTAAAATTTCTCACACAACCAAGTCAGACACAAGGCACCAAATGACCTTCTGTGATTCTGTGCAGTAGCAGAAACAGTGAATGGAGTTGCAAACCTCCTGCTCTGAGATTGCAACTCTACTAAGGCCCAGGCAGAACCCTACCTGATCCTGGACCTATTTGTCTCTCAGTTTCTCTCCCTTTCTCCAAGTCAGTGAGGAGGGCCCTGCCTGGTGTCAACACTCTCATTGAAATGTTCGACATGTGACTTACTGATTTTCTCTGCCCCACTTCCCTGAATTAAGCAGGAAGATTCATTCAATCTTACTCTGGCAGCCTGGTGCCTGGAATATTTATTCTTCTTCTCTTCCAGACCATTTACTGATGATGCCTGCAACACCATAGCTTGCTGGCATGGCCTTAGGCTGTGATGATGACTGTCAAAGTTCACTATACGTTGCCAATGAGAGTGTGTGTGCGTGTGCATGTGCGTGTGTGCGTGCATGTTTGTGTGTGTGTGTGTTTATTGTCACCAATGAATGTGATGAGTCTATTCCAAACCTCTGTGGCCACTGACTGTTCTACATGATGTTCAACACCTGATCAGAAGCAATCCCCTCATAAATCATTGCTCTACATTCTCTCAAGTTATTGCCTTGTGAATTAAATCCACTTTACTTTTAAAGCTGCATTTTATGTAACAGAATCCACAGAGAAACTGCAGCCTCTAGGATTATGAATATTATTTTGTGTAGAAAATTAAAAGATTGTTTGACTTTTCTGATGTTAAAATCAATTATGTCAAGATTGCCTTTAGGGAACCTTGGTGTGATGTTGCAATAGATCAGTAATGCTGAATGCAAATGAGACCGTGTGTAATATCCATTGCTTCATGGCCAAGATCCATGAGTTGGAATAGGTTAGATTTGGTGAGTATGTAAAATCTTAAAATTTTTAAATAAGTATTTTAAAAACACAGGTTTTTTTATATAATTGATATGATGTACTATATATTGATTTGTAATACATTAATTTTAATTACATACAGAGTGTTATTAATCTGCTTTATTGCTGTTTTGGTTTGGTTGACATCTGGGAACAGGTTCACAAATGTTAAATTGAGGTTACATGGGAAAACGATTTGCAATGCACTGCATTAGAAAAGAAGTTAATGAGAGTGAAGGCTGAAAAATCCCTGTACCTTATAGCTTTCATCCTGGGGCCTTAGAATAAGTTGTTGCAGTGATCATGTGGTGTTTCAAAAGTTGCTAGATTCTGGAATGGCCTCAGCAGATTGGAAAGCTGCAAATGTAACATTTGTCTTCAAGAAAGGAAGGAGACAGAAAGCAGGAAGTTGTAGGTCAGTTTGTCTAAAATCTGTCAATGGGAAAATGCTAGAGTTCATCATTAAGGAAATAATGGAAGGACATTTATAAAACCATCATATAATGGTGCAGCCTCAACATGGTTTTTCTGACAGGGAAATCATTTTTTGTAAATGTATTATATTTCTTTGAGGATATAACAAGCACATTAGATAAAGAGGGGCAAATAGATATACTTGAGTTTATAAAAGGCTCACAAGTTTGAATCCTAGCATGTCTTATGATCACAGTTTGAGCAGGTCAGCCTGCGCTCATTAGAGTTTATTTGAATGAGACGTGACTTGTTGAAAGGTATAATTTTCCGAGGAGGGCAAGACAGTTTAAATGCTGAAAAATATTTCTGTGAGGGGGAGTTTAGAACTGAGGGGACACAGTTTTAAAGTAAGGATGCCCTGTTTATGACAGAGATGAGGCAAAATTACTTATCTTAGAGGAATTACTTACCTTTGGAATTCTCTGCTTCAGAGCGTGGTGGAGCCAGGGACATGGAATATATTTAACATTGAGCTGAGCAGATTCTCAATTTACAGCAAGTCAATAGCCATAGGGGGCAGGCAAGAAAGGAAGACCACAGAGATCAGCAATGGTCTTGTTGAATGGTGGCCAAGATCAGTCTTGATAGGACAAATGGCCTCTGCCTGCTCCTGATGTTCATAATTCCCACAGTGAAACTGCAGCCTGTGGGATTATGAGTGTTATTTTGTGGAGGAAATTAAAAGCTTCTTTGACTTTTCTGATGTTAAAATCAATTATGTCAAGATTGCCTTTAGGGAATTGCCATCCACTTAATCTCTTGTAAGAGACAAAAAAATACCCAGGATCGAATAAAGAAAGAAAACCCTGCAAAATTACTCACAGTTAATCAAGTCCCTAAGTCACATGGACCCTGTGCCATCTGTAAAACCACATTTATGATACGATTGGTGTGTCAGTTAAAATTAGTCAAACGTGCAGAGTGTTATACCAGTGCGAGGTATAATCTGGATACTCACTACTCTGTGAGAAAGGATAAACCACCCTGTCTGCAGTCTATTTGTTTCTTTTTTGTGGGATTTGAGTGTGGCTGGCTCGGATAAGATGCATTGCCCATCCCTAATTACCCCTGAAAATACGGTGGTGAGCTGGTTTCATGAACCGCTGTAGTCAATAGTTGGACGGAGGGGGGGAAGGTGGGGAGTTGGGTTTGGTATGTCTACATTGCTGTCAGAAAGGCAGTTCCTGGATTTTGACCCAACAACCATGGAGGAACAGCAATATTGGTTCACATGAGAATGGTGTGTGGCTTGGAGAGGAACTTGGTGTTGGTGGTGCTCCCATTTATCTGCTACACTTGTCCTTGTACATTTTCAAGGTTGCAGGTTTGGAGTTACAGTTGGGCACCTTATAGATGGTACACACTGCTGTGACCATGTGTTGGTTGTGAAAGGAATGAATCTGGAATTTGGTGGGTAGAGTGCCAGTCAAGTGAGCTGCTTTTCCTAGATGGTGTCAAGCTTCTTGACTGTTGTTGGAGCTACACCCATCCAGATAAGTGGTGAGTATTCCATTACAATCCTGACCTGTGTCTTGTTGATGGTGGACAGGCTTTAAGGAGTCAGGAGTTGAGTTGCTTGCTTCAGAATTCCTAGTCACTGACCTGCTTTTGAAGCTGAAATGTTTATGTAACTGGTATAGTTCAGTTTGCCATCAATGGTAACCCTCAGGCTGTTGATTTGTCCTTTTCTTTTGTATCCAGGTCATGCCTGAGCAATTTTCCATATTGCTGAGTAGATGATAGCAATGTAGTTGTTCTGGAACAATTTGGTTAGATTGTTGTTTCTGGAGCTTGTCTTCAGCATTATTGTTGATACATTGTCGGGTCTCATATCTTTTTTGGCTGTGTTTTAATATCATGTTGAGTGAAATAAATTGTTTGAAGTCATCCTGGTAACCTCCAGGAGAAGGCTGAGGGCTGATCTACTCAGCACTTCTGGCTGAAGTTGAATGCAATGCTTTCGCATTCATTCATTAGTCTCTTCTATCACTGAGGATAGGGATATTCATGGAGTGTCTTCCTGTCAGGTGCTTATTTTTCCACCAACATTCCCAACTGGATTAGCTAGGACTGCAGTGCTTAGATCTGACTTGTCCATTGTGAGCTCATCTTGCTTCGTGTATCACATGCTGTTTCAGCTTCTGGCATTGAAGATGATCCTGTGTTGCCCGGGTTTGATCACTCAGTTTTAGGTTTACCTGGTGCTGCTCCTGGAATGCTCTCCTGCACTGTTCACCATCCCAGCCCTGATTCCCCAGCTTGATGGTAATGGTAGAGTTGGGGAGATGCAGGGGTTTAAGATTGTGATTGAATACAATTCTGTTGCTGCTGATCATCCGCAGTATTCCATGAGTCTCCAGTTTTGAGCTGCTAGGTGCCTTTACAATGTAATGATGGCGTTTCATCTTCACAAGGACTATGGCATGGTGATCACTGTTACCAATACAGTGTTGCGGCCAGCTGAGGAAGGGGAATTCGCTCTCCCCTCTCCAACCCCCTCAAAGAGTCACAGCAAGTAGTTTTATTTAGAGATAGTAGGAACTGCCGATGCTGGAGAATCTGAGATAACAAGGTGTAGAGTTGGATGAACACAGCAGGCCAAGGGTCCAGACCCGAAACGTCAGCCTTCCTGCTCCTCTGATGCTGCTTGGCCTGCTGTGTTCATCCAGCTCTACACCTTGTTATCTAAGTAGTTTTATTTATCTTTTTTTGCAAGCGGTTATCACAATTCTATCAAAGCATAATTCACCAGAAAATAAAGGAGTCAGTTACCAAGGGTGAAAGAAAGGGGCATTATTATCTACTAACCCATGAGACAGAAGATAAAAACATGATTTCAACCACATACACAAAAACAGGTGATAAGTTCAAAAAGGGAGGGTCTCTGGAGGAGACAGAGATAATTAAGGTTTTGTGGTTCAGTAGTCTTTAGAGTCTTTGAGGTGTTAGATTTTAAACCTGAGGCCACAGTTAATTAATTATTGATTCATATTCGCAGCACCAACAGAATAAATAGATATGTTAACTTCTCTGTGAATGGCTGATTTCCCATATTGCTTCTTTGTTTGGCACTGTTTTTCAAAGATGATGAACAGGGTAAAGAGAGACAGAAAGTCTTTTGAGTTCTGCTATTTTGGATCCATGAATCTCTGTCCTACTGATCAAAAGTAGCTGTTGAAATATGTTCAAGTGTGTTTGGCCAAGTCCAGCTCCATTGTCTGTTCAAGCCAATTAACTGGCAGGCAAGATTTTCATCTCATAATAGATGAAGGTTGCATATATATGTGAATTGATGCTTACCCAGTTGTCTGGCTTCACTGCCTTTAATAAAAATGTTAATTTCAGTGCAGACTGTTTTGTGTAATCTGCATGGGTTTCAAAACTTGTCTCAATTTGCAGCCAGGTGACCCCTGTAGCCATTTTTGGTATTTTCATTTTGGTCTTTTATTGGTTCCCTCACCACCTGACATAGATAAAATCCCCCACTCAGAGGGCATTCCATGCACTTGCCAACCTTGGGGATTCAACATGGAGGAGTGCTGGTGGTCAGCATAGCAGCTGGTGGTCAGTATGAAGTTTCCTTGCCCACGTTTGCCTTGATGCCATGAGACCTCATGGGGGCTAGAGTCAATGCTGAGGACTTGCAGGGTAATTCCCTCCTAACTGCATAGCTTTGTGCTGCCTGTCATCTCTGGTGGGTTTGTGCTGTTAGTGGGGACTGTGCATGTTCAAGATGGTGATGGATGTGTCTGGAACATTGTTTCCGATTCCACAAGTATGATTATGCCAGACTGTCACTTGACTAATCTGTGATAGAGCTCTCCCAATTTTGGCACAAGGCCCTAGATGTTATTAAGGAAGACTTTTGCAAGGTTGATAGAGCTGCTTTTGCTATCATTATTTCCAATGGTTTGGTCAGTTTATCTAGTTTCATTCCTTTTCTTGGACATCATTGTGGTTCGATACAACTGGTTTGTTAGACCATTCCAGTAGACATTTACAACATAACCGTGTTGCTATGGATCTGGACTTTAATGCAAAGGCAAACCAGGTAAAAACAGCAGATTTGCCACTCTGAAGAACGTGTATGAATCACATGGATTTCTACAACAATTGATAGTCGTTTCATGCTACCATTAGACTAGCTTTTGGTACCAGATTTATGAAATGACTTTTGCCTTCAATTCCACCAACTGCACCCCCGTTGTGGATTTGGAACCTATGTCCCCAGGCCATTCAGTTGGGCCTCTGGATCACTAATCCAGTGGTGTTATCATTATGCATTCACTATCAAACCATCTCCAGCCCATTACTCTTAATATTGTGTATCTTAAATACAGGAAATGTGTATTAAGTTATTAGGCTAGCACACGCGATTCGATTTGATTTATTTATTGTCACGTGTACCTTGTAGCAAAATACAGTGAAAAGTGTTTTAGGGTCGCCATTCTCCGGCACCATCTTAAAGCACAGAAAAATAAACCAAAACACAGAATATAAAGGGAGAAAAGTGAAGAAATAAAGAAACTTTACGGTCCTTCTTATTAAGAGCTCTGCCATGGGCCTGATGGCCAGGCATGAGTCCCCCTTGCTGTGCCACTGTTGCTAGAACAAAAGGCACCATCTTCGGTGCCATCTCACCTCCAAATGCTCTTGCCACTGTGAGTGCTTGCTGGACCTCACCAATGCAAGTGCCACTGATGCTGCCAGGTACCGAACTGGCAGAAACTTGCCTCCGCCACTGCCATGAGTCTGCTTCGGGCCAATCTCACCAATGCAGCTGCTGCTGATGCTGCCTGGTCTTGTACTGGGCCCGAACCTGCCTCCATCACTACCTCCATAAATTTGCACTGGACACTGACACTGCTGGGAACCCAAACTCGCTTCCATTGCCGCTGCCACAAGTCCGCACTGCTGAACCCACTCACCGCCGATGCCTTCACCACAACCGAGCTCTTCACCAAGAGGTAAGTAAAATAAAACAGAAGAGAAAAAGGAAATGAGAGAAGAGAGAGGAAAAAAGAAAAGAAGCGAAAAGTGGACGAGCTCTTGGCTCACAATCCCTATTCCACTGCCATCTTACTGGAATTCTCTGCAAAATTTTCTCTATCGTATTGGAAGTTTCTATAATGTAAATTTTCTGCAAAGGGTTTACAGGTGTTTAAGATGAGAAAAAAAATCTTGCAATGTCCACTTTGAATCACATCAGGTAGTAATAACATTAACCCTATATCAATTATCCCCTCGTCCAGCTGACTTCCCAACCCATTGAACTACAGCCGTTTTGTTTATTTGTATGAAAGCTATTTGGGAAGATGATGAGTTACTGGTTGCCATGGCTTAATTCAACTGTTATTGGCACTCTGCTCTGTCTGACCTCACAATTAATTCTCTATTTGAAACACAGCAGCAGTTGGAAAGCCATTACCTGTGAATGCTCACTGACCCTTATCTCTTCTTCAATCCTTAGAGGATTTGATCAATTAGAATTAGTAGGCATTTTTGCGCAACAGTTAAAATCTTAAAATCTTGCAAAAAAAAATTTACTGCATTAGAAAATTAATTTCTTTCTGAAAGATCCACGAGTTTTAAATTATTCTGCTATGGTTGATTTTACACGTTTTTCTGTCTACACTCTGTGTAATAATTCTTTTCAGAAAGATTGATGTCATTGGTAAGGCACATTCTAATTTGTCATACTAGCAGAAACCCTTCTTCTGTCTTTTCTTCATTTATTCACACCTAACCTTTCTGTACAGTGTCATTTTATCTCTGCTACCATCCTATTGCATTCAGATCAGGAGTCAATGTACATCTCTCTGTTTCTAATGAAATTGGAACATATTTTATGGAACCAACAAGGAATAAAGGTATTTTAGGTCTATTACAATGCAATAAGACAGGGCTAATTAATATTCACATAGATAAAGATAAGCCAGGCAAAGGATGAGTATTGTGCAAAATGAATTCCACATTAGAGGAGGTGATGCCCTAGTGGTATTATCATCAGGCTATTAATCCAGAAGCTCAGGCAATGTTCTTGGCCCCTGGGTTCGAATCCCACCATACCAGATATTGAAATTTGAATACAATAAAAAATACCTGGAATTAAGAATCCACTGATGAAACCATTGTGGGTTGTCTGCCTTACAAACATCCTTCAGCGAAGGAAATCTGCTATCCTCACCTGGTCTCCCCTACATGTGACTCCGGAGCCACAGCAATGTGGCTGACTCTCAACAAAGTCTCAACAAAGAAGTGAAATCAGATAGATCACCTGGCATCAACCTAGGCACTGGAAAAGGCAACTGCAGAAACAGCCCTGTCCTCCTCACTAACATCTAGGGGTTAGTGCCAAAACTGGGAGAGCTGTCTCACAGACTAGTCAAGCAATAGTCATACTCATGGAATCATACCTTACAGGCAATGTCCCAGACACCACCATCACCGTCCCTGGATATGTCTTGTGCCACCAGCAAGACAAACCCAGCAGAGGTGGTGGCACAGTGGTATACAGTTGGGAGGGAGTTCCTCTGCCTCAGGTTAAACATGGGCAAGGAAACCTTCTGCTGATTACCATGATCCTTACTCCCTCACCTGATGAATCAGTACACCTCTAGTTGAACAGCACTTGGAAGGAGCGCTGAGGGTGACAAGCACACAAAAATATCTGGGTGGGGATTCCAATGTCCACCATCACTAGTTGCTCAGCAACAGATCGAGCTGGTTGGGCCCTAATGGACATAGCTGCTAGACTGGGTCTGCGGCAGGTGGTGAGGGAACCAACAAGAGGGAAATACATACCTGACCTAATCCTTACCAATCTGCCAGCTGCAGTTGCATCTGTCCATGACAGTATCAGTAAGAGTGACCATCGCACAGTCCTTGTGGAGACGAAGACCCGCCTTCACATTGAGAACAACCTCCATCGTGTTGTGTGGCACTATCACCGTGCTAAATGGGACAGACTTCAAACAGATCTAGCAACTCAAGACTGGGTATCCATGAGGCGCTGTGGGCCATCAAAGCAGCAGAAATGTACTCTAGTACAATTTGTAACCTCATGGCCTGGCATATTCCCCACTCAACCATTACCGTCAAGCCAAGGGATCAAACACTAGGTCAATGGAGAGTGCGGGAAGGCATGCCAGGAACAGCACCAGGCATACCTGAAGATGAAGTGTCACCCTGGTGAAGCCACCAAACAGGACTACTTGCACGCCAAACAGCAAAAGCAGCAAGTGATAGACAGAGCTAAACGATCCCACAACCAATGGATCAGATCTAAACTCTGCAGTCCTGCCACATCCAGTTGTGAATGGTGGTAGATAATTAAACAACTCATTGGAGGAGGAGGCTCCACAAATATCCCCATCCTCAACAATGAAGAGCCCAGCACATCAGTGCAAAAGATAAGGCTGAAGCTTTCGCAGCAATCTTCTCTCAGAAGTACAAAGAGGACGATCTATCTCAGGCTCCTCCAGTGGTCCCCAGCAATATAGACATCAGTTTTCATCCAATTTGATTCACTCTATGTGATTTCAATAAACGGTTGGAGACACTGGATACTGCAAAGACTATGGGCCCTGGCAGCATTCTGGAAATAGTACTGAAGACTTGTGCTCCAGAACTCCCCTAGCAAAGCTGTTGCCATACAGTTAAAACACTGGCACCTACCTGACAATGTGGAAAATTGCCCAAGTATGTCCTGTACATAAAAAGCAGGAGAAATCCAACCCGGCCAATTACTGCCCCATCAGTACACTCTTGATCAACAATCAAGTGATGGAAGGTGTCATCAACAGCGCTATCAAGCAGCACCTACTCAGCAATAACCTGCTCAGTGACGCCCAGTTTGGGTTCTGCCAGGGCCACTTAGCTCCTGACCTCGTTACAGCCTTGGTTCAAGCATGGACAAAAGAGCTGAATTCCAGACGTGAGATCAGAGTGACAACCCTTGACATCAAGGCTGCATTCGACCGAGTGTGGCAAAAAGGAGCCCGAGCAAAACTAGAATCAGTGGGTATCAGGGGGCGAACTCTCTGGTGATTGGAGTCATACCTGACACATAGGAAGATGGTTGTGGTTGTTTGAGGTCAGTCATCTCAGCTCAAGGATAGACTCAGGAGTTCTTCAGGGAAGTGTCCTCGGCCCACCTATCTTCAGCTGCTTCATCAATGAGCTTCCCTCCATCATTAGATCAGAAGTGGGGATGTTTGATGATGATTGCAAAATGTTCAGCACCATTTGTGATGACTCAGATGCTGAAGCAATCCATTTCCAAGTGCAGCACGATCTGGACAATATCCAGGCTTGGGCTGAAATGTGAGGAGTAACAATAGTGCCACACAAATCCCAGCCAATGACCATCTCCAATAAGAGATAATCTAACCACTGGCCCTAGATTTTCAATGGCGTTTCCATCACCGGATCTCCCCACTATCAATATACCGGGAGTTATCATTGACCAGAAACTTAACTGGACTTACCACGCATACACAGTGGCCACAAGAGCAGGTCAGAGCCTAGGAATACTGTGCCAGTAACTCACCTCCTGACTCCCCAGAGTCTGTCCACCATCTACAAGGCACAAGTCAGCAGTGTGATGGAATACTCCCCACTTACCTGGATGACTGCAGCTCCAACAACACTCAAGAAGCTTGACACCATTCAAGACAAAGCAGCCCGCTTGATTGACACTACGTCCACAGGCATCCAATCCCTCCACCACCAAAACTCAGTAGTAGCAGCATGTACTATCTACAATATGCACTGCAGAAATTCACCAAACATCCTCACACAGTGCCTTCCAAACCCATGACCACTTCCATCTAGAAGGACAAGGGCAGTAGATACACAGAAACACCACCCCCTGCAAGTTCCTCTCCAAGCCACTCACCATCCTGACTTGGAAATATTTCACTTTTCCTTCACTGTCGCTGGGTTAGAATCTTGGAATTCCCTCATGGTCAACCCACAGCAGATGGACTGTAGCGGTTCGAGGGGCAGCTCATCACCACCTTCTCAAGGGCAACTAGGGAACAGGCAATAAATCCTGGCCATCCAGCGATGTCCATGTTCCACAAATGATTAAAAGAATGCATTAAACTTGAAATTGACATACCCCTTCCAAAATAAGACTCTTAGATATTTTAATCATCCTGTTCAGACATGTTTTGACACAGCACTGGAGCAATTGGAACTTAAACCCAGGTCTTCTGGACCAGAGGTAGGGCCATTACCGCTCAGCCACAAGAGCCTTTGAAAATAAGAATCTTAAACTAAACCACTCACATTTACTTTATGAGGACAGAACTGATTGATATTGATTGGCAAAATAGACTAAAAGTTATTACAATATATAAACATTGAGAAAGAAATGATTTAAAATGTTCAACAAACATCCATTAAAATAAAAAAAATCAAAAACCGGAAAAATCCATCTGTGGCTTTGTAAGGAAGTGATGGATAGTTAAGATTGAAAAAAAGACTTATAATGTGACAAAAAATGCTCTATGAGGACTGGGATTGTTTTAAAAACCAGCAAATGGCCATCAAAATGTTAATGAAAAGGGAGAAAATGTAAGAGTATACAATCCAGGAATACAAAACCTGAAGGTGTTCAACACCCTTCAGGAGATGGATTGGTGCTCCATTGAACATTCACTTCTTCCACCACTGTCCCACCACATTAACAGCAATATGTACATCTACAAGACGGACTACAGACCAAAGCTTCCTCAGTACCTGAGATAACACCTCTCAAACCTGTAGCAGTTACTGCTTTTTAAGGCAAGGGCAACCAACACTTGGGCTTGCCATCTCATCCTAATTTGCCTCCAGGTCACACGTCACCTTGACTGGGAAACATATTGCGACTCCATTACTGTCAAGGGGTTAAAATCCTGAAACTCCTGTCTTAACAGCACAGAGGAAGTACCTTCAACTGCAGCTGTATGAGAAAATGGAATCTCAAGAGCAATTAGGAATGATCAATAAATCTGGTTTTGCCAACTATGTCAACGCCCACATGAATGAAAAAGGAAGGTTGAATGCATGTGTAAATTAATTTTGAGGTTCTTAAAAGAAATGTTTGTCTTACAAAGAGCAGTACAAATGATTGTTTTGAGTATATTTTGCTAGGTAATGATATTAAATGCTACTAAATCTGCACCTGTAAAATTGTGAAAAAAAGCATGTTACCAATCGGAAGTGTAAAAATAATTGACAAAATGATTAGCTGTCAGCTAGTGAGAATATGATTTTCACTACATCTTGAATCCTTAACTGGTTTGGGGTCTAATTTCCTTTCTCGGCATCAGTGGCTTTGCATCCAGCTTGTAGATCTCTGCACTGTAAATAAGCAAAATCACATCATTTAATGGAGTCTCCTCTTGACTTGGTTATGATATTTGTGCCATTCTGAATATTTTATGACTTGGCATTCGGCTTAGTCATAAAAGGCAAATTGATTGTCAAAAGATGCTGCTGCAGCCTCCTTGCAATTTGTAACTGACTTGCAGCATAAAATAACTTATAACTCAATAAAAATGTACTTCTGTTTGATCCTTGCACTCTTTTTATAATGTCCTAAACTCAATCTGGAACCATATTCTGACTGGGTAATTAAAAAACTAAAGTAAGATTTGCTCTGATCACAATGCACAATTTAAGTACAATTCCACAGACAGCAGGTTTATTAGATGCCTTCAAAGTGGGTAAAAAAGATTGCATGGCATTATTTTGAATTAGAAAAATTGGGAACTAAGCCAATATTTATCCCTGCAATCACTGATTGTAAAATCACTGCAAACAGTTCATTTGAAGGAGAAATATAGTGAGAGGGAAAATGTTAAATTGTTAGTATCTTTGGAAGTAGATAAATCAGAAGTGAAAGATGAAGTGTATCTCAGACTTCTCAATAAAACAAGGGGATAAGTAACTGAGACAATGAGCATCATTTTTAATCCTTTTTGTTTCTGGGTGTGGTGCTAGGGGATTTGAAGACAGCAATTGTTGGATCATGTTTCACAAGGTAGGACAGTGGAATAGCCCGCTACACTAATTGTCCTTTAATGAAGGAAGTCTGCCATCCTTCCCTGGTCTGGCCTACATGTGGCTCCAGACCAACACCAATGTGGATGATTCTTTAGATTTGGATTTTCAGAAGTCATTTGATAAAGTACCATATGTTATGCTACTTAGTAAAGTAAGAGCTCATGGTGTTAGCAGTAGTATATGAGCATGGATAGAGGATTGGCTAATGAATAGATAGATGATAGAGTGTTGGGGTAAGGCGGGCATTTTCAGGATTTAAGTAGTGGAGTGCCACAGGGAAAGTGGGGCCAAAATTATTTCTGATATATGTGAATGACTTGGATGAGGAAAGTGAATGTACTATTGCTAAGGACGCAAAAATAGGTGGGAAGGAAAGGGGTGAAGATGACACAAAGAGTCTGCAGAGGTATATAGCCAGGTTAGGTGAGTGGGTAAATACTTGGCAGATGGAATACATTGGAAATGTGAGGTTATGCACTTTGGCAGGATGAATAGAGGAGTTGAATATTATTTAAATAGAGAAAAACTGCTGAAAGCTACAGAAAAAAGGGATTTAGATGTCCAAGTACATGAATCACAAAAAGCCGGCATTGAGGTATGGGGCAATAGGGAGGGCAAATAGAATTTTGGCTTTTATTTTAAAGTGGGTGAATTATAAATGTAGGAAGGTTTTGCAAAAAATGTACAAGGTACTTGTATAATCAGATCACAACTGGAAAACTGTGAACAGTTTTGGGCCCCTTATCTAAAGAAAGATATACGAACATGGGAAGCAATCCAAAGAAGGTTCATTCAGCTGATCCTGGGTACGGAGACACTGCCTTACAAGGACAGGTTGAGTAGGTTGGACCTGCGCTTATTGGAATTTAAATGAATGAGACGGGACCTTTTTGAAACATACAATATTCTTTGAGGACTTGACTGGGTAAATGTGGAAAGGTTGTTTCATCCTGTGGGAGAGTCTAGGACCAGCAAGCATAATCTCAGAAAAAGAGGCGGCTCACTTAAGACAGAGATGAGGAGGAATTTCTTCTCTCAGAGGGTAGAGAATCTATGGAATTCTTTATTGCAGAGGGTTGTCATTGAATGGTGGAGCAGACTCGATGGGCCTACTTCTGCTCCAATGGTTTATGGTTCTGTGGCATTATGGCCCCCTGAAATGGCCCAGCATGCCACTTAATTCCAGTATAATTGAAGGTGGGTAATAAATGCTGGGCTAGCGAGTGAGGCTCATACCCTATGAGCAAATAGATCAAAAACCTTCCTTCCTAATCCCTTTGGAGTTGGTCTCCATTCGAAGGAATCACAGAATTGTGATAGTGCTGAAGGAGGATATTTAGCTCATCGTGTTGGCACTGGCTTCCAAATAAGCAATTAATTTGATAAATTTAGCTGGGAGCCTCCTCAGCTGGCTAGAATGGGGAGAGTGTATATCCAGCATTGGGAAAACTCAGACAGCATGGCCCTTATTAGGGTCTTTGCATATTTAAATTAGCATCAGCTGGTTGATCCTGATCCCACTGTACTGTATAACTCCTCAAGGGTGGATCATGGTCAGAGGGCAATCTGACTTGGCTCACTGTGAGTTTACTGGCCTCCTGGCCTGCTTCTTCGATCTGCACTGCAGCAGCCTGTAAAATTCTGCTCATTGTTATCCTTTTAAGATTAACAACTTTGATAAAGACATTTACTTGTCTCTCCCTGATCAATACAATTGATTATTAGATCAGCCCTCCCTTCCTCTTTGTTTACCAAAGTATCTCACTCTTCTGAAGAAGGGTCTAGGCCTGAAACATCAGCCTTCCTGCTCCTCTGGTGCTGCTTGGCCTGCTGTGTTCATCCAGCTCTACACCTTGTTATCTCACTCTCTTGCTCTTCGTTTTTATTGATTCTACTGCATTGATGTCCATTATATTAACAATAAGAAGTTATGACGAGACCCTTTCACATCTAGTAACTCTGAAGAGGAATTTTGTTTATTTTTACATTTTTTTTTGAAAATTAGAGTTTATTGTTTTCATGAAGTTTTGACTTTTTATGCAGCACTTTATATTAGAATTAAAAATTTACATTTCTTCTTTTAATTTGCCTGAAGCTTACCCTCGATAAAAATTGACCCTCGAGAATTCTTTTACAGGCCTCCTTTTATCATTCTTTAATGTGGTCTGCATAGTCAAGTCTAGACCATTAATGAAGACCAGGAAGAGCATTGGTCCTAATAGTAGTACCACTGTTCTACTACTGGTTCTAGTACTAACACTGAGCCTAAACCCTCTGTATATTTTCGTCCAATCCAAAAAAAACACTTCATGTTATTCTTGATTCAATTCACTCTCCTAACTTCATGTCCAGATTGTCATTTATTGTCAAAATGTAAACTTCAGTCTTGTCTAAAAAGACCGCATCTGCCACAAGTCCATCCATTTCACCAGCTGTCCATGGCCAATTAGAGCTCATCATTATCCTCCCCGTAGTTTGCAACATTTCCAAGTTTTGTGTCATCTAAAAATTTTGTAATAAGGCGTAGGAGAGGCAATACAAACTCAAGGGAACAGTTCTAAAGGCAGTAATACATTAGAAAGTGGATGTCTATGTCCACAAATTGTTAAAAATGCCAGGGCAGTTTCAGAAAGTGGTTGAAAAGGTTTATATTCTCCTGAGATTTATAATAAAGTACAAAGACTGGACATTTTGATGAAACATTGTTTTAAACTGAACTGGAGCATTGGTTCCATTTTCAGCCAATGCTGTTTAGAAAGGAAGTGAAAGCATTGGCATGGGTTCAGGAAAAGATTTACAAGAGTGATTCCTGAAAGAAGTGACTGCAGTTAAGTGGATAGGTTGGAAAAACTGGGTTGCACCATTGAAAGAGATGAGAGGTTGAGGAAAGGTTTGATGAAGGTATTGAAAATCATAAGGGGTCTGACAGAGCAGATGGAGAAGAAGAGTTGCCATAGGCAGAAGTATGGAGAACCAGAGGGTACAGATTAACAGTAATTGGGAAAGAAGCAAAGATGTGAAGGAAAGCTTTGCACACAAGGAGTAGTCAGGAGTGAAAATGCACACCATGGTTGAGGGAAATTCAAACATGACTTTCAAAGGGCATTAGACAAGCGTTAGATATTAGAGAGAGGCAATGATCTAGTGGTATTACTGCTGGACTGTTAACCCAGAGACGCAGGTAATGTTCTGGAGACCAGGGTTTGAATTCCCCCATGACAGATGACCATGAATCCATTGTCGATTGTTGGGAAAAACCCATCTGGTTCACTAGTGTCCTTTAGGGAAGGAAACTGCCATCCTTACCTGGTCTGGACTACATGTGACTCCAGATCCACAGCAATGTGGTTGACTCTGAAATGTCCTCTGGGCAATTAGAGATAGGCAATAAATGCTAAACTAGTCAGTGTGGCCTTCATCAGTGAATGAATTTAAAAAAAAACAAGTATTTGCAAGGCTGTGGGAGAAGGGTGAGGAAGTAGGACCAGCTAACCTGTTCTTGCTAAGAGCTGAGATATACTTAATGGTTTGATGGGCCTCCTTTTATACCACAACCGTTGTATGATTGCAGGACTCCTCTGTTGCAATTCTCATGACCACACATTTCATCCACTGCCAACTATTCAGCCAAACGCAGAGCATCACACTCTGATGCAGTCCTGCTTTATTTCGGGACCAGGTAACACATAATTGCCAATGCCCTGTGAAAGAGGAATAAGGGACTGATGGTGATGCAGCATTGTCTCTCGATCTCACACATTGGTACAAGGCAGCCTAGAGGCAGGGTCTGCACATAATGGATCACCAGGTATGAGTGGCCAGAAGCCACAGCAAAGGGCAAAAGTTGCTTAGTTCTGGAGAGTGAAGTCACACACCAGTTCTGTTGCAGAAGACTCCAACAAGGACTTTGATGGAGCAACATCCTAGACATTCACATACAAAGGCTTTGTGTCAAGGCAGGTGTACTGGAAAGCCCACTCTGACTGGGAAGTGGTATGGGGGAGCAATCTCAGAATTGGCACTGAGCTTTACATAGGTCTTGGAGCCCAGCTGCTCTAACACAGAACAGGTGGTCAGTTCCATGTGAGCAAATATAGCCATGAGACAGCATGTGATGGTTGATACCTCAGTTTTCACTGCAGTACCAGCAGAAGACACCCAATTCTGAGTCCTGCAGTGGGCATAACTTGCTGTTATGTGAGCTTGAACTGCTGCTAAAATGGCTGTGAGCATCTGTGCTCAAAGAAGCTGCCAGAAATTCATTGAAGTCCAGCAATCTGTCCTCCAACAATAAAGAGACTGGCTGAGATGTTATTCCAGTGAATCTCCTGTCCTCTCTCAGTCATTTGTTCTCCCACCTTTGCCACTCTGCCTTGCTATGGCCTATTGGTCAGATAACCTAGACTGTTGTCACCCAGGTCAGAGTGGTGCCAAGCAAAGTTGGTCTTTCTAAGATCAACCTGGCCAAGGTCATTCTGAACAGCTACCTGAAAGTCAGCCTTCAGTCAGTTCTATTCCCGCCACTGAACTAGCACTCCATAAGAGCACAAACCCAGACAACTATGCTGGGTGAACAGGCACTAACAAAGTGCAGAAAACCAATGAGTTGCATGGAATATTGAGTGAATTTTATGAAAGTATGGAACAATTCTTTGCAGAGGCTTTTATTCGGTACAGTACATTGGTGCAATATTGATGGAAAATGAATGCGTCACGATTACTGCCAGGATAGCAGGCATTCACATGCATGGTATGCTGAATATAGTTGCATATCAGCTGCACAGCTATATGGTTGCAGTGCATCTCAGAATTTAGACAAAGAAATGTGTATGTAGTCAATAGCACCCTGCTGAGACAACATGCACGTACCAATTGCAGACAGAAACCTTAAAGGACAGAAGACTATTTATTCTGTTCTCTTGACAGGCAGACCATCATCTCCTTTCTATAAGAGTTGATCATGAATTGGGAGGCATTCACGATGCTAGCTGCTCCAGCCTGGAAAGAGCTCCATGTGAAGATGTTTGGCAACAGTCACCTACATAGCCACTGGCATAGCCGACCTTCCCTGCTCTGAGGTCTGCCTGTAAAAAGTGGTGAATTTCAGTGAGTGTCACCTTAGTGAAATTGAGAGGTTTAATGCACTGTTCCCTGTTAAGGTTGAGCTAGGAATATCCTCCCTCAACATTCTGGGAGAATTTCTCCTTGATGATTCACTCATATTCTGTGTAAATAGGGTCTCCTGCAAACTGGTCTTCTCCCCCTCCTTCCCTCCTTCAGCTTACCCTCTTCTGTTTCTCACCCATTCATTTTCCCTATCAAGCTGCTGGCTGGAAATGATGTGCGTGTGACGGGGAATCAATGGTCTGAGCAGAAAGCTTGAAGTCTGCAACAAGCCCTTTATCATATGCTGCACAACACCTTGCAGACTTCACCAGGGACGGTGCAATTCACAAAATCTTTCAGTAACTCAGCTACAGCCAGTAGAAATTAATCAGTAATTAACCTGAAATAGTGAATGGTCCCTATTGTGCTAGTGGGGATTCCTGCCAGCTGCTGAACCCATGATTAGCTTTGTGCATTTAAGAGAGGACATTAGCTGGAGAGCTGAGGCTGCTCGAGCCAAGTCAACATTACACAGTCACTAACATCATAATTTGCTGTACCCAGACTGGCATCCAACATAGCCTGAACCAGAAATTTCTGTAGGTGGCCCAGACACAATATTGGGCATTGACCAGGACTGACAGTGCAGGAATTATGAAGCTAAATTTGGAAGCCAGTGTTTCTACAGTGGAAATTGAATTAATAGACCTGTACAATATCATTTAATACTAAATGTTCAATAACTTCATTATTTGAAAGTGATGGCAAAACGACATGGGGACCATACTTATTCCAATAGATCAAGTGTGGTTATCCAAATAAAAACCGAAAGAACTGCGGATGCTGTAATTCAGGAACAGAAGCAGAAGTTGCTGGAAAAGCCCAGCAGCATCTGTGAAGACAAAATCAGAGTTAACGTTTCGGGTCCGGTGACCCTTCCTCAAAACTGGTGGCAGCTGGGAAAATGTCGGTTTATATGCAGAAATTAGGGAGGGGGATGGGGTTGGGAATAAACGATGGGATAGAGTCCGAAGAGAGAGAAGAGCAGTTGGATAGACTAAGGAGTTGATAACGATTTGGCTGGGAGGGTGAATAGTTGTTAATGGGGAATGTTAGTGACTAACA
>NC_063337.1:105087378-105118949 GCF_021869965.1 Rhincodon typus | reverse complement strand
ACTATTCACCCTCCCAGCCTGATCGTTAGCAACTCCTTTGTCTGTCCAACTGTCTTTCTGTCACTTTGGGCTCTATCCTGTTGTTTACTCCCTACCCCACCCACCTCCCTATTTTCTGCATATAAAGTGACGTTTTCCCAACCACCATCAGTTCTGAGGAAGGGTCACCAGACCCGAAACGTTAACTCTGTTTTTTCCTTCACAGATGCTGCCAGACCTGCTGAGCTTCACCAGCAACTTTGTTTTTGTTACGATACTAGATATTTGTTCGCACACACAGCATGGTAAGTTAAACTATAGAGATGTAAATACAAATATGTGCATGATAATATGGTTCTGTGTTGATATCAGAGAACTGGCTTAAAAAAAAGACTACTGGACTGGATTTTAGTTATTCCTGGATGCAAGGTGTTCGTGAATGATAGAGAATAAATAAAAAGAAGGCAGGGTAGAAGTATTAGAGATAGTAGGAACTGCAGATGCTGGAAAATCTGAGACAACAAGGTGCAGAGCTGGATGAACACAACAGGCCAAGCAGCATGATGCTGCTTGGCCTGCTGTGTTTATCCAGCTCTGCACCTTATTGTCTCTAGGGTAGAAATATTGACTGGACAATAGTACAATGCTGAAGAGAGAGGATGTCCTAGAGAAATCAAGGACAACATTTATTTAATTACAGTTAAAGAATAACAGAGAACAATTATTCTATTGGATGTGTGCAATAAGACACTAATTCATAGGAAGGATTTAGAGGTGTACATTTACAGAGAAATCACAGAGCAATGCAAAAATTACAAAGTAATCATTATGGAATACTTTAATTATTCTCACATAAATGGGTTTAGTAAGAGTGTAAATGCCAGAGATGGCAGCTACTTTTGAATCATGTTCATAAGAATGTCCTTGATCACTATGTTGCTGACCCAGTGAGGAAGAAGCTAAAGCTGGATCTACTTCTGGGGAATACATTTTGTCGAGTGTCAGTCAATGACATTTTGGGGATTGCGATCATAGTCTCATTGGGCTGAATTTTACAGGCCACCCAAGAGCTGGTAAACATCGAGGAAGACTGATACATTAGGACAATGTACTCACCACTGGCCAAAACACAGACAGCTGGGCAGCCATTGGTGAGCACTTAAGCTTCTTGCCATTCATGGGCATTGGGAAAGGCTGTACCCAATACTTAACCTTTCACCTGCTAATCAGGGAAAGGGCAGGGTGCCTCCACCTAAGGGTCCCTATATCAATCAGAAACCCCTGTACAGTTCTGCATCCCTTCATCCACCTTCATTTAAGTTATGTCTTCGTCAACTTGAACTTCTTAATCACTTGCTTTATGACGGGCCCTCTGTGATATGGTGATTGTTGTACATGCTGTAGAGTGATGCTGATCTGATCTGATTCGATTCAGGATAGTAGATGGGTTTTTCCCTTCTCCCAAGCAGGCATCTTTAAAGACAGGTACCAGGATGAAACATAGTGGAGGTGAGATGTTGGTGGGGGCTGGAGTTGCAATTATAAGTGTCATGGCAGCTCCCTGTCTATTGGGCCCCTTCCTGCATGAACAATGTTGTTACCCATGGGGTGTATGTAAATGAATTGGAATTCACTGTGGTTACTGATAATCAAAAGTTTCTTGATGACTACAATTGTGCAGCATATGGCAGCCTGCACATCAAACAGAGCTATACTTGTGAACACCTTCCTTTGAATTTCATTGTCAATTGGAAAGAGTCATAGAATCCCTACAGTGCAGAAAGAGGCCATTTGGCCCATCAAGTCAGCACCAACCCTCTTCAATGCCTACATTTCCCCATGGCTAATTGACTTTACCAACACATTCTTGGACACTATGGGACAATTTAGCATGGCCAATCCACTCAACCGGTACATCTTTGGACTGTGGGAGGAAACCAGATCATCCGATAGAAACCTACACAGACACGGGGAAAACGTGAAAACTCCACACAGATAGACACCCAAGTCTGGAATTGAACCTGGATCCCTGGCACTGTGAGGCAGCAGTGCTAACAACTGAGCCACCATGCCGCCCTGTGACATATTAACTGAGAGCAGCAAATATCTGTAGAAGTTGAGCTTCCACTGCCACTACCATGGCATGGCTGACCAGTTTCAGCTGGCACAAGGCCCCTGTGTTGCAGTGATTGATGATCACCTGCTTTCCTGAAACACTGCTCCTTTAGCAAATCAAGAAAGCTGAGCCTGTGCCTCTCCCTTTGAGAAGATGGAAAAGCATACACCCAGGCACCTCCGATAGTGTCCTCTCTGTTGCCATCCTGCAGCTCCTTCTTTCAGCATCCTGCACCAACCTTCTGCTGCTGCCCCCAACCTCTTCCTCCTTGTTACTCTAATAGAACACAGCAAGAGCCGTCCCCACAATCAACTTCTCCTTTTTTTAATAATGTCTCTTCAAAAATGAAGCAATTCGAGATCACAGAATCACAGACTACAATGAAGTGAAAGATTGCCTGTAAGTGTTGGGGCTTTATCCACATTGCAGCCATTTCGCTTTCAGCATACCAGGCCAGGGCTTTTCTTTGGGCTTCAGGACACTAAAGTCAGAATCACTTTGGGGGGTTCCTATCCCACAGCAAGACTGACATCCCACCATCTTCTGGGACGAAGCCTCCGAGAGTGAAATTTTCCTGAGGCCTCAGGTGTCTTGCCCATGGATGTAGAACTGGAATGAGATCCCTGCTACCTCTTCCAGGGAAAGCCTACTGAACCACAGGCCAATCAGTGCTCTTCCCCTGGAATCAAGACCAAGGGGGCGGAGATTCCTCTGCCCAATGAGAGCCGTCAATCAATCAGAGGCTGGCAGTACCCGTTCTCAGCAGCAGCATTGAGGAGGCCGTGCCCACTACCGATAGGACAATGCCGTGACCCCCAGGGTACCAGGATTGTGGAGGACCTGGGATGGGAAGGGTTATCTTACAAAGGAAAGTTGAACAGGCTGATCCTGGATCCAGTGGAGTTTAGAAGAATGAGGGATAGTCTTTTTGAAACATATTGATCCTGAGGGATCTTGACCAGTTGGAAACTAAAAGAATATTTTTTTCTTATGGGAGATGCTATAACTGTGGGGCACAATTTAAAGATAAAGGATCTCTATCCAAGATGGAATCTGATAAAGAGTGTGGAGAGATTATCTTATGAGGAAGGTTAGATAGATTGAGCCTGTACTCATTGGAATTTAGGTGAATGAGAGGTGACTTCACTGAAACATACAAGCTTTGTAAGGAGACCTGACAGGATAGATGTGAGACATAACCTCAGAATAGGGTGTTGTACATTTAAGACAGAGATGAGGAGTTTCTTCTCTCTGAGGGGAGTGAATCTGTGAAATTCTTTACAATAGAGGTCTGTTGAGCCTGGGTGGTTAAGTATGTGCAAGGCTAAGACAGTCAGATTTTTAATCTGTAAGGGAATCAAGGGGTCTATGGAGAAGGCACGAAAATGGAGTTGAAGGTTATCAGATCAACCATGATCTTATTGAATGGTGGAGCAGCCTTGATGGGCTTACTTCTGCTCCTATATCTTATGGTCCCATTGTTTTGTTCAATTATCACCAGTCATTGATACCAAAGATCATCAGTCAGACGACAACTCTCTGATTGGTTCATGGATACCTCAACAGCTTGTGAATGTAAATGATACATGGAGAAGCTTTTGGACTGAAGGAAGGCCATCTGACGTGCATCTCTCAGTAGAAAATATCTGAAGTCTGAAGAAAGCTGGCTATTTTCTCCTGCCAGTTGCTGTAAGCTGTGGTGCTAATTGGTACTAAGAGATTTTGCAGTTGGTGTACCAAATACCCTGTGCCCCCTGTGGAAAAGTGAAGGAACCTGGAGAAAAAAATAGATCAAAGAACAGGAGGTCCTGGCAAGTGAAAAAGACCATCTCTGCAAATCCTTTGGATTGATGCTATTGAACTGTGGTTCCCAGATTGTTTTTCTCTCCACCATAAAACCAAAGTTTTTGGTTTATCTGTGTGTGTATGTGTGTTGGGAAGTGATGCTGTGTGTGTGTTGCGGGGTTGGTGCTGTGTATGTGTGTGTGTGTTGGGGGGGCAGTGCTGTGTGTGTGTGTGTTGGGGGCAGATGCTGTGTATGTGTGTTGTGGGGTCGGTGCTGTGTGTGTGTGTGTGTTTGTGTGTGTGTGTATTTTAAAAGGAGGCTAGAGCTTTAACTAGTGGAGCCATATGTTGATAGTTCATATTTTTTTTTGTGATTACAATTTACTTATTATTAAACCACTGTAGTTCTTGGTAGGTACAGGTAGCTAGTCATTTTTTTTTTGTTAATTTGATTCCATCATATGAAATTGGGGACGTTGTGTACTTTGATTAAATCATTAACATTTGTGGTGACCATGGGAGTAGTGAGATTTGGGAGTCTGTGCACTTTACTAAACTGGTTGTAACTTAAGCAATTACATGTATTTAAAACCAAACTATGTACTTAGTACATAACAGCTCCTCTCATTTGGAAATCTGTTTTGAAACGTATAAATTAACAAGTGCATGACTAATAGAAACATTATTAATGGTGTTGAAATACTCAGCATTCTTATCTAAAACCCAGTTCACTTCTATAGCAAGATTCTGTAGGATGATAGCATTAATTTGAATGTAATTAGCACTATATTCTCAGCTGTTAATACTGAGAGGACAGGTTATGTGAAACACACACTGGTCCCTGCATTCCTGTTTCTTGTTACCTGTGCCTGTACTGGGAAAACTGCATTAACAGAAATTAATTTGCTCTAAGCAGTGAGAACTGGATTTTGTTCAAACACTAAAGGGACATATTGATGTCAATAACACATAAGGGACAGTTCTTAAAAATATGCACTCCTGGCATATTGGGAATCTACATGTACACTTAAGCAGATTCACTCAGTAACCCCTTGCTAATGTTTTAATTCACTCACAGGCTGAGTCATGGGATGTCACTGGCAGGGCCAACATTTCTTTGCCCATCCCTAGTTGCCCTTGAGGAAGTGGTGATGAGCTGCCTTCTTGGGCCTCTGCACTCTGCACTGATCCACAATGCTATTAGGGAGGGAATTCCAGGATTTTGAGTAACGCCAGTGAAGGAACAGTGATACATTTCCAAGCCGGGATGGTGAGTGGCTTGGAGGGGAACTAGCAGATGGTGTTTTCCCATGTATCTGTTGCCCTTGTCCTTTTAGATGGTAATGGTCGTGGGTTTGAAGGTTCTGTTTAAGAATCTTTGGTGAATTTCTGCTATACAGAAATCTTGTAGAACGTAGACACTGCTGCTACTGACCTTCATTGGTGGAGGGAGTGGATGTTTGTCGGTGTAGTGCCAATCAAGTGAGCTGCTTTGTCCTGGATGGTTTCAAGCTTCTTGAATGTTATTGGGGCTGCACCCAACCAGGCGAATGGGGAGTATTCCATCACACTCCTGACTTGGTCCTTGTAGATGGTAGACAGGCTTTAGGGAGTCAGGAGGTGAGTGACTCGCCACAGTATTCTTAGGCTTTGACACACTCTTCTAGCCATTGTGTTTATGTGATGAGTCCAGTTCAGTTTCTGGTTAATGGTAACCCCTGGATGTTTTTAGTGAGGGATTCGGTGATGAAAACACCATTGAAAATCTAGGGACGGTGGTTAGATTATCTCTTATTGGAGATGGTCATTGGCTGGGATTTGTGTGGCACTATTGTTACTCCTCACGTTTCAGCCCAAGCCTGGATACTGTCCAGATCGTGCTGCACTTGGACGTGAACTGCTTCAGTATCTGAGTCATCACAAATGGTCCTGAACATTTTGCAATCACGTCAGAACATCCCCACTTCTGACCTGTTGATGGAGGGAAGGTCATTGATGAAGCAGTTGAAGATGGTTGGGCCTAAGACACTACTCTGAGAAATTCCTGCTGAGATTTTCTGGAGCTGAGATGATTGGTACAGTTACAACATTTAAAAGACATTTGGATAGATACATGAATAGGAAAGGTTTGGAGGGATATGGGACAGGAGAAGGCAGGTGGGACTAACTTAGTTTGGGATTATATTGGCATGGACTGGTTGGGCTGAAGGGTCTGTTTTTGTGTGGTATGACTCGAGGACTTTATGACTTCCAACAATCATAATCATCATGCTATGCACCAGATATGATTCCAACCAGTGGAGAGTTTTACCCCCATCTGAAATCTGAATCAAAATCATGTGGGAAGATCCACACCCATGAACAAAGTCTTAAACTCTTCAATGAGGGTGAAATTGGTCTTTGGTAGGTACAACGGTTTTGTTGCAAATCACGTTCAACATTCATTTACTTTGGAGATTCCATAAGACTAAAATGACAAGATGTTTGTACATGTTAGTTAACTTATGTAATAATATTTTGATGATTATTCCTACCATGCACTAGGCATAGGAACATGGTTAATACTTTGGAGCAGATTTTGCATTGTGAATATCGATGAAGTTAACAACACTCACTGTTATTAAGGATTAAATTGGACAACAACTTCTGGAGTACACCTATGAGCAATTAAAAACAGAAATCAGGACGTTGCAACCCAATTTACTCACCTCATCCATGAGCTAAGGTATAACAGTTCTTTCCGAATAGATTTGGCATTGAAATCAATGTAAGGACATAAATTTACAATACATGCACGTTAGCTTAAGATGAAACACAATCAACAATGGTGGGTCTGATACATTCAGGAGCAAATTTTTTTTAACAGCTGGTAAATCATTATTGTCTTTCTGAGACTGAAAAATAATATTTTGTAAGTGTGAATCCTCATGAGTTCAGAATTTAATGTTCCAATTTTAAAAATTGTGTTTTTAAAATCTTCTGTGTTGTCTTTTCTTCACTCGCTGTCCATTAGATGTAGGGAGGATGTTCCCGATGGTGGGTGTGCCCAGAACCAGGGGTCACAGTTTGACGATTTGGGGTAGACCATTTAGGACGGAGATAAGGAGACATTTCTTCACCCAAAGAGTGGTGAGCCTGTGGAATTCATTACCACAGGAAGTAGTTGATGCCAAAACATTGAATGTATTCAAGAGGCGGCTAGGTATAGCACTTGGGGTGAATGGGATCAAAGGTTGTGGGGAGAAAGCAGGATTAGGCTATTGAGTTGGACGATCAGCCATGATCATGATGAATGGTGGAGCAGGCTCATAGGGCAGAATGGCCTCCTCCTGCTCCTATCTTCTATGTTTCTATGTGTCTTTCTCATATGAAAACAAAAAATACTGGAAACATATCAGACAACAGTTGTGCAAAGAGAAACAGAGTGAATGTCGGAAACATTCTGAGACCGTTATCATTGACCTGGGAGATTGGAAACCTGACAAAATGGCATGGGAGGGCATGGGGTAGATTGCTCAATGCCTCCTGAAAGCCAATGCCATTTTTCCAATGGCAGAAAAGGTGGCAGATTAGCTGTCCATCATTAGACCAATTGAGTCCCTGGAGTCTCCAACTAAAGACATCTTCCCACCTCTATTTAAGGGACCCTGTGGAAGCACTGAGCATTCATTTAACTGTTAGCCTACTAATGGGGGCTTGTCTGACAAACCTTGGTACTTTAGAACCCCCTCACCGGACTTTGAGAGCACACTGTCATCATTGTAGAGGAATTGATTTCCTCGGAAGGTTGAGAATCTTTGGGATTGTCTATCCTGGAGAGCAGCTGATGTTAGGTCATTGAATACTGTCAAAGTTTGAGTTTGCCAGATTTTTGATTTACAAGGGAATCAAGGGCTAGGGAGGGCAGGGAGGAAAGTGGAAATGGCGGCCCAATAAAATAATCTTTGATGTTATTGAATGGTGGAGCTGTCTTGAGGGTGTGAAAAGGCTTACTGCTGGTTTTATTTGTTGTATTTTTATGATGAACTCTCTCCCCACACATGCAGAGTGACCACTGCTGGTGCTGATGCTACTGAAGTTTCAGTAATTTGACAAAGAGAGAGCTTTAGCACCAACTACAACTCACCTACCTCTTGGCTTGAAGAAAATCTGTGGAAGTTTGGGTAGGGATGGTAAATTGTCCAACATTCAATGAATTGCTACCATCTTTGTAGGATAGATTCCTCATGAATTATCAATTATATCAGACAGTCCTTGATCTCCAAAAAAAGCACTGTTGAAGGTCTAGGAGGTGATTGATGAAATAGAATTATTCCTGTTTGATACCCTAACATTCAAAATACATAAAAGTTGAATCCAACAACAACTTAGCTAAGTCATTGCAAAGCAGCTGAAAACACTGGAAGATTTTGTCAATTGTCCAATGAGGTGATTAGCAGGTGCAAAACGGTGCCAATATTTAGGGAGCAACTATCAAAGAGTATACTTCTTCCCTTTGAACACGTGAAATTAATGAGATATTTTGCTGCCAAGGTCTGCAAAGGTTTGGTTACCATATTAACCAAGACTTCCAAAAACACAAGCTGAAGTGGAAGGAGCCTTTGAGAACTGACAGACTGCCCTTGTAGGGTTTGTAGTCACAACTAAATTCAAAGCGATTTACAAAATTAATTACATATTCTGTATAATTATAATGTGAGTGCAATAAATTTTTGACAAAAAGTCAGATACAAAAGTTCTTAAGAATGAATGTTGTTGGGTAATATGGGCAAAACTTCAACCTACAGTACAAAGCTCCAATGAATCTAATTTATACCAGCGCACTTTTAAGTATCAGTCTACCTAATTCTGAACTTGTGTGTTGTTAAAGATCACCACTGGACCAGGGGACACTGTTCTGGATATTTCTAGGTTCGCCTGAAAATTGAACAGGTGAACAGAACATTTGCTTCCCTCTGTGGTCTGCCTGTCACTAGATGTATTTACCTTGTGTGATTTGTTAGTGGGAGGGGGAGGAACTCCAAAGTTTAAACATAAAACATGGGTTGATTAACGGTGAAATTCTGTTGAATGAGTCTCTGCCACCGGGGGGGAAGGGGAGTCCAGTTTAACATGGTGACTAAAGGGCTCCTGCAACCTTAGGCATCATAAGGCAGTCCTACCCTCAAGCAAGCAGAGGCAGAGAAGGGACCATAGTAAAAGAAGAATGATGGGACTTTGAGTAACATAATGGTTTCCACTGTGATCAAGGTCCCAACAGTTTTGTAAACTTCCGTAGTGGTGGTGTTTTTGACAAAGATGAAATCTAGGGAAGATTGGATATTTACAATTGCAAAACAAAAATTCTTAGAAGAAGGTAATGGTAGATTGAACCAACAACCAACAACAACAATCACTTTCCTTTGTATTAGGTATGTGTAGAGTTTTCCCTGATTCCCATTGGCCACAATTTTGCTAAATAGCATACTCAGTCGAGTGCAGCCTTGAAGTCCAGAACAGTCACTCTGTCTGAAGCTCGGCCCTTGTATCCATGTTTGAACCAAGGCTGTAATGAAGTCAGGAGCTGAGTGGCCCTGGTAGAACCCAAACTGAATGTCAATGAGCACATTCTTGGTGAGTGTTGCTATTTGATAAATGTCGATGATCGCTTCCATCAATTTATTGATGATCAAAAGTAGACTAATTGGATGGTAATTGGCCTAGTTGGATTTCTCATGCTTTTGTATGTCGAGGACACAGCTGGGCTATTTTACACATTACCCAATGGATGCCAGGGTTGTAAATGCACTTGATGAACATGTCCAGTGGTATGGTAGTTTTAGAGCACGTCTTTATATTATTGCTGGAATTTTGTAAAGACCCATAGCACTCACATTATCCAATGTCTTCAACTGTTTCATGTGGAGTGAATCAAATTGGTTGAAGATTGGCATTTGAAATGTGGGTGACCTCTGGAGGAGGCTGAAATGAATCATTCACTCGACACTTTGAGCTAAAGAGTTTTGCATACATTCATATCAGGACACACTGTGGATGGTGGTGGTGGTGTCTAGGATGTTTTCTGTAAAGTATGATTCCTGACTTTGGCACAGATCTCAGATGTTAGTTGGAAGTTCTGTGCAGGACAGAAAGGTCTGGATTTGTCATTGTTGTTTCCAGTGCCAAGCTTAACACGATGCGACTTGTTTGGTTTCATTCTTTTCTTCTGACTTCATAGCAGTTTGATACAACCGAGTGACAGCGTTACAAAGTCAACCACATTTCATGGGTCTGTACTCATATATAGGTCAGACCAACTGGGGATGGAAGATTTCCTTTCCTAAAGGACATTTAATAACCAGATGTTTATTTAATTCCAGATGTGTTAAATTGAATTCAAATTTCATCATCCGCATGAAGTCAATGTATCGGGAGCAGTTGTTCAGGTCTCTGGATTACTAATCGAGTGACATTATCACTAGCTCACCATGTCCTCTCTACAAAGCCTTCACATCCTTGTACGGCCCAGATTTGGAGAACATAGTTGAAGTGAGATCAAACTGTGTTATATAGGTTTGGCCTAATGTCTTTACTTTTGTAAGGGGGTGAGGGCTTCGAGAGAGGTGTGATGCTGCTCAAGCCTGGTTACTTCTCAAGGCATGGACCCCTGTGAGGAGCTCCATCAGCATCAGCCTCTCTCTTTGGGACTGGCTTGGTGGGCACTTACATTTCAGCCTCAGTTAGAGCTGGAAATGAGAGGGTTGGAGACAAGTTTGTGTTAGGAAACAGGTGTTTGAGAATTTAACACTCGTCCGATCAGAACCAGCTTATTTTTGTTGGTTAAAATTAAGCACAACATTTCAGGAGAGTGACCTTTCATCAAAACCTTTCTGACTAACAGTCTTCAATCTAAAAACTGCACTCTTTCTCCCTCCACAGCTGCTCCTTGACCTACTGGATATTTATTTATCACATTTTGAATTTCTATTTAAATATTAACTCCCCAGTTTCCTATCGGAGAACCTGGCATTATTCACCCAATCATATGGTGCTCTGACACTCCAACATATTGTCCCTACTTTGAAAATGAATAATTTTCCTGCTGCTGAGCCATAATGTCATAAGGAGTATCTCTGAGACAGTCTGGCTGCTAAATGTGTGATGAATACAATTTACCGAATGTCACACTTCTCCTTCCCACATTCTCCTTCATCTGCTGACAAGTATGGCACAGGGGGCAGCATGTCAGCTTCTGCACACAGAAATATAAATGTGCATGTACATGCTGCAGTGCATGCTCATTTACTCTGGAATAACCATGCCATCAAATTTAATCTAATGTGTAGCTGCTGATTGTATTACTTTGTGTGAGAGTGAAGAGAGTATGCTGCGGGACAGGTCAAATCTCAAGGTTATAAAATAACTAATGTCGACAGCATAACAAACAATTGTCAGACACATTTGTGGACCTCCCTTTCTGTTATCACTTCATTCCCAATGACATAAAAACACACAAGTTAGTGGAATGAGTGGGGCACTCACCCCCAGCAAGAACACTTCAGAACGTAATAAATCACGACTGTTTTAATTGTAACCTCAAATCCATGTTCCTGCCTATCCCTGACAGCTTATCACCTCTTTGCTGAACAAAAATCTATTTACATCTAGCTTGAAATTATTCCCAGACTCTGCTCCCACCACTTCTTCAGGGAGTGAGTCCTCAAGACTTTAACCCTCTGAGAGAAGAGATTTTTGCCTCATCTCTGTTTTAAAAGGGCAACCACTGATTTTTAACAGTGATGTCTAATTCTAGATTCCTCCAGAAGAGGAAATATCATCTGCATGTCAGCCTGTCAAGACTCATCAGGATCTTATACGTTTCAATCAAGTTGCCTCTTACACTTCCAAACTCCAGCAAATACAAGCCTAACCTATCCAAGCTTTCTTCAGGAGACAACAATTTCATTCCATGTTTTAATTTAGTCAGCCTGCTGTGACTGTGCCCAAAGTATTTCCACCCTTTCTTAAATAAAGATACCAGTACGGTGCACAGCACTCCTGATGTAATCTCACTAGCCTCCTGCATAACCTGAAACAATCTCTTTATTTTTATGAACAATAACAAAGTTGCTGGAAAAGCTCAGTAGGTCTGGCAGCATCTGTGAAGGAAAAAAAACAAAGTTAATGTTTCGGGTCCAGTGACCTTTCCTCGGATTTCTATTTTTATATTCAATTCCTCTTTTGGTGAATGATGACATTTTGTTAACTTTCCTAATTACTTGTTGTAGCTGCATACTCATCTTTTGTGATAAATGCATGAGGGAACCCAAATCCTTCTGCATTTCAAAA
The DNA here is from genome assembly GCF_021869965.1 of Rhincodon typus. Taxonomy (NCBI): domain Eukaryota; kingdom Metazoa; phylum Chordata; class Chondrichthyes; order Orectolobiformes; family Rhincodontidae; genus Rhincodon; species Rhincodon typus. Next base: position 105,106,741 of record NC_063337.1, on the reverse strand, counting down.
CTCTGCAATCACTCGCCAGTTAGATAATGTGCTTCTTTCTTATTTTTCCTGACAAAATGGACAATTTCACATATTCCCACATTGTACTTATTTGTCTGATCTTTGCCCACTCACTTAACCTATCTATGTTTTTTGTAGCCTTCTTATGCCCTCTTCACTGCTACTTTCCTACCTATCATTGTGCTAACAGCCAATTAGGCAAACATACCTTCTGTCCCTCCATCCAAATCATTTATTAAAATTGTAAACAATTGTAATTGTAAACAGTTGAGGTCCTAGCACTGATCCCTAGGTGACACTTCATGTTACATTTTACCAACTTGAGTTATAGGAAGGATATTATCAGGCTGGAGAGGGTTCTGCAGAGATTTACCAGGATGTTGCCGGGTATGGAAGGTATGAGTTATGAAGAAAGGCTGGATAGGCTGGGACTTTTTTCACTGAAGCATAGGAGGTGGCAGGTGACCTGATAGAAGTTTATAAAATAATGAGAGGTATAGACACAGTTGATGGTAGTTGTCTTTTCCCTAAGATGAGGAATTTCAAGACCAGGGGGCATATTTTTAAGGTGAGAGAGATTTAAAAAAGCCATAAGAGGCAAATTTTTACACAGAGGGTGGTTCGTGTGTAGCATGAAATGGTGGATATGGGTACAATTACAATGTTTAAAAGACACTTGGATGGATATATAAATAGGAAAGGTTTGGAGGGATATGGGCCAGGAGCAAGCAGGTAGGACTAGTTTAGTTTGGGATTATGTTCGGCATGGACTGGTTGGACCAAAGGGTCTGTTTCTATCCTGTATGACTCCACAACTCGAAGACATATTAATGTCTACTTGCTCCTTCCTATTAAATAGACAATCTTCTATCCATGTCAACATACATCCCCATACTTCATAACCTTTGTTTTCTGCAATAACCTTTGATGTTGCATCTTATCAAATGCCTTCTGAAACTTTAAGTATAGTATGTCGAACTGGTTTACCTTTATCCAGACCATGTGTCACCATTCCCAAACAGCTCCAATAGATTAGTCAAGCATGATTTCCTTCTCTCAAAGCTATGTTGACTCTGCCTGATTACCTTGAGATTATCCAAATTATCTACTATAAGTTATTTAATAATAGCTTCTATTATCTTCCCTATGACAAATGTTAACTGTTCTGTAGTTTCCCGTTTTCTGTCTCTCTTCCTTTTTGAATGACAGAGTCACATTCTACATCATCCAATATAATGTGATTATCAATTAAGGGTTTTTGAAAAAGTAAAACCGATACATCAACGATGTCACTGGCCACATCTTTTATGAACCAAGGATGAAGTCTATCAGGATCCAAGCTCTTATGAGGCGGCAACTCCAAAATTTTACTCAGTACCACTTCTGTGGTGATTGTAATTTTCCAGAGTTCCTCTCTCCTTTTCATTTCGCGCTTTATCACTGCTTCTGGGATGTTACTTGTATCCTCTATCGTGAAGGCTGATACAAAATATCTGTCCAGTTTATCTGCCATTTCCTTATTTTCCATTATTAATTCTCCAGTTTTACTTCCTATCATTTTGTTAACAGAAAACAAAGAACTGCGAATGCTGAAAATCTGAAACAAAAGCAGAAATAGCTGGACAAAGTCAGCAGGTCTGGCAGCTTCTGTGGAGGAATGCAAAGTTTACATTGCAGGTCCAGTGACACTCACTTTGTTAATTATTTCTTCAAATATATATAGAAACCCTTACTAATTCTGTGTTTTAATTTTGTTCTTTAATTGTACGTTTCACTATGATCTTTCTCTTCATTTCTCTTTTCTTTTGGCTTTCTTTTATGCCATCCCTTCTTTGAACAGACCTCAATTACATTACCAAGCCTCATAGTTCTGGTGGTTTTAAGTTTCACTGTGCAGAGACACACAAACAATGATTACTGGTACTTTAGCTGTGCTCTACACAGTGGGTTTCAGAAAGAGGGAATCGAACTGGAAGTGGTATTAATGCATTCACTGTCTGAGATACCACGGCTAACATTTCAACAAATTAGAGAGGAGGTGCTTTTGGTCAAGTTCAATGAACAGTATTTAGCACTGAGTGGAAGTTCTGTGCAATTATATAGCTTGAGTTATAGGCTCTGGGTATCTGGTTATTGAAAATAGATCATTGCACCAGTCTATGATAGAAGTACACAAAATGATGAGATACATGGATAGGATGGATAGTCGGAGTCTTTTTCACAGGGTAGAAATGTCATAATATGAGGGGGCATAGGTTTATGATGGGAGGGGCAAAGTTTAAAAGAGATGTGTGAGGCATGTTTTTTGCACAGAGGGTGATGGGTGCCTGGAATGTACTGCCAGGGAAGGCAGTAGAAGCAGATATAGTAGTAATGTTTAAGAGGCATTTAGACAGACACACAAACAGGTAGGGAATAGAGGGATACAGACGATGTACAGGCAGATGGGATTATTTTAGAATGGCATCATGGTCAGCACAGACATGGTGGGCCGAAGGGTCCTGTGCTGTACTGTTCATGTTTGGAGTATTCTAACCCTGTACACTCAGAAACAGAAAGTCTCTAAGGAAGCAGATACATTTGAATTCTCCCAATTATAAACCTGATGGCTGAAATGTACTGGAGGGGGTACAATTTCCAGAATGCTGACAGTACAGTGGAAGAGGATGAGGAGTCAGTCGGGTGTGGGGACAAGGGGGTGAAGGGTCAGTTGTGTGGGGGTCAGGGGGTGAGGGGTCATTTGGGTGGGGGGGAAGGGAAGATGCCAGGGTTGGGTCATGTCTGGTGGATGGGGGGAGGGTTTGTTCAAATGGGTGTCAATGTGGGGTGGGGTGCAGTTCAGGGTCGAGGTGGTGCCACCTCACAGCAACCTGCCTCCCCTCCCAAGGTAGGAGTGTTGTGACCTGGGGAGGGGATGGGATCAGGTTTCAGGAGTTGGGAGGTTGGGTTGTGTCTCGCGGTGGAGTGGGTTGGAGGTTTCAGGCCAGGATCTGGGGTGTCAGTGTTCTGCAGGAGGTGTAGTTAAGGGCGTGTTTTAATCGTCTGACGTTTCTTGGGTAACTATTTTACTTAATTTTATCAGAATCTTCCAAAGTTTCTAATTGAAATGTAGACTTTCAGAGGGGTCTAGGCATACAGGAGTTGCTCAGCGGAAAATTCAATTTCCTGTGTAGTCTTTCAAAAGTGGACTCTTAGTGGAGGCAAGATTGAGGAGTGTATTCCTTAATTACCTCATTATACTATTCTGAGCAGTGTATAAGTGAACCATTATATTTTACTTTAGTACACCTACAAAATGCACTAATGAAAGAAGTAATTGTAGCAGTTTTGTCAGAGGTCTGTTTTGAGTCTGTGTTTGACTTTTGTGGCTAAGCTGTGTATCTTATAGACTCTGATAGTTCTTCCATTATCCAGATGTAGAACATACTAATTGATCTTTAGATGTCAGCTTTGCAAAGATCTATCACTTTTGCCAGCAAGTGAGTAGGCAGCAAGTTTAGATCTAACCATCTCCTTCCTGGAGTCTACCCATCTGGTGAAGGTGGATTATTAACAAGACCAATGTTGATGAGAAAAGTCATTTGGCTTACTCTAATCAATCTCTCTGCAAATATCCTACAGACTTCCCATTGCTTCATCTGATCACTTCCTTAATGATTCCAGGATTTTTATTTATAGTTTTCTTCCTGTGAGTCCATTCCAAGCATTGATTACTCTTTGGGTAGTTAAGAACAAGCCTATGTAAATCTATATCTTACGAGTTTGAACTTTCATCTCCTCATTCTCCTCTTGCAATTACAACACTATTCTGTATCTGATTTTGTTGTTCCCTGAACATCCCCTGCATCATTCTAATCCAGTACTTTGGGAGCACAAACATGAAAGATATTGTACTTGGATGAGTAAAACAACTTTTCCTACAGTTTTATTCATGTTTTACATTTCATATCTATGGTGTTTTCCTATTTACGCTCATGTGGCTAGGTATTCTAAGGTTACTCTATAATGCAGAATCCAGAAATGACCTGGTCCCAAATATTCTGGACTGGAGAGATTACAATGTAGAAATTTTGCTGTATGGCTGTCTGTACTCACAGAAAGTGATACTGCTCAGTGGTAGGAAACTCTAATTTTTCTGACTTTTCTGTTGTCCAAACTAGTTGTCCAGTTGGTCGTTAATTAGTTTTTCAAATACCTGCTACCAAGAAATGAGAGACTGTTACAGATGGTCACTGCTGCCAGCATGGTGTACTCTTGCCATAAACAAGTTGTTCTGCTTGAGGTGGCAATGTTTATGTTATCTCCCGTAACATAAAAAATACTATGTGTGGATATCATGATATTGAAGAATCCAACAGACATTTATTATAACTACCTTCTATGAACAAAACATTGTATTCCTTTAGGCACAATATTCAGTTACATCAGAGCGGCATGACTCCAATACAGTGTCATGCTTCGGGTGACCCAAGGTAAAATGGAGCATGAGACCTTTATATCCTTATGTCACATGCTATGATACAGTAGTGAAATCATAGCCATGTCTCTTACTGGCATACTGACACACCGAGCAGGAGGCATATTGAGACATATGCCACCTAAGAGTTTATTGCAAATGTGAAAGCTTGATGGCAAATTAAACTGTACCGGACCAATTTTGACTTTTGGATGACAAACTGATGAAGTGTGCCAACTGGCCTGACTCTCTCTAGCAATGAAGAGACCCCTGTAATTTTGAGACCTTCATTAAGTTTGGCATATGGACTGCAGTGGTTCAAGAAGGCAGCTCAAGGGCAACTAGGGTTGGGCAAAAAATGCTGGGCCCAGCCAGTGACACCGAAATCCCCATGAGTGAATAAACAAAAAAAGGTGAGCACTGAATCATGGAACATGATTCCTGATGGAACTTTATGGATTGAGGCCTCAATAAATGCTGTGTTCACAGAGAATATTTACACTAAAGGACCTTGATTTTAATATTAACAGGGAATTATTTGACTTATATCAGTACTTTAGACACAAAACACTAGTTTCAGAATTGAGCTGGTTGTATCATCAGGATAATGCTGAAGTCAGTGTTGAGTCTTTTATTACCAGGCAAAGGGACTAAAAAACGATCCCTTCATATTTATCTAGGATTGTAAATTGACACTTCATACATATGAATGAAACACCAAATTGAAGTTTCTTTTATACAAAATAATTCACTATTTAACTATGTTATTCGTACCTTCCCTCAATTTCTCAGTTGCTTGTAGTATCTTTATTTCGCTTTCCCTCTATTAACTTCACTTTCTGTCAGCGTATTGACAGCTCTGTGAATCTGAAGGCTGTGTACTTGGTTAGTTAGCACCTGTTTACAGATGTCAGAAAGCATAAAGCCTCGCAGCAGTCTTCCTCACAGCGAAAGGTGGAAACAGGTGGTGGAAAACCAAATCTGTCTGAACTGTAGCAGGCCAAAGCAATATTGAACAGCATGAGTGAAAATGTGTACCAGGCTTTAAGGCATGATGGCTTTGGTACTGGTTGATTGAAGTGAGAGCAAGCAGGTGGTAGGTCATTACATGCGGTTGTGCTGAGATCACGTCTTCATGGGAAACCAATATTTCTCTTATTTGTTGCTGGCACCTAGCTGTGAGTCTCTTTGCAACCCTCTGTCTGCCTGGTTGTTAAATGGAACAAAATTACTGAAATAAAAATAAACGACTGACAATGAAGAACAGCCATTTGCTAGAAGTTTATTTTCCTGTTACTTCATTTTATTCTAATAAGTTCAAATCAAGTCAATGAAGGAATTTCTCTGTACGTATCTGTATGTTGATAGTCAGATACTTTACATTTAGGTGAGTCAGAGATACATAGTACAATGACATGGCATTCATTTGAGAACCTTATTGTGGGAGTGGAGGGAAGTTAGGGCTTGTGATTTGTGGAAGCAGCAGATTTCTTTTCTGAACAATTCCAAACTCTAAATGGCTTGAGGGAAAGTCACAAAGTGCAGGCCCAACAGTGTAGAAAGGAACAAAAACAAACTAAATGTGTGTGTGAACTTATGCTTCCATTTTGCTGAAATTTCATGCACAATCCACTAAGCATATATCATTCTCTGGGGGGTTTTTGCTTGACAGGAGAAAACTATCTGCAGCTGCTGAGCAAGGAGGTAATCGATACACGTAAAGAAAGAGGAGGAATTGAATGAAATGTGAACCTAGCAGGCCAGCAAGTTACCAGAAGCCAGGTACCTATAAATCTGAAAAACAGACAGCATTGAAAATATAGTGCCGAACAATGAATAGATTTTGATGAGGAATGATTCTGATATGTAAATTTGTAACTAGGTATTATTGGATTAAAACACAAGAAATAATTAGAAATCTTTGACTAAAGATACCAATATCTTTAAAAAGCCAATAACTCTTCCATCAAAACCAGGATCAAATTTCCTCTTGCTTTACTCTATCTACATTGTGATTGAAAATCTATCCTCAGACTGTTTTGCAATAACTGAGGAAGAGCTTCTGAATCTTTTCTGCTCTGCCCCTTCCTTCTAGTATTGCCTTCATCCAGTTATTGTCAAACCAATAAAGTCTGATAATTCAACTTTACAATCATCAACTCTCTTTAGATTACATGGACTGAGCTGAAATTCTCTGATCCCATGGTGGCAGACTTGGAGATAGCAGCTGGTAAAATAGGAGGGGAGTTGTGTTGGCATGGCTGTGGGATGACCAGGGATATGACTAGCTGCTCGCTCCATGGCAGTGAGAAATTAAGGTGCTGAATGCCCCAATTAGAGAAGCTTTGGTGGCCCCTCACCAGTATTCTGTGACTCACAGCAGGATCCTCTGTCAGCTCGATGGCAGGATGAGTGGGCGAGCAAATTCAGAGGCTCCATGTCCCATTAATGGGCTCTGGGCAGAAACAGCTTAACAGTTCCTCTTGGTGGGGGTTTCCTTTTTTGCTGAGTGGCTTTCTGGCTTTGCCTCTCAATTATTATGTTTTTGATCTACACTTTCCCAAGGACCCACAGTGGAGCTGTCAATTAACAAGGAGGAGTCTGCCTCAGGAAGATTTCTGTCAACAAGAGTAGGTTCAGGACCTGCTTGTCCCTAATGTCAGAAACAGAACAGGACTGGACAGTGCCCACTCCCTCAGTACTGACCTCCGACAGTGCCCACTCCCTCAGTACTGACCCTCCGACAGTGCCCACTCCCTCAGTACTGACCCTCCAACAGTGCAGCACGCCCTCAGAACTGACCCTCTGAAAGTGCGGCGCTCCCTCAGTACTGACCCTCCGACAGTACGGCACTCCCTCAGAACTGACCCTCCGACAGTGCGGCGCTCCCTCAGCACTGACCCGCTGACAGTGCGGCACTCCCTCAGAACTGACCCTCCACCAGTGAGGTGCTCCCTCAGCACTGACCCTCCGACAGTACGGCACTCCTTCAGCACTGACCCTGTGACAGTGCGGCGCTCCCTCAGCACTGACCCTGTGACAATGCGGCACTCCCTCAGCACTGAACCTCCGACAGTGCGGCACTCTCTCAGTACTGTCCCTGTCTCATGTTACAGGAATGCAATCTTTCCATCTCTGATGGGGCAATGAAATTTTGCTCTGGTTAATTTTCCAATTACCAGATTTCTTGATTTCTTTCTACCAATAGTGGAATTCTCTTATGTTCCAAGGCCTGAAATGTGTTTCATTCCTGTGTGCACAAATACTTTTGTCCTGAATGAAACTCACACATTTTCTCAATTTTGAAGTTAGTTTTAAGAAACTTGGTTTATCAGACAGATCTTTCAATTAATGTATTTGTGTAAAATGCTTGTTGCATAGTTCACCTGCAAGGCCAAGTTTTTACAAGGCTTAATGTGCAACCTTATTTGGGAGATGTTCTATCTGTCTTGCATAGGATAGGATGCAAAGAAGAAATGTTTTACTTCTGTCTGAAACCTTTTTCTTTTAGTGTTGCATCAATATATTTCACCCATATTACTGCAATTTTGCAGCTCTAAACTTGCCTGTTTTTCATTCTAAACAGGCCACCTTACATAGCTTTTAAACAACACAAACTGGAGTAAGTATCCAAATATCATTTTCATGCAATGTGCAAAGGTAGTAAAGAAATAAAATGTATAATGAATTGATGTCCTACCAAGAATTAAAATGATCCATTTGGATGTAAAATTGATCATCAAAGAGCAGCAGAAAGTCATCATAAAGGGTAAAATAAAAAGGTCAGAATGTTAGTTTTAAACATTACTTCCATGTCCTCTGTATTAAATAATTCATCAACTAAAAGCACCAAGTATCAAACTGAGAAAAGCATATTTTACCATTCGTTTTGGACCCAACGATAGACTCATTTCACAGCCCTAGTATGACTCTTGCTTAAGCACCAGTTCATATTCTTCTCGTGATGCACTTTGCTTAAGCATGCTGTTATACTGTTACAATTTCTGGGTGGTACCAGCTATCCCGAAATGCTCAGTGCCATCAATCGCTCATTTTAGTATGGCTGTGTTTATTGTGGATGCTGCCACTGGGTGACACAGTGACAGTGCACATGCATACAAACACAGGCTGGTCATAGACTGGCAGATGCCTGCAACAAAGATGGCCCTGCCCATATAATCACAGTGTAGGGTGCAGTGAAGCTCCTGACCATCAGCTCACTGTAGTCAAAGGTCTTGTATGTTTACTTGTACTTCTGCAAAATAAAGCAGGCCCTCATAACCTGGCCATAAAGAGTGACTATACATGTGAGTTTCAATCAGACCTGACAATCTAGAGCAATCGAATAAGCAATTAAAACAGTTAATGCTATTGCCTGTTAGTACTAGCCTTGGCAACCACCCAGATACATGCAATTATGAACTCCCCTTCAACAACAAGAATAATTAATTAGTACTTAGACAAAACATAAATTTAAAAAAGGACGATTAAAATTCTAATACATGATCTAAAATAGAAATGTTCGGTTAAAGTTTAAAATTTGAGTACATTAGCATTTTAAATGATAATGCCTCTGTAAAGCCAATGTGTTTCAGACAAATGTATCAAGACATTTGAACAGTAGACTATTTAATCTTAACTGGACTATACTGGTATTTATAATCTACACATCTCTCTTTCCACTCCAGCTGCCTCAACTAAACCTTTCAGCATATTTTCAATTCCCTTTTCTCTCATGAGCTCTTTTAGTTGCCTTTAGAAATTATCCAAGTTGCTTTCACTCAATCGCTTCTGATAGTCATGAGTTCAATATCCTCATCACTGTTTGAGTAATGTGATTGTCTTTATGTTCCTGTTGTATTTATTCACAACTATCTTGGGTAAGAAATGCGATACATGTGCCCATGTTTTAGGTGCGACAAATGCCTTTCAATTTCCAACACGACGTGTGCACACAGTTGTGTGATGATTCACACTGAATGCCATATTGATAAAGGCGTTAGTGCATGCAAAGTCAGCATGTAACAGAAATATGCAGAGCCAACTGATCATCAAATAGTGTGTAATGCTGATTTGACCCCAGCTCAATGCTGCAGCTGAGGCCCTGTCTTAACCAAGTACACTCCCAAATGTTTTAAACATCAAGAAGAACACCCTGACAAAGTACAATAAATACCTGGTAAAGGGAAGAGCAGGAGGACTGGAAGAAGCGTTCTCAGTAGCAGGCTACATCTGTTTAAGAAGTTCGGGGGCAATATTTCTACCTGAATCTTAGTGAGGATTGATGGATCGAAGTTCCTGGGCTCTGATGGTATTTTTGAAAATGGGAGCCAGGAGCACAGTGCTGATCTCATCTGGGTGACTCCACTTTCTCACCACTGGGGGAATTTCCCAGGAGTAGCCTGGGAAGAGCACTGACTGCCCATGGCACAAAGCCAGGCAGGTAATTAATACACTTGAAACTTGTATTAGGTGCAATTTTGCAGCATCAGTTGGTGTTCTGCTGCATGTAGAAACTGCCAGCTCCTTGGATATGGCCTCCCTATAGTGCTATCAGAAACCTCGTAGGCCAAAAGAGCAGTTTGATGTCATTAAGGATTGCCCTCAGCCCAAGATCTTCAGCCGAAAGGAATTTTCCTCATTTTGAGGGGCTTACTGGGTTTAACATGTCTGAAATATTCACCTCAGTTTATATCTCCAAGGCCACCTCCATGTTGAGCAGCATCATGTGACCAACATCCAGCATTGCTCTCCTTTTCTGGTTGGACTGCCCTCCGATTGGCCCAGCAGCATCAGAAACTTGAAGCAAAAGCAGAAATTTCTGGAAAGCCTGAGCAGGTCTGGCAGCATCTGTGCAATCAAAGTTAACGAGATGATTAATCTGCTGAGATTTTGTTTCTTGCACTCTCAGTTCTTATTTTTTTAGCATCAGGAACTTGATTGTCGTCCTCGTTACAGACCAGGCTGGGCCCTCTCAAAATATTTTAAAAAGGCAGCTTAGACCCTAACTTTTTTCTTACTTTAAAGGTAGATGTGAAGTGGGTGTTCCAGGTATGATGCAACTAGTCAAACCGCTCAGCTTAAGGCAAAACAAAATTTATTTAAACACTACAGTTGAAACACGAACAAAAGAAAGTGGAATGTAGAATAGCTTAACTATTGGAAAACTTAACCGAATATTTGAAACAGTAACTTTACTAATTAACTGTTCTAATATATAACATCCCATAAACACACCCCTTGGTAAAAAGGTAAATTCAAACATAGATTCTGACAGGCAGGATTCGAATCCTGGAGGGAACAACAACAAGATAGATTTCAGAGAGAGCCACAATTAGGAATCATTTACTGAAGCTTGCAACTCTTCTGGACTCAACATCTTGTGAATGCAATAGCTAAAAAAATCTAGCAAGCCTGAACTGGGAGAACTGGCCACTCTCCTTCCATTGTTAAACTGTTTTTTTAAAAAAAAGCCTAAAGGCCTATCAAACCTAGACACTACAGCATCTCTGCCTTTACAAACTCTCTTCAAAAAACCCAGGAGAAAATAACCTTTTAAAGTGACAGGATTGTCCCATCCTTCATAAGACTGCTAGCGTGGAGGCAGCCATATGAGGACTCACAGTCTGGGGGTGGAGGGGTGGGGGTCGTGGATTGTTAGCCCAGTCACCTTTTCAAACACAACCCCTCACCCCGCCTCACTCCCACTGCAACAAGAATGGCTTCAGTATGTCCCACTGGGGACAACGTTAGGGGCTTGGAGCCGGTGAAAGAATTCTATCCATTAATGTGGGAAATCTCTGTGTTTCAGTCAGGATGTTCTCTCTGAAACCTACTGCAGTCACAACTGAAACCTCAGAGCAGAATAATGCAGCCGATGGCTCTGAATATGACTGTGGTGATAAACGTTTATATTTCTCTTTCCTTTCAGGCTGGAGTCAAAGATATTTTCCGAATCTCACAGTTTGCCACCCGTTGTTCCTCAAAGGAAGTCATGGATAATCTCTGTTCAATGAGAGCTAAATGCACTTCATTTTCCTTTGCCAACCTCAACCTCAATTCACCGTTCAGTAGCAACATGGCACCATCCCTTTTCCTCATTATTGACCATTACTGTGTTAGCTTGGCCATACTGCAAAAATAAAAACCAGCACAGAGCTAACAAGCCAAGCCAAATTGCTAAATGAATGATGCCATATGACATGCGAATGTAAACTGATTAACTTTGATCATTCCCTTAGCAGCTTCGCCTTGTGAAAGCTGTTGACTTTCATTGGTTTGGGGTGGGGGTTGTTGGTGGTAGCGGGTGGCAGATGCTCTTGAGCATTTCTGGTCCTAGACATTCTCACTGCAACTGTAGCATCTTGGCATAGGTGGCAGCAGTCAGAGTTGGCTGGCAAGGCCTCTGGCAGGGTGGGAGGATGAAAGGCTATCTTACTGTGAGAGGACAAAAGATTCATGCTCCATTGGGTGATTGCCAGTAGCCTGGGTTGGTGCATCAGCAATTTTTGTTGTAGACAGATTGCTGAACTGTTTGCCTTTATGTTCCCCATGATCTGCATTACCAATGGCAGTAGAGTAATGTTCCATGGTAATGTATCAACCTGGTGTGCAAGCAGTCTGAGTTTCCACTCCTGCATTCAGGTGCTGACTGGCTATTGTCTATGCTGCCTTGGGAAGCTGTGAAATTAGCAATCAGATGTTGCACCTTCACTCTTTCCACAGGTTTGCAAATTGGTTTGGCCACCACTTCTCCACGGGAAAGGTAGCCCTCACAGCCTGCTGCTTTTAAGTATTGGGTATTGATCACATGGTATTTGGCAAGAAGATGAATACACCGTCAAAGGGCTATTTGGTGTTCTCTGCTGTAGAACTGACAGGGAATCATTTCTCCTTTAAGGTATTTGTAGACTTCCAGATAAGAAATTGGGTCATAGTATTGTGTCTTCACTATTACATTATCCTTGATGTTCCTCCACAACCTGGCCAGGTTTGAAGCAGGAAGAGGGGGTAAAGTAAAAGGTACATTCTTACAATCAACGGTTTGTACATTGGATGGGAGTTTGAAATGAGAGGGAAGTGCCATGTGAGAAGATGGATTAGGTATGAGAATATTCTCAACTTTAATAGTGTCAGCCCTGCTATAGGCCACAGTCTGAGCAATGGCTGCCCTATTGACAGCCAGCACCATCTCCTCACGTAGCAGTTGGGATATGTGGGCATATCTGTCACCTTTTAATAAACTTCCGGTGCCTCTGATCTGTAAGATAGAGGGTCGTGGGCCAATGAGAATCGTTGGTGGTACCAATGGTTAATGGATGGCAGTATGTGCGACCTGTGGGATCTGAGTGTGTGTTTGCAGCAGTACAAAGTACATCAGAGTGGTGTGAAGCACACAAACGTACCATATGAACACTGACTGATAAATTGTTAGTGTGTGCACAGTGATGATAGTGATTTAAGCAATGGCTAAGCTACTGGTACAGCTCATAGGAAATGACATTTGAATATGCATTCACTAACCTTAATACTCTTGTGTAGTCATTGAATGTCTTATTGCTCTGAATCCAGAGCCACTGCACTTGACTTGTAATATTCTCTGCCCGACTATCTGCCTTCGCTGCCTTTTTAACCATGTGTCTGCTGTAACACACCCCCATCCCTGCTGTTGGTACAGGACATCTTTTCTCCTTCCCATCTGCTCCACTAAACTCTTCAGCCTCTGAAAACTTTGCAACCTGCACTCGCCCATAGTATGGAGCCACAATTGCTCCCAGATCAGATTCTTTTCAATCAGAATTTCCAACAACAGCTCCCCTGCAGTGAACTTCTCCTGTAAAGATAAGCAGACTGATATTGGACATTGCAAGCAATCTATATCAATAATATACAATACTGTCCCTGTTGATGAGTCCAGCCAGTGTTGGATTTGATAAAGAAATCACTCAGATGTGCAGGGGCAATGAAGTCATTCTGCTGTCCACAGTGCAAGCAGTGATTATGGGTAAATAATTCATTCTAAGGAATGAATTATTCTGAGGAAGGGTCACTCAACTCAAACATTAACTCTGATTTCTGTCCACAGACACTGCCAGACCTGCTGAGCTTTTCCAGCAATTTCTGTTTTTATTTCTGATTGCCAGCATCCACAGTTCTTATCGTTTTTACTTCATTCTAATCTCAACGCAGCTTTTTGATGCTATCCAATATGGACTTCACCTTATATTTATGGTCCCTAGTTTTGGAGAACATTCTTAGTGGAATTGACAGGGTGGCTGCCAAGAGGATGTCTCCCAGACGGGAAAGTCTAAGACTAGGGACCATCAACTTAGATTGAGGGTTTATCCATTTTGCTCTCCTATGGTGAGAAATTTCTCTATTCGGGAGTGGATGTTTGGAGTCCTTTACCCAGGAGGCTGGAGATGCACTGTCAATGAGTACATTCACAACTGAGATTGATAGATCTTTGCGTATAAACAGAATCGATGGATCTGGTGAGAAATTGGAGTTAATGGAGGAGTTCAGTTATGATGTTCTGGAATGGAATAGTAGACTTGAAGGGCTGAATGGTCTATTGCTGCTTCTGTTTCTTACATTTATGACAATAGATCAAAGAATTGCTAACAATTAACAAATGTGGTTGAGAGCATGCAGAATCATTTGGCCAGCTTCATTTAATACATGCCTGAAGTTAAATTGAATAGAAAATAGCGTTCATCGCCGAATTAAATTGCCTAAAATGGAAATGTTCAATACCAAAAGCTAAGATTCATTACTAAAGTATAAAACAGCCTAAGGTACAGCATTCACATACCTCCTAATTTTTCTCCCTTCTGAATAAAACCTTTCTGTCTCTGGTAAATGACTTGCCTCCTTGGTTCATATTTTAATCAATTGTTCTAAATTGTTTGGCCTGAAATATAAATTTCTTATGGAATTGACTTGTCTACTTATGAAAAGTGCTTCTCAAAGATTGAAAAAATCTGATACAACCCAGCATAGAGGAATGAGCTAAGAATTTAATAAACATTGTGTACTTCGAATGATCAGCTGTCTTATCTACAAGCAAAAATCAGGCTTTGAATGAAATATGGACTAAGATTGAAAAAAAAAATGTAAGAGCCCTCTACATCATGTGGCACTGCTAACCCTGAAACTAAAGGGAGAGTGCCTTTGAGTATGTCACATCTATGCAGTTCTGACCAGACCTTGTTATATCCTTGCTTTTGAATCTTTTGATGATTTAAGTCAAAATGAGCTAAACAGGCTGCGAGATATCTGTATTTCATAGAACCACAAAATCCCTACTGTTCGGATAGAGGACTTTCAGCCGATCAAGTTTTCACCGACCCACCGAGGAACATTACACATTCTGCACTTACATCCTTTGGACTTTGGGAGGAAACCCACACAAACACAGGGAGAACATGCAAACTCCACACAGAATCACCCAAGGCTGGAAATGAACCTGGGTCCCTGGTGCGGTGAGGCAGCAGTGCTAGCTACTGAAGCACTGTGCTGCTCATTTGTGTGAAAGTAAATAAAGATACATGTTTTTAGAAGGTTGGTTTACTTATTTTTATTTCAAATGGGGAGGCTATAAAACTTGCTTCATGACAGATTGAAGGTTATGTGAAAACACAGAAGCTACATTAATGGGAGAATTCAATCAATCTTGGGGAATACAAATGGCCCAGAATCTGGTCTGGTAAATACAAACTGTGATGGCATCTTGACCCAGGAGTCAAGGCAATTGTGAAACATTGTGCTCCTGTGGATCTAAAATATTCAGAACTTGCTGATGAAATTCTCGTTGGAGCTCCTCTATGGATTAGTGAACACATAAACTGCAACTTTAATCCAGCCTTCCCAGTGGGAAAGGTAAGGTTAGGGAAGTTGTAAAGGCAGCTGGACAGAGCATTGTATATTTTTCTGCAACATTCCCACCTCATGCCAGTTCAGTCAGCAGTATTTTAGCAGAGTGGAAGCAAACCATGAGAAGCAAGTGAATTCCCAATTAACATGGTCTGACTATATCATGCTGTGATTTTAACTTAAAGTTATAAAAAAATCCAGGGGTTGCCAGAGGACAAAACCTGATGGGAAGCAGCAGAAGAGTCAGGGAAGGCTAAGGTTAGGATCTTGGTATCATTTTTGCAAGAATTTCCTGCAGACAAAAGGAAGCAGAAACGCTGCTCAAGGTTTTGCAAGGAATCCAGATTCCCTGCACCTCCCACAACCACCAGCATGTTGAACTTGCCTTCTCCTCCCAATACTAATTTGACACTGGATTGTTCTCTTGGCTCACTGGCAGTGTGATTTCCTGCTTTTGCTAACCAGCTTTGACACTATTCGATTGGCTTCGAGCGGGAGACAGTGCCAGTGTGTTTAAAGGAGAGCCAAGATTTCAAAAAGAGCTTAGTCTCTTGCCAAAGAAGTGGAAGTGTGACTTGTCTTGTATCCTGCTTGCCTTGATCACTCTTGGGTAAAGGTATTAACTGGTATCTGGTAGTTATAAATACCTAATGCCACAGCTACATTCAGTTAAATGAAGGGACAATGAAAGCAAATAGGCAAGGAATGGTGTTCAACTACACTGCAGTAAAAGGTGATTAAATGTTGCAACATTCATATGTGCATATGTACGAGGGGTGAGGCTGGGCTAATCAGCTCCTCTACTCTGCTCCACTATTCAACAGGATCATGGGTGATCTCATAGTGGCTACAATTCCATATTCTTGCCTATACCTATTAATCGTTGACTCCCTTGATAATCAAAGATCAAGGAAATTCCCTTCCTAAGGGCATTATAGGTCTACGTAGTGCACATGGACTGCAGTGGTTCAAGAAGGCAGCTCACCACTGCCTTTCCAAGAGGCAGCTAGGGATGGACAATAAATGCTGGACCAGCCAATAATCCCCATGTCCCATGAGTGAATGAAAGCTGCATACTAGATAAACATAGTCCCACAAACCAGCAAACTCAGTCTAAATCAATGTGATTCTAAATGAACTAACATTTGAATATGAGATAATTACTGATCTGTGGGATGGAGAAAGGAGAAGGGGCTTAATGAATTGAATACAAGAAAACATATTGCAACAGAAAGACAAGGACATGTTGGGAAAAGACCACAGAATTGATTCTAATCATAACAGTAAAACGTGTCTTCAGTTTTCCAGAGAAGAAAACAATCAGTTAAGAGGTAAACTAGAAATAAACTCAAATCTAAGGATAAGCACAAAATAGTAATTATCCTCCTTCCACACGACTGTACCAGCCACATTAACGCTGTGCCTACCAGGGTAGGTCAGACAAATCATTCACTTCCTGACTCCCCATGACATAACAAAGCAATCCATTCAACTGGCATTCTGTTATATTCTTGTGTTGTGTTCCTCAACATAAAATTACCGCTTTTGCACTTGATTAACAACTTGCGTTGGTTCAGTTTACTTGAAAATATAAAACAGGTTTACTTAACAGACAAACTGTTAACTTGCTATTACAGCAACGTATGCACACATCCTTCATCTAAAATGTTGTTACTTGGAGTCCTCATGGCTGCTGGTCCTTTGGTGTCATTATGGTCCTTGGCTCACAAGCATATTCAGCTCTTAAAGCTGAACCATAACAGAATCCATCCTTCATTGTTAACAGGCACAGCCGGTGTCACTGTTACTGCAGCACATTCAATGTTCCCTTAAATTTTTTTTGCTTGTGAATGACCTTTTCATTGCTCAGCACAGTGTATTTCAGATTTCTGCAAGTTGTTCATGCATATCCCTTAGAAGGAATACTTGCATGTACTGTATACAAGATGTACTATAATTCACTAAGGCTTCTTTAGCAGCATTTCTGATTTCTGTGATCACAGTCACCAGCTTCAACTTCCCCCCAAGTCACACATCATCCTTGCTTGAATAAGTACCATCCTTCCTTTATTGCAGCTGGGCCAAAATGTTGCAGCTCCCTACACAACAGCATAATTAATCTGTCTATACCACATTGACAGCAGTAGTTGTAAAGGGCAGCTCATCACCATCCTTTCAGGGGTAACGAGGAACAGGCAATACATCCTCAACTCATCAGCACTGCCTATATCATGAAAATAAGAATATACATTTAAACAAAAAGCTTTAAACCTCCCTGTCATAAAGGTTGTGGGAAATGGGCCAAGATTGATGGGGAGAGGGGTCTAATGCTCTTTCAAAGAGCTGCCTTAGGCAAGGTGAACTCAAATAACCTCGACTGATTAAATAAGGTGTGTCTACATTTCTTACATGTGGATTATTATCCAAGTGTTCATTGAAAATGTATTAAAATCAATTAATAAAATAGATTCCACTTGCACCTTCTCTCTTTTTAGCTCTTAGTTTATCACAACAGATATTTTAGTAGTTTTTGCATGCAGCTACCACAGTTCAATTAAAACGTGGTTAACCAGACCAAAGTTAAGGAGCCATTTCCACAGTTATCATGAATGAAAAAAACCAAGGAATTTTAATACCTATGACTGTGAAAAAAATAATGAAAATAGTCACAGATAGAAATAGAAACAGATGCAAACATGGGTACTGAGCTGAAAAAGAAAGGGGAAGGTGTCTACACATGCAGAAAGCTAAAAGCAGTTGCAATTTGAAGTTTTTAGAATCCCTGAGTTGCAAGAGTGAAACCTAAATCCCAATTGTTTAGCAATGTCCAATTTCCTCAAGAATGAGTAAGATTACCTTGATACTCTCTGAATGGTAATTTTTCACTGATATTAGTTTCTATGATTGTGAGAGTGGGGAAGAGAAGAGCTTGCAGTATCCTTTCTGCTATCAGACCATGTTGATTTCTGTCACTTTCCTGCTCAAAGCAAGCTACTAAAATATGATTCACTTATATATTACAAGTCCAGATCCAGACTGAATATTCTACAGGTGATGTTTCATCTCCCAACACGTGAACTTATCACATAAATGTGAACAAAACAAAATGTGAATTTTTCAATGTCTCACTGAGTTTCAGTACAATGATCAAAATGATAATTTCAAAGCAACAGGTTTCGTATATTTCATGTAGGTTGTCTGGTCTTGTCAGGTGGTCCCAACAAGTATTTTAGGTCAGTAATGTCCTTTCTAAAGTAAGTTTGAGTGCATTAAATTCTGAGATAATGAAGTCAAATGCTGAAAGTTAAATATTAATAGTTCATTTTCTCTCTGAGCATATCACTACACACAGTGAAATTATTTTTCTCTTCCATACACTTAATCAGTTTATTTGACTGAATCAAACCAAAGTAACATTAATAATGAGAAAATAAATGATGAATAAACAGCTGACAGCCATTTTAATTAAGATGGCAGTTGAAAAAGCTGGATTTTTGTTGCTGAAGAAGGGTCCAGACCTGAAACGACAGCTTTCCTGCTCCTCTGATGCTGCCTGGCCTGCCGTGTTCATCCAGCTCCACACCTTGTTATCTCAGACTCCAGCATCGGCAGTTCCTACTATCTCTGGATTTTTATGTTTTTTTAGCTTTTTGCTCTGCTTCCAACATTCATTTACTGAAGTAACATTATCATTGATAAACAGTGCTGTGAACTTTAGTACACAAACAACTTGTATTCATAGACAACAAGGTGCAGGGCTGGATGAACACAGCAGGCCAAGCAGCATCATAGGAGCAGAGAGGCTGACGTTTCAGGCCTAGACCCTTCATCAGAAAAGGGGGAGGGGAAGGGGGTTCTGAAATAAATAGGGAGAGAGTGGGAGGCGGATAGAAGAGGGATAGAGGAGAGGATAGGTGGAGAGGAAACAAACAGGTCGAAGAGGCGGGGATGGAGCCAGTAAAGGTGAGTGTAGGTAGGGAGTTAGGAAGGGGATAGGTCAGTCCAGGGAGGACGGACAGGTCAAGGGGGCGG
>NC_063337.1:105073340-105086978 GCF_021869965.1 Rhincodon typus | reverse complement strand
GGTGGGGAGGGAAAGATGTCTTTGGTGGTGGGGTCGGATTGCAGATGGCGGAAGTGTCGGAGGATGATGCGTTGGATCCGGAGGTTGGTGGGGTGGTACGTGAGGACGAGGGGGATTCTTTTTTGGTTCTTATTGCGTGGACGGGGTGTGAGGGATGAGGTGCGGGAGATGTGGGAGACACGGTTGAGGGCGTTCTCGACCACCGAGGCGGGGAAGTTACGGTCCTTGAAAAACGAGGACAACTGAGATGTACGGGAGTGGAATGCCTCATCCTGGGAGCAGATGCGGTGGAGGCGAAGGAATTGGGAATAGGGGATAGCATTTTTGCAGGAAGGTGGGTGGGAGGAGGAGTATTCTAGGTAGCTGTGGGAGTCGGTGGGCTTGAAATAAATATCGGTTTCTAGGTGGTTGCTCGATATGGAGACAGAGAGGTCCAGGAAGGGGAGAGAGGTGTTAGAGATGGTCCAGGTAAACTTAAGGTTGGGGTGGAAGGTGTTAGTGAAGTGGATGAACTGTTCGAGCTCCTCGTGGGAGCACGAGGCGGCGCCGATACAGTCATCAATGTAACGGAGGAAGAGGTGGGGTTTAGGGCCGGTGTAGGTACGGAAGAGGGTCAGCCTCTCTGCTCCTATGATGCTGCTTGGCCTGCTGTGTTCATCCAGCCCTGCACCTTGTTGTCTCGGATTCTCCAGCATCTGCAGTTCCTACTATCTCTGATTCAACTTGTATTCATATGTTGACTCCGGTCTGTCCATAATCGTTCATTCTGTAGGTTGTCATTCTAATCTTGCACTGAAGTTAATAGGTTTGCCAGGCCAAGCATCAGTGAAGGTGACCATTTGTGGTGCTGTAACTTTTATGTACAACTTTTATTTATGGTTGAACCATATCTCAGAGGACCTTAAAAAAATTCTACTGGTAAGCTACAAAACTGTTGCAAATCAGAAACCTGTCAGGAAACAAGCTGCCTGCTGAAAAGATAGTGTATTATTTCTGATTTTTTCCTTCCAGCTTGCCAAAGAGGAGTTTTCCAGGATAACATTGATTTCTCACTTGTGCAAGAGAGCATAATACGTCCTGGTGATGAATCAAGAGTGAAAATTGTTCACACTAAGGCTGTCGCATAGATTTCCTCAACTGATGGAACTCAGCCTTGAGAAAATTACTGCAGATAGGGAGTTCCTTTCTGACATTTATTTTGGAGATAATTTTAAAAAGAAATGTCAACCTTGGACAAGCAACAGGGGAAGTGTATTAGATATTTCAGTTCTTGTTGCAGTCTCTGCTCCCATATGTTTTTCAAATTACATCATATCTCAAGATACATCAATATTTGTAATAGACATGAAACATTGCTTATGTAAATCAGGTTATATGAACATCTACAACAGTATTTTTATTTATATATTACATTGTCATTAATATCAACTGCAGGCTTTAACCTAGAGTCATGTAACAGAATCTTGTATGGTATTTATGATTCTATTCTTGCCTATTAGACGCGTAGCTAGTTCGATGTCAGAAACAAGAAATATTTCTAAGTTGTAAATTGAGGTTTGTGTCAACAGAATGAAGACCCTTGTTTGAAATAGTTAATTTCTTTAACTGGAACTAAAGTCAGATTATGCTTTAACTTCTTTTGTTTAGTGCAGTCTGTATTTCATTTATATTCAAACAAGTTTTGAATCTTGATTATCATTTTCCCCATTTGTTATTTTGTGTTATAACTGTGCTCTACTTTGTGAAAAACTAAATACAATTCAATTGCAATTCTAGCAAAAATGAATGTGTAGTAATTAAGAGACAAAAGCAGCAATCAGGGATAACTTCATTCCAATGAGAATTTAGTGCCATACTGGGAACTTCTGCATGATGAGACATGGCCAGTGAAATGGTTAATGGAAGTCACCTTCCAACAGAGGCGCCATCTGTATTGCAATTTCCCTAATGGTTTCATAGACAGCTTTGTAAATCTGCTATTCAATGGACATAGCATTTTCTTTTCTATGTTACAGAAAACATTTCAAGTATACGCCAAGTTTCCTTTTATAAAAGCAGGAAACGCCCTATGGTCACTTTAAGAGAGATTTGACAAAAAGCCCAAAGTAACATGCTAGCCTATCTTTTTCTTTCAGATACTGATGAGCTGCCATGCACTATCCCTATTAATTTCAGATTTTAAGCATTATGATAATTTTAATAGCATTAACTGTTTGCTGCAAATTGCATTTTCCAGTACTACAAACTGCTGTAAAATACAGGTCAAAGTGCAATGACAGGCATGACAATGTAAAGGACATTGGACAGTTTTCTGTTGTGGAAAGCAATGTAAGAGCAAAGAACGACTCTTCCATTCAAGAGAGAGACAACTAGTGGTAGGTTAACCTCAGGTGAGGGGAAAAGTTGAAATATTGGGATCTTAATCTGAGCTAGCGCAGGACTTGAACCCACACTGTTGACATCACTCTGTATCACAAACCAACCTCAAGCGAACCAAGCTGCTATAGTAATAAATGATAGAGTGACATCCAATCATATAGGATGTACAGCGTTGTCCAATCATGATTAATAGATGGCACTGACCAATTGTAGGATAATACCACGCTGTCCAATCATGTAGGACATGAAAGGACACTGGTTTTTGAAGCAATCATTGTGAAAGAAGAGTTGTTCTTGAGTGGGTCTGTCACACAACAGTAATACGTCTAACTTCAGCTCAGAAGGTTGTTTGTTCACATTAAGTGTCTCATGGAGTGGTGGTAATGTCTTTAGCTCTAAGGCAGAAGGTATGGCTTCGAGTTCCACTGCTTTGAAGGTGTGTCATAAAATGTTTGAATGTGTTGTTTAAAATGGAAAGCCAGCACCTGCAGGTTGCGAAACAGGCAGGTAGACATATAAAATACCTTGCTGTGTCTTCAGCAACGTGCTCCCAATAATGTTATGAGTAGTGTTCCAGGCATCAGTTGAATTTGCTGTTCACAGCCTGATTGAAGGCCTTAAGAGGACAATTAATGCCAACTAAACGGCCTCAATTTGCTGCCTCCTAGAATTAATCGATGGCATGAAAATCAGTGCCCAACATGCAACCCAGTAGGTCCATCCCTATGGGTTACCAAGCAATGAAAGAGGGAGTGTCTACTTCCTGAGATCCTGGTGACAAATAGAGTTTCCTTTGTAGCATTCCCAGCCCACATCCAGCATGACCCCACCACCCCCCACCCCCCCCCAACCACCACCACTAGCCTGCCCTCACATGTGCCTCCCTTCTACCTCGCTGGGGCATGTTACTCCAGCCCTGGTGTGATACTGGAGATTCTATCCATTGCTGCATGCCTCCTTGATGTCATCGGTGCTGTGGTGCCGCTGAGCTACTGACCTCGAACTGGCCAGCAGCTCGAGAAGGTGGGACTTGCTCCTGGAGTGAGACAGAAGTCTTGTCTCATAACAATGGACGGGTTGTTGGTTCATAAAGAAGGGCAAGCTGCTCAAGTGGAGACAAGCTCTTAATCTGTATTTACAATGGGGCATGAAGTGCTTTCTCTGGGCATATAACCCAGCCCATTGCATATTTATCTCAAATTTACTCAAACAATGGTGGTTCCATGATCAAAAAGTGACTAATCGAAACTCAACAAAACGTATCAAGCAATGCAAAATATATGCTCTTCTCTTTACATCGGTAGTCTAACATTGTGTGAGACATGAAACACAATGGCCCAGATTCTGCTCAAGTGGGGCATTTTGTGGCATATTTGTTACCTAGTCTTGTTGTGTTCATTTGACTTAAAATTTTTTCACAGCATTGCTCACGGAGAATGATGGTGATGGTGTCACCAGAGAGAGCAGGAGGACATCTCAGACTGTGGTGAACAAGTGTATCCACATTACCAATGAGTTTGGAGATAGCAAGAACTGCAGATGCTGGAGTCATTTTCGATACAGTGTGGACTGGAGGAACACAGATCAGGCAGCATTAGAGGAGCAGGAGATGTTAATGGATTGAGAAAAGACTAAGAAGGAGGATGAATCGTAGATGATTGAATTAATTTTCAAATCAGATATGAAAAGAGAAATAAAGAGTGCAAAAGAAAGTTTGGATTAAGAGAAATAGAGAAGACCAGGATAGAAAGAAAAGGTTAGAAACTAATTCTAGTGACAACTCATAATCTGCAGGAACAGAAGTTCACAGTTTAATGTGTCATCTTCTACATAAGACAGGTTAATTTTTAGCAATTAAGAATGATCACATTAATGATGAGTGTGCTCGTAATTATTAGACTTATCTTTCTGTCGGGAGTTTAATGTGTAATCAATGTGTAAACATAACAATTTTGTGAAAATGATGGGCAGGTTAATGGTCAGCTGCTGTTTTTTGCCATGTTAATGGAATCACTCAAATCAGCTGACAACTTGTACTGTGCAATTCTCGAGATATCTTTGCCATAACACATATTGCTGGTCAACTTATACATAAATACTATTCATTGACCTTTATTTCAATTCAGAAATTGCTGAAGAAAAGTTGTCAAAACAGCATTTTTGTGTGGAAGCAGGCCATTCAGCCCATCAAATCCACACCAACCCCCTGAAGAGCATCCAACCTAGACCCATCTCCCTACCATCTCCCTCTGTAACCTTGCATTTCCCATGACTAATCCATCTAACCTACACATCCCTGGAGACTGTGGGCAATTTAGCATAGCCAATCCACCTAACCTGCACACCTTTGGACTGTGGGAGGAAACCAGAGCACCCGGAGGAAATTCATGCAGACACAGGGAGAATGTGCAAACTCTACACTGATGGTTGCCCGAAGGTGGAATTGGACCTGGGTCCTGGGCGCTGTGAGGCAGCAGTGCTAATCGCTGAGCCACTTTGTTGCCCTAATATTTTGTGACCATAACTTTCAGAATATGAGCATTTACATTTTGTCTGAAGTCTGGAATTGACTGTATACTCACAAGCATGTTAATTTGCTTAGTACAAAATCAAGAAATACTTTATTCAGTGGAGAAGCTTTTACAAAAACTATCTCACTAAAATGAGGGAATGAAATTCAGAGCCTTTCTTCCTTTGTAAGTAAAATAATCATGATCTACAGTATCTATATATGTCAGACCAACTGAACTCACTTTACTGAAAATGAATCCTGTGCACTTATGAATGACTTACCACGCAGCCAGCTTCATTTACTTGACATGAGGGAGCCATTTATTTTCCATTCTGACTTGGCAATTCTGAAATTTAGCACATAATTTATATTGTACATATGGATAATGAAAGCTTTGCGTTTGGCTTTAAAACTCACAGTAAAAGCATGGTTTTATTTAATTTCATGTCTGTTTTCCTTGCTCTGAATTGGAAAGGTGTGATGTGAAATACTGAATGTAAAAGATCTCCCGTGTCTGGAGCTTGCTAACCTGAAGCCAGAGATCATAGTTTGAGGGGCTCTAATCTGCACTAAGCCTGACTGACCAGGAGTCTCTGAAGCTCTTACTGTCTACTGTTAGAAAGATTTGCAGATTTGCATATAAAACCTGTTTCAATGTGGAAATGAGTGCCCTTTCTGTGGCCATCAAATGGCTGGAGTGGGATTTGAACCTAGACCTTCCAGTCAGAGGAAGAGACTCTCCGCTTTACGTATTGGGTGGCACAATGACTCAGTGGTTAGCACTGCTGCCTCACAACGCCAGGATTCCATCCTTCAGTGACTGTGTGGCGTTTGCACCTTCTCCCCGTGTCTGTGTGGGTTTCCTTCGGTTTCCTCCCACAGTCCAAAGATATGCATGTTAGGTGGATTGGACATGCGAAATTGCTCGTAGTTTCCAGGGATGTGTAGACGTAGACTGATTAGCCATGGGAAATGCAAGGTCACAGGGATGGGGTGGGTCTGGGTGGGCTGCTCTTCAGAGAGCTGATGTAGATGTTATGGCTGATGACCTATTTCTGCACTGTAGGGATTCTATGATAACAGAAACTTCTGATATCAAATGCAGACATCAGTTAAAAGTATGAGGAAATTATTTAAAGTGCAACAAAAATACCCTGTTTGGAACTTAATAGCAATACTGAGAGACATATTCATTTATTTGTAGAACAGTAGGATTCCTTTTAACCCTTAGGCCTTTAGAAAGCTCAGTTTGGATCTAAGATTCCAAAGTTTTTCAATTATAGGACTTCCTCAAGTCATTTCTAAATCTGTGGTAGAGATTGATTGCCATGAATAGTATGTATCTCCATTATTATTATATCAGAATACTTAAGGGCTAAGGTACAACCACTGAGCCATGGCTGAAACTTTGGAAATATGTACTTAGGCTGGGATTTTCTCATTTGAAGTTGGAGTATGATGGTGGGATTCTTAGACGGTGCCAATTCCAGCGATGCCCAGAGTGCATTATCTCATGCAATCACATGTTTCGTAATCCATTAATCACCGATATTTGAACAGTCACGTGGCGAATGATGTGGTAGCTCTTGGACCTCCCATGGTTGAAGGTTCTGGCCCCATATTTAAAGACCAGCTGGACACCCTTGCTGCAAGCCGGGAACTTTCAAGGAGCCTACAGTATTTACCCAGGATGCCTGCCAAAAAATCAAAGCTGCTCCCAAGTTTCCTGATACTGCCTTGCAGACAGACTGACTGAGGACAGGTCTATCCTGTTTTCAGGGGTTTGCACCAGGAGGACATCCCACAGACCCATGCTGCCTGGTGGAGCAGGTTATAGGGTGAGTCAGGCACTGACCTACAGAAAGCAAATGGCAAGGAGTGTTGCAAGAAAATGTATGATCTCTTATGCTGCACAAAGCCAGAATCCTTCCTTTGTTTCCCTCTACTCACAAGAGCATCTCAGCCCACCTTTGGCACTATGATTGTAGGGAAAGTGGAATGGGCCAGAAACCCAGTAACCCCTAACAGAGTGCAGTGCTTTTCTTGGATGAATGCAAAGGCAAATAAATTTGTTTGCATGGGCTATTCTGCATCTCACCAACTAATTTCATTTTTTCTCTTCTGCAGGAATTATACACACCCAGAATCAGGCCTGGAGCAAGATGCTATAACCTGCGACCACACTGAAGAGGAAGCCGTGAACCGTCAGAGCCTACATTAGCAAAGTGTTCACCTGCACAGAGACATTCACCTTGGTGGTTACTTTCACTAGCTTGGATCCAGGGGCACGGACTGGTGAGAACATTATTCACGGTGTGAGTGCAGCCAGAGGAGGAAGAAATGCCTGAGGCCTCAGATACTCCAAGAACGTCTGCAGACCAGGCACTTGCTGAGCCACTTTGAAGGGATTCTTTTCGGTCATAAGACACATAGGGAACCTGCAGAGGATGTGAGGAACATCAGGAAGCTGTGCCAGAGACCCTTGGTTGACAAGCTAAGAATGGAAGATTCCATCCACATTCTCATTTCTGAGATGGCTCCAGCACGCAAGGCCTTGGCAGCATCCATGGAAGATTTGTGGCCATGCCTGAGACTCAGCTCTAGCAGAACGCTCAGTGACTGCTACTTATGAGTTTGGACTTGCATTCTTTCACTTCAGCCTTGGGTATTCAGCATCAATAACAAGGAGAGCGAAACATGTCACCTTGACCTTACTCCACAAGCTCCTTCTTTTCCAGGAGACAGGGTAGTGCCAGAAGGCACTCACAGCAAGGAGCAGCAATAGACATGGACTCTGGGAACCTTTCCTCCAGATAGCCTGCCCCCAAGCTCCCCACTGCCCTGTGATCCAGAAGCTGAGGTTGAAGATATTGCCCTGGTACTTGTACAGGATACACAGGAAGCTGGGCCTGGAGCCCTCCGTCTCCCCACCGCCCCCTCCCACCAGAAGACGACTGTAAACTTCTTTAAATTCATCTTCAAATTAGGGGGTGGATCTAGGTGGGATGCTGTTCAGAGCATCGGTGTGGACTCAATGGGCTGACTGGCCTGTTTCCACACTGTAGGGATTCGATGATTCGATGGTCAGGGCATAACAGTCAGCAGGCTTCTTCCAAGCCCAGCACTGCAGGTACTGGGCCTGCACTATGACATAGTAGGAGGGAGAGACAAAAAAAATCTATCCAAGGGCATATCGATGCATGGTTGTTCCATGGTTACATTTCAATCTACACCTTTGTAAATGTGTCTTCACTTTGCACTGTTTGAGCACTGTTCCTTGTGTGTGAAAGCTGCTGCAATATGAAGATGCAGGTGAATTAATGGCACGAAGAGAGGTAACTGATTTAGATTTAATTGCCATGACAGAGACACTATTACAAGATGATCAAGAGGTGGGAGATAACTACTCAAGAGTACACAATTTCTGGAGAAAGGAGCAGAATGGCAAAGAAGGAGATGTAGTTCAACTAGGGATGACATAAATCCATGAGTGAGATCAGATCTGACCTCAGATGATCATGAAGCAGAAACACTATGGGTGGAATTTAGGAATGACATGAGTCAGAAAACCCTGATGGGAGTAATTTATAGGCAGAACTATTATAACATTGGACAGAACATTAAATAAATGATTGAAACAAGTAACAATAGCAATATAACAATTGTGGGGAATTTTAATCTTAATATGGATTGGTAGGCATGTTGCAGAAGATGTGTTTGTCAACTGTTTTTGTGACAGTTTCTTGATGCAATTTGGAACCGACGAGAGATAAAGCTATCTTACATCTGGTATTGTGTAATGAAGCAGGGTTAATTAGTATTATTGTCACAACGGATCCTCGGGAACTTGTATTCAGAATACCCTTGAATTCCATGTTAAGTTTGAAAGTGACATAATCCAAAGCCAAACAACAATCTTGAACTTAAACAAAGACAATTATACAGCAAAGAGAGGATTGTTGACTGGAGTTAATTGGGTGAATAGATCAAAGGGTATGACTGGAAATGAACAGTGATAAACATTTCAAGAAACAATACAAATTGCACTACAAATGTAAAGTCCATGAAAAAGCAAAAGCTCAACAAGAAAGACCTCACTCAGGAAGTTAAGGAGAGTATTAGATTGATAGAAGAGTGTTATAATATTGTAAAAAGCAGAAACAAATTTGAAGATCGGGATTGTTTTAGAAACAAATATAGGGTTTAAAGAAAGTTGAGGAGAAGGGAAAAGGTACAATAAGAAAATAAACTTCCCAGAAATATAATAAATATAATAAACTGATGGTCAGTGTCTTTATAGGTATACATAAATGAAAGCTGTAGGTAAAGTAAATGTTGTTCCCTTAGAAGCAGAGACAGGAGAAATTACAGTAGGAAGTGAGAAAATAGCAGAGACATTGAACATATATTTTGTGTCTGTATTTACAGCAAGTTTCATTCCAGAAACAGATGGCAACCCAGACGCCAATAGAACTGTAGAAATTAAGGAAATTAATATCAACAGTGAAAATGTATTGGAGAGCTCTAAAATGGCTGCAGTGATATTGAATGTACTCGCTACGATTTTCCAAAATTCTGTAGCTATGGCAACATTGGATTGAAAGTTGGCAAATGTTACACTGCTTTTCAAGGAAATAGGAAACTACAGGCCAGTCAGCCTAATGCCCATTGTTGGGGAAAGGCTGGAATCTGTTATTAAGTAAGTTCTAACAAGCATAGTATTATGACAGGGAATGGCCGAACCCCGCTGATAATTAAACTAAAACACAAGCCCTGATCTGTTGTGACAGAAGTAGGGGTTCCCCTCTAATAATGACCTCATAAACACGCAGAGAAGCTCACCTTTCCCCTCATAATCTATTAAAAGACTGATTAAAAGAAAGAAAATTCCTGATCTCCACTTTACAAGTGAGAAGAAACAATTTATTTATTTAACCCAACAATGAACAAATTAACAAAATTACCAACAAACCCACAATTCCCCCCAGACTACTAAATACTCCCCAACTGGTATAAATTCCACTGTTTAAATACTGACAGGTCCCACTAATATAAATTCGATTAATAAGAAGCAATGGCCAAATTCAAACTTGTTGTCACAACATCAAAACAACACTGCTGTTTTGCCTGCCACCTGTAAGGCTTTATTTGACACACTTGTTTCACTCTTTGAGGCTCTCTGTACTGGCAACTTCAGCTGCTGTTCACAGACATACATGTTTTAAAGATTTCTAAGTACAGACAAAGCAGAAATCTCTTAAAGTTACCACACATTTTAGCTCAGAGATAGAAAGAGCTGCTGATGCTGGAGTCTGAGATAACACAGTGTGGGGCTGGAGGAACACAGCAGGCCAGGCAGCATCAAAGGAGCAGGAAAGCTGACGTTTCGGGTCAGGACCCTTCTTCAGAAATGGGGCTGGGGGAAGGCAGCTCAGAAATAAATAGAGCGAGGGCGGGTGGGGCTGGGGCAGGTAGGTGGGATGGTGATAGGTGAGTGCAGGTAGGCAGTGGTGGGGATTGGTCAGTGAAGTGGGAGGAGCGGATAGGTCGGAGAGAAGATGGACAGGTTGTGTCAGGTCAAGGAGGCAGGGATGAGAGGGAGGGTTGGTCATGGGTTGAGGCTGGGGGTGGGGAGACTTTAAAACTGGTGAATTCCATGTTTAGGCCATCGGGCGAGAGAAAGGACTTCTCGTCACCAACCATTTTAACCCCTCCTCCCACTCCCTGGGTGACATGTCCATCCTGGGCCTCCTCCAGTGTCACAATGATGCCACCCGCAAACTTGAGGAGCAGCACCTCATATTCTGCCTTGGGACCCTACAGCCCGATGGCCTTAACATAGGATTCAGCAGTTTGAAAATCTCCCCACCCCAGCCTTATCGCATGACCAACCCTCCCTCTCATCCCCACCTGCTTGACCTGACACAACCTGTCCATCTTCTCTCCCACCTATCTGCCCCACCCACCCTACCACTCCCTACCTGCACTCACCTAGAACCATCCCATCTACCTTCCCCAGTCCTACCCCTCCTCTCTGTATTTATTTCGGAGCTCCCTTCCCCCTCCCCATTTCCGAAGAAGGGTCCCGACCTAAAACGTCAACTTACCTGCTCCTCTGATGCTGCCTGGCCTGCTGTGTTCCTCCAGCTCCATATTTTGTTGTCACATATTTTAGCTTCCTGCCTTACATCTCATAATTACTCTACCCAACTTCATAACAATAGTATTATCAGAACAAGGCAATGAAAAAGAAATCCCATTGGCAAATTCCTTGAAGTTTTTTTGAAAATGTAACTATTAAGGTAGATGTAGTATATCTGGATTTGCAAATCCTGATAAGATAAAGTTAATGGGCGTGATACGGGTTTATGGAGTTAAGGGCATTGTATTACTATGGACAAAGCATTGGTTAATTGTCAGGAAGCAGAGAGTGGGAACAAAAACAAATTTTTTTCAAGTCGGCAGACGGAGAATAATAAAGTGCCAAAGCATCAGTGATGGGACCACATCTAGTTACATGCTACCTTGATTTAGTTGAAGAGACAAAGAAACTTATATTTAAATAAAAACTGAAGAAACTGTGGAAGCTGTAAATCAGGAACAAAAACAAAGTTGCTGGAGAAGCTCAGCAGGTCTGGCAGCATCTGTGAAGGTGGAAAACACTGTTAACGTTTTGGGTCCGGTGACCCTTCCCCAGTTCTGAGGAAAGGTCACTGGACCTGAAATGTTAATTCTGTTTTTTCCTTCACAGATGCTGCTAGACCTGCTGAGCTTTTCCAGCAACTTTGTTTTTGAAACTTATATCTAAATTTGTTGATGATATACTTGCAAGTGTTAATAGAATCATAGAATCGCTACAGTGTGGAAACAGGCCCTTTGGCCCAACAAGTCCACACTGACCCTCACAGCACCTGCCCAAACCCATCCCCTATAACCCACCTAATCTACACATCCCTGAACACTACGGGCAATTTAGCATGGCCAATCCACCTAGCCTGCACATCTTTGGACTGTGGGGGGAAACTGGAGCACCTGGAAACCCATGCAGACATGGGGAGAATGTGTAAGCTCCACACAGACAGTCACCCGAGGGTAGAATTGAACTCGGGTCCCTGGCGCTGTGAGGCAACAGTGCTAGCCACTGAGCCACTGAGCCACCCCAACTTACTTAGATGCTTAGAATGACTTGGGTGTGCTCATACAAAGGGAAGTATCTTGCAGATACAAAATGTAGCTAGGAGGTAATATAACAATGGACTAGAATCCTGAAGTAATAATTTTTACTTTTAATTCCAAAATGTGTCATTTTTTTAAAAGGAGGACAGCTCAGAGAGAAAAAAATTCTGTGGATTTAAATTCAGTGACTATCTGGGAAAATCCTGTAAGAAGTCGATGGAATGTTACACATGTAACTTCAAACAAAGAGATAGTTCAGAAGAAGGGATAATAAACAGTTCGATTATCTTTCAAAGAGTCATCTTGACTTGAAACGTTAGCCTGCTCTCTCTCCATGGATGCTGCCCGACCTGCTGTGATCTCCAGTTTTGTTGTTTTCAGACTATCGCTCCATTACTGGCAGAAAGCCATCTCTTGCAGACATGTCTGTCTTACCCTTTAGGAATTCACAAGGATAGTGGTTAAAAAGACAGCTTCATCTCTGCTGCTGTGGGCCTGAATGTTCTTATGCATACCCCCGACCTGTGTTCGAGTGTTAGAGCACAATGGTTTTTGCCAAGGTTTGCCCTGAGCAGCTCCATGACACAGGACTCTGTGCTCTGTGGACTGTTCCCCGGGACACACACTGAGATAAACATCAATTGTACCTGGAAGACTGCCAACTCACTGAAAGATGCTCATCAATCTGCCTGAAACTTTGTTGGGCTTCCAGTGCAAAGAGTTGACCGGGTCTTGCAGACTGTGGAGGCGATGGCCTAGTGGTATTATTGCTGGACCGTTAATCCAGAGACCCAGGTAATGTTCTGGAGACCTGGGTTCGAATCCTGCCATGGCAGATGGTAGAATTTGAATTCAAGAAATATCTGGAATTAAGAGTCTTGTGATGACCATGAATCCATTGCCCATTGTCTGAAAACCTATCTGGTTCACTAATGTCCTTTAGGGAAGGAAATTGCCATCCTTACCTGGTCTGGCCTACATGTGACTCCAGAGCCACAGCAATTAGGGATGAGCAATAAATGCTGGCCTAGCCAGCAACACCCTTATCCTGTGAAAAATGGAAAAAAAAAGACTGGCACATTCCAAGGTCCAGGACTATGTGCTGAAGGATGCGCTAAAGCATGGGGCAGCTGCTACCAAGGTGTAGTGGGGAGAGACCACTGTCTGAGGTCTTCCTGCCGAAGTATAACAAGGCTCTGTTACATTTTGAGATACCCTGACAGTCTTAATCGGAATCTAAATAGTTTCCTTTCATGATTAGAAAATGACGTTTTTTGTTGCAACTGGAGTGAATCTCTAATAAGGAATGTCAAAATTCTACTATATTTTCTGCAAAGTTTGTACTGAACTGTTTTGTATTTCTATTTACTAATAGATAATTTATGAACAAAGTCTATTGTTGAAACAAATAGAGTACTCTGACATTCTCAATTTATCGTCAAAGAACTATCCCCAAATTTCCCTTGCATCACAGTTAAATTCTCTCTCTCTCAATTTGAGTGCTGTAAACCAGTCAAGGAAATGAATTAGGACAAAGGAATTTCAATCAACCTACAAAAACAAACGCACTA
>NC_063337.1:104981432-105072940 GCF_021869965.1 Rhincodon typus | reverse complement strand
GGCTGACGTTTCGGGCCTAGA
Source organism: Rhincodon typus (assembly GCF_021869965.1). Taxonomy (NCBI): domain Eukaryota; kingdom Metazoa; phylum Chordata; class Chondrichthyes; order Orectolobiformes; family Rhincodontidae; genus Rhincodon; species Rhincodon typus. The sequence goes on along the minus strand of NC_063337.1, from coordinate 105,072,919 downwards.
CCCGAAACGTCAGCCTCTCTGCTCCTATGATGCTGCTTGGCCTGCTGTGTTCATCCAGCCCTGCACCTTGTTGTCTCGCACTAAAAATCAACTGTTCAACTATCAATGTCAATGCTATCAGTAACCTCCACTGCAATGGCTGCACTGTTCAATTCTCTGCTCTTCGTGAAAAATTCAAAGAATAATCCATCTATCTATTCTTTGATCTTTTTGGATTTACCTCTGAGCTCTCATCTGCATGTATGTGTGTTGCATCTTCTCATGTTTAGTCATCAATAGACTCACTCTTTGTTAATTGGAGAAAGCCTGGTTAAATTGGCTCCTTTTTTTTCAAAGTTCATTTGGGATTGCAAGAAAAGTATCCGCAAGGAAAGGGATCCTTATAAGTTTACCTTCTTGCAGCCAACAGAGGGAATGGGTGATTGAAGAAGGGGAGCCCGTTTATCCCTGCTCACATGGGAATTAAAAGGTTGGAGTATCCATTTGGAAATGTGCCCACTTTTCTGTCCTTGGCATGCTGCAGTGCAGTGCAAACTGGAGGAGCAAAATCTCATCTTCAGACTAGGCACTTTACAACCTTGAGTTCAACCCCTTCAAATTGTGAACCAACTCCCATTCTTTCCCTTTCTTTGAGCTTTACTTGTTGCATTCTCTGTCACCATGTCTGTCCTCTCTCCCCTGCCCCCACCCCAGTGGGACTGTCTGTTCTTTCCAGTCTGGCATTTATTCATACCACTGTTCTGCCATTCTCACATTCTGATCACTTAATCTGAACTATTAACATCCTTTCTCCTCCAGCACTTCACCCTCTCCACCCCACTGATACATAAATGCTCCACACTATCACTTCAGCTCTGATGAAGGGTCATGTAGACTCAAAACGTTAGCTGCTGTGTCTCTCTATGGATGCTGCCTGACCTGCTGTGATCTCCAACATTTGTTGTTTTCAGTCACGGGAATAAAGCAGTTTTGTTCAGGCTTTTGGACAGATCACATCAGGATATTGTATTCAGTTTGGATTTCCAGATTTGAGAAAATATATACTTGCATTAGAGGCAGCACATCAAAGGTCCACTAAACCCATCCCTGGGCTCAGTGGGTTACCCGAAGTAGAAAGGCTGAGTTTATTGGATCTATCTTCTCTGGAGTTTAGAGGAATGAGAGGTGATCTCATTGAAAGGGTAGAACAACTGAGATCAATCTGTGCATCAGGAGTTTAAGTTATGCAGAAAAGTTAATAGAACTGGGTCACTATTCTTCAGAAAAGTGGTGATTTTAGGTGCTCTAATTGAAGTTTCCACAATTGTGCAAGGCATTGCAAATCCTGATTGATTGGGCAAATTGATTGCTATGACAGAGAATGGAAGCTACTATTTTGCATAATGTACAGGCAATTTCTAAAGTGTGATGGGATTTAGACACATAATGAAAGACAGGATCAATCCATCAATGAGATTCTATATGACCTCTTAATGTGAGTAGAACTTCTTATGTTTTTACAGCATGCTTTAATTGATATTTACACCAACATCTGTGCTTTTCAAAATCTGCTAATTCAGTTCCATTCACCAATAAGCTCTGAATTGCTGTTGATAATTTCTGATTTACCATCGAGTGCTTGTTTTTATATTTTTAAAGCTGTGGGTGCTTGCTGTTGCAGCATGTGATGATTGCCTGTATTGCTGTGTTCAGTACGAGATAGGAAAAACGTTTTATATTCGTTGAATGTTGCATAAAAACTTTAATAAAAACTTAAATTCAAAAAAGTTGTAGCCTTCCTTAATCTGTACTGGCTTTCATCTACTCAGTAAGGGTACTTTACTTGGAATTTTTAGGTCTATTTTCAAAAGATTTATGGCTCTGCCGGGACAATTGCAACTTAAATTATTGTTATAAAGGTCTCTGATACAGTTTCTGTGACTAACCTTCAGATAAGCACTGGTGGAGATTTTAGGATTCGAGGTAAAATAATTTTCAATTGTGAATGTGAATGTGCTTCCTTGCAAACCAGATGCACCTTTGACCTTCTGTACACTTAAAGTAATTTTATTTTTGTCCTTAGCTTGAAGCTGTTTCTGTTTCCAAAATGCAAAGAGGTGCATTGAAAATGAATGCAATTGCTTGGAGAAGCTTTAAATTCAATGGATGATAACAATGTTCACTGTTATGTGCAATATCTCTGTCACTCACTCTCACCCAACCCACCCTCCCTCCCTCCTAACCCTGCATGGCCTCTGCACTACCTACCCACTCACTCAGAGCACCTCACTACCTTTCCCCCACCAACATGATCCGCTGTGCCACTCTCCTTCATCTCACTCAATCCTTCCCTTCTCACATGCCAGGAGGGAAAAGCCCATGACAGGGCAGAAATACTCATAATACACATGAGCAACTTGATGTTCAGCTCCTCATGCCCTGCAAGGAGAGGAGCATGATGCTGATTACTCTGAGGGGCCAATTCATGACATCCTCGGGTCTGGACAGATGTTGGAGACTGCTCTTGATCAACTGTGTCTGGACCCCCCCAACTGTAGTCTGTCTCACTTGACTGAAGACTGCCGATAACCACAATGAGCATCTGGCTTTGCGTTGGCACTAAACAAGACCGAAGGACTGTAAACCTAGTCCCTCTGGCTGGACAGAAGGGGAGCAGTACAAAGAGCGAAACGGTGAGACAAGGAGGCTGTGAAAATCCAGATAGACTCCAGCGTGAGCAGTAAGGGAACAAGTGAGCAGCCCTGGGATGTAGCCTGGTCTAATCTGTGAACTAGGTGCCTGTCCCTAAGCGCACTGTGTCTTTGCAGCAGCCTTCATAGAATTATAGATCCCTACAGTGTGGATGCAGGCCATTCAGCACATTGAGTCCACACTGACCCGCTAAAGAGCATCCCACCCAGATTTCACCCCCTATCCTATCCCATCCCTGTAACCCTGCATTTGCCCATGGCTAGCTCATCTAGCCTGCACATCCCTGAACACATGGGCAATTTAGCACAGCCAATCCATCTAGCCTGCACATCTTTGGACCGTGGGAGGAAACTGGAGCACCTGGAGCCTTTCTGCCCATTGCTGGTATGCCCTCAACTACAGCTTGAAAGTGCAGAAGAATCCTCCATTGGGTTGATGAGGTGCTAAGAGGGTTATGCAAGGCTGCCAGACTGGGGGAGACTTTTAATAAATATTTCTCCTCAGTATTTACTGAGGAAAGAATCATGGATGTTAAGGAGATAAGAGAAACAAGTGGGGATGTTTTGGACTGCATACATATTACCAGACAGGAGGTGTTTACAGCCTTAAAGCACATTAAGGTGAATAAATCCCCTGGGCCTGATGAAGTCTATCTTTGGAGATTGTGGGAGGCTAGGAAAGAAATTACAGGGCCGTTGCAGAGATTTTTGCTTCATCTTTAGCCATTGGTGAAGTTCCAGAAGACTGGACAGTGGCTAATTTTGTTCCATAGTTTAAGGCGACGCCCTTATCCTGTGAATGAATAAAAAAAATAAAAGAAAGGTAGCAAAGACAAGACAGGGAACTACAGGCCAGTGAGCCTGACATCAGTAGTAGACAAGTTACTGGAGAGGATACTGAGGGACAGGATCAACCAACATTTGGATAGCCAAGTTCTGATTAGGGATAGTCAGCATGGATTTGTGCACGGGAAGTTATGTCTGACAAATCTTTTAGAGTTTTTCGAAGAGGTAACCAAGAGAATGGATGAGGGTAGGGCAGTGGATGTTGTCTATGTGGACTTTAGTAAGGCCTTTGACAATGTCCCATACACCAGGCTAGTCAGTAAGGTTAGGTTGCATGGGATCCAGGGAGAGCTAGTTAATTGGATTTAAAATTGGCTTGATGGTAGGAAGCAGAGGGTGATGCTTGAAGGTTGTTTCTTGAACTGGAGACCTGTGACTAGTGGTGTGCCACAGGGCTCGGTGCTGGGACCTTTGTTATTTGTTATTTACATAAATGATCTGGATGTGAATGCACAAGGCATGATTAGTAAGTTTGTGGATGATACAAAATTAGGAGGTATTGTTAATAGCGAGGAAGGTTATCAAAAGTTACAGAGAGATCTTAATCAGATGGGGAAGTGGGCTGAGGATTGGTGTGAGATAAGTGTGAGATGTTGTACTTTGGAAAACTAAGGCAGGACTTATACAGTAAGTGGTAAGGTCCCGAGGAGTGTTGTGGAACAGAGGGACCTAGGAGTACAAGTACATAGTTCATTGAAAGCAGTGTCACAAGTAGACAGAGTGTAAAACATGGGATTGGTGGTAACGTATTGAGATGGATAGTAATCTGGTTGGCAGACAAGAAACAGAGAGTAGGATTAAATGTGTCATTTTCCGAATGGCAGGCATATGGCAGACTAATGGGTACTGCAGGGATCAGTGCTAGGACCCCAGCTATTCTCAATGCATACTAATGTTAAAAATGATGGTCCTAAACGTAATATCTACAAATTTGTGGATGACACAAAGCTGTGTGGGTGGGGAGCTGAGAGGAGGATGCAGAAATGCTTTTGTGTGATTTGGACAAGTGAAGTGGGTGTGTAAATGGATGGCAGATGCAGTATAATGTGGATAAATGAGGTCATCCACTTTTGTAGCAAAAGCAAGAAGGCACATTATTATTTGAATGGTGATAGATTGGGAAAGGGGAGATACAATGAGACCTGGATGTCCTTGTTCATCAGTCACTAGTTTAAGCATGCAGGTGCAGCGGGCAGTGAAGACTAAATGCTATGTTTGTCTTCACAGTGACAAAATTTGACTACAGGAGCTGGGATGTCTTGCTGCAATTAAAGAGGGTCTCAGTGACACCACACATGGAATACTGCATACAGTTTTGGTCTCCTGATCTAAAACAGGATGTTCTTGCTGTAGAGGGAGTGTTAGTGAATGTTTACCAGAACTTTTCCTGGGATGGTGTGACTGATGTATGAAGAGAGGTTGAAGTGGTTAGGATTATATTTACTGGAGTTCAGAAGAATGGATGGAAACTCATAGAAACCTATAAGATTCTAACAGGGCTAGATAGGATAGATGGAGAGAGAATGTTCCTGATGACTGGGAGTCCAGAACCAGTGTCACCGTCTAAGGACAGGAATTGCTGGAAAAGCTCAGCAGATCTGGAAGCATCTGAGGAAAGAAATCAGAGTTAACGTTTCGGGTCCAGTGACTCTTCCTCAGAGCAGCTTTTTTCCAGGAATTTCTGTCCTTGTTTCTGATTTACAGCATCTGCATTTCTTTTGTTTTTTATTCCGCAGTCTAAGGATATGGGATAAACAATTTAGGACTGAGATGAGGAGAAATCTTTTCACCCAGAGAGTGGTGTGTCTGTGGAATTTGCTACCTGGGAGGCAGTTGAGGCCAAAACAATGTATGATTTTGAGACAGAGTTGGATCTAGCACTTGGGGCTAAAGGGATCAAAGGATATGAGGGAAAAGCAGGAACAGGCTATTGAGTTGAATGATCAGCCATGATCATAATGAATGATGGAGCCGGTCTACTCTTGCTCTTATTTTCTGTGTTCCTATGTTCCAATCTCTCTAATCTCATCTCACTTACCAGTGCCAAATATATTAATGTAATGGATGGGATATTAATGCAATCTGTCCTTTCTTGGAGCACAATGTAAGAAAACTGTTTTAAAATATTAACCTCATTAAGTTTATAAGCACATGAATTTGAACAATCTTGGTTTAATTTAAAATGTTGCTTCTTATAAATGTTAGGGTTTCCTATCTCATTCTGCGTTTGATAAAGCCGCTAACACTTGTCACAAATCAACTGAGATTTCAATTGAACAGGAAAACTGAAACCTCCTCTGTTTAACGATTCATTCTGTTTTGCTATTTGTCACAAAGCTATGTCTCATATCTGCTAGTATCCATATTAATTTGTGTCTGACCTACTAATACCGAGCAAGAATTTTATCTGCTTCCTCCAGTGTTTCTCTACTTTTCTCTAAGATCTGTTGGGGATTGCAACAAGGTTCAAAATGCACAGAGCACATATTCAATTTAATATTTGAAAGAGGCAAACACTTTCAAAGGTCATGAGATATGTTTAAGTTTGCACATATTTATGTCTAAGGAACAGCACATTCCCTCTCTTAGATAGGAAGTCTGAAGTGAGAATTGGCTATGCTATTGAAGATTGTAGGGTCCCACTCTGGAGACATGAATGCATAAAATAGACAGACGCCTTTGTGCATTACTGAGGAAGTGCTGCATTGCTAAAGATGCAGCCTTTATGATGATGTATTAAACACTGCTATGTGTGGGACCTTCCGGCGCACAAATTGGATGCCTCCTTTTCACATTACAAATTGACCACATTTCAAAAGTACTACATTGATTGTAATGTTCTTTAAAATGTTCTTAGCTCAGGAAAGGTGTAGGTCATGCAAAGTGCTCATTGCTAATCTTTGTTTATGAAGCAGACTGTTCATGATAGATTTGTAAGGCACTTGTTGCCAGATTTAGAATCTTTTGGCAGTCCAAGAAATCTAATGCACATGAATTGGAACAGCTGCTTCCAAATTCGGCTACTGATTTGTAGTCGAGTGAGGATAGCCAGGACTTTAGTTAAATCAGGAAATACATTTTAGCATCAGAAGATCATTTTCCTCTTTGGCTCAGGATTGAGCCAGGGTGGGGTGGAGGAACATATTTAGCCATATCAAAGCAAATTCTTCTGAATTAATTCCATTGCCGCAAATCAGTTCATCACATTGTGGACTATTAACAATAAACTACTTCCTTAAAGGAAATCTGCAGATGCCAAGTTTTATTTAAGACAGGATACTACTGAAACAGCCAAGTCTCGTTTGGGTCATTTTATTCATGCCCTAAAAGAAAAATTCAATTTTAGTACTTTCTATTTGGACTCTCATAGCCATCAAATGCCCTGGTGAAAATTTCTTTTGTCCCCATGTGATAGTTTGGGTGCTACAGTTTAATTCTGTAAAATACATGGAAAACATTGGGTCTAACCAACTCCACCATTCCCTTATCAGGACCTAACTGACAAAAGCATTGGACCACAAGCCACTCAATTATTTCCCACTCATCCCAACCACATAGAATTCCAGATCAGAGAATTGAAAAACCTATGCACATGCTTTGTACTTTCATGGTTTTTATCATTTTGCATATTAAGTTCATAATTAAATCATTCACCTGGAGACGTTTACATGTTTCAGAAGTGTCATCACTTTGACCACAAAGTATTGTTTTGTTGTCAATTTTCAATTAAATTTAAGTAGACCAAATTGCTGGATGGATTATTAATGTTCGCCATTATGTAAGCATTCGTAAACTTTGCAAATAACATTATTGTGGTTTACTCACTCATATACTTATTTGTTGTTTATAATGTTGGATGATTTACTTCAGAGAATTAAAGTAGGATTCCATCACAGCTCATTTACTTCCCTTCTGGTTCTGCAATGTTCTGTTTACACACAATTCTGGCTCATAGCTTGGATAGCTAAGCTCCTAAGAAAAGTTTATTATTATTCTTTGGGGTCAATTTTTATCAATTCCTGAATTGATGGTGGAGCAGGTCTGTGTATAGCTCACCTGATTTAGTTCTGTTGAAAATTAGCAAAGCAGTAGTTGCATAGAGGCTAAGCAATCTAGTGTTTCAGGTTACTGCCAAAATGTCAATAATGATAAAGACTCAAATGATGATCTGTTGAGCAGTTTATACAAATAACAATGAGTCTCCCCCATCAGTATCCAGTACTGGCTATTTCTGCCTCCACCCTTATTTTTACAGTACCCAACAATCTGTCAATTCTCCTTCAATTTCGCATTAATTCTTGACAACAACTTGCAAAGGTGTTGGGTTCAGATTCCATATACATGATGATGACATCCAGCTCTACATTTTCACAAACACTGTCTATTCCCTCTGCATTTCCAGTCTTGGATAAGCTACAATCTCATCCAGTCAAACATTAGAAAAAAAACAAAACAATTGCCTACAGTCCCTGTCTTTCACCTACAACCAACTCCATTCCCCAAACCAGCCAAATGGTATCATACTGAAACAAACTTTTCTCCACATAAATCTCTCATTCAATCTTGAACTAAAAATCCAACCCCTGAGGAAGGGTCACTCGACCCGGAATGTTATCTCCAATTTCTCTCCACAGACGCTTCCAGACCTGCTGAGCTTTTCCAGCAATTTCTATTTTCGTATCCAACCCCATGTATTTAGTTATATGCAGTTGGTATGCATTATCTGAGGAGTCACAGGTGCCCCTCTCAATAGAAATATATTGAAACTGTTGTGGTTGGGTGAGCACATGTTCTTGTAAAGTATATGCAGCACAGAAAAAGGTCCTTTGGCCCATTGTGTCTGAGCCAGTAAGAAACAATCACTGACCTATTCTAATCAAGTTTCCAGGCCTTGACCCATAGCCTTGTATGCCTTTGCGTATAAAGTGCACATCTAAGTTTTTCTTAAATGTTATGAACGTTTATGCGTGGACCAGCCTTTCAGGTAATGGGTTCCAGATTTCCTCTTGGAGAAGCCTTTTTTCCTCACATCCCCTCAATACCTTCAGCCCTGACCTTAAATCTAGACCCACTGGTCACTGACCCCTCCACCAAGGGGAATAGTCTCTTCCTGCTTACTCTAACTATGACCCCATGATCTTATGCATCTCTATCACGTTCTCCCTCAGTCTCCTCGACTCCCAGGAAAACAATCCTAGTCCATCCAATCTCTCTTCAGAATGAAATCTCTCCAGCCCAGGCAATATCCTCTGTACTCTCTCGAGTGTAATCACATCCTTCCTATAATGTGGATTCTGGAACTATGCACAATACTCGAGCTTTGATTGAACCAACTTTTCATACAGTCCTAACATAACCTCCCTGCTCTTAAACTCATTGCCTTGGCTAATAAAGGCAATTATTCCATGTGCCTTTTAACCATTTTACCAACCTATCCTGCTGCCTTAAGGGACTGTTGGACATGAACACTAAGGCCCCTCTGATCCTCAGTGCTTCCCAGGGTTTTATCATTCTTCATGTTTTCACTTGTCTTGTTTTGTCCTGATCAAGTGCATCAGCTCACATTTATCCAGATTGAATTCCATTTGCCACTGATCAGCACATCTGACCAGCTCTCTATATCCTTCTGTAATCTAAGGCTATCGTCACTATTTACCAAGCTACCAGTATTCGTATCACCCATGAACTTACTGATCAACCCTCCTACGTTCAAGTCTGGATCATTTAAACAAACAGCCGGGGATCTCTGTGAATAAGTGTTTATCACATTGTGTGAAGATTGTGTCCAGTGCTGTCTCTAGTCACCCGATTTTCCACTATGTCATCATATTGTCTCCATTGCTATGATTGTTCACTTAATACCTTCACAGCATTTCCTTCCTCACCCCATCTGCTGATGAAATATTTATTATTCCTTTTGCTGCATCCAAGGTTGACTATTCTAATGCTTTTCTCACTGGCCTTCCCTCTTCCACCTTCAATAAATTTCAGCCAATTCAAAACTCTCATCTTTTCTAACCTATCATCCCTTCCATTGTTTGCCAGCCTCCTACTGCCACAACTTTGAAATCTTCATCCTCATGTTTAACTTCCGTAATAACTTTATCCATCACAATCTATGTAACCTTCTTTTTCAACATTACAACCGCTCTGAAATTTCTGTTTCTACAAGTGCCCTTTTTCTGTAACCTACAACTGCCCTTTTGTGTGATTGGTTATATCATGCCTTCAGTTTCTAAACTCCACAATTGGAATTCTCGGTCTGAATTCCTCCATCTCATTCATTTATTTTAAGATCCTCTGTGAAACTTTTCTCTTTATTTTTTGCATTTCCCTCCCGAGATCTTTCTCCTAGATTCAGTATCCATTTACTTCTAGGTACACCTCCAATACACGTCATGATGCAACTTTATATTAGGGGTGCTATATCAGTAACATTGTTACTGTTGTGGAGAGATGAGCAGCCTTGAGTTCTGGGTTTGAAAGTAAAATCAATCTTTATTCGAGCTCTTTACCACAAGTGCAGGAGAGGCCAGAGACTGCTCTGAATCTGGCCTTTATGTGAGGCCCAGTTGCCCTCTTAATATCCGGCTCAGATCAGACGAGGTGTCAATGATGCTCTGCTTTTCGCAGTGGGATACAACATTTTTATACATTTCGCATTACAATAATTACATCCAACATTGTCATTGTTCCTTCCCCCTTAATCTGTGCATCCAATCCTGTGGAATACCTGATCAATGATGGACACTCGCCTGGACAGCCCCAGCTTCCCCATGATCTCATGATGTTTACCAGGCATTGTAATCATCAGGCCTTGGGATTTTACGATGCATCTGATTCCAAAGTTAACAGTTATACTGTTTTTCATACATTTCCCAGACTTGCTTATCTTTAAGGATTGCTCAAAATTTTGTTATTTATTTTATTCGTTGCTATCCCTGTCACATTCTGTTTCCCATATTTCCCACTGTCCTAATCACAGGATATACAAAAGAAAGTTACTTCTTACTAATTGCTATATGATTCCTAATACTGGTTCTAATATGAAGTTAGTTATATGTAAGGTTTTATGTTTACATCTACTGTTAGCATTCTTTTAGCTGATGAGTTATGAGCAGTTTCTGTCCCACCTGACCTTGGAGGCTCAGTTAGACACTGCCCCTCTATCATGCAGCTCCATTATAACTCATTCTAGTCACATACTGTCTTCTGAGATGAAATCTACCGCCCCTACTCTGACTAATTCTTTTTACTTAATAAGACAACATCTTTCTCATTGATAAGACTAAAAGTCAATCACTTTCACAGCTCAATGAACTTATCTGATCTCCTAGATTTTGACCAGTCATAATCCCACCCCTATCATTTGGCTCTGTAATTGTGGGATCCTACTCTTCTTTTTATTGCTTGCTACAAAATTCAGACTGTCTGTTCTGACACCTTTCTTATCAAACTGTCTCTGACACTTATCTGCAGCCGTTGTTTTTACAGAACTGCCTGTGTATTAATTTGTGAGATTCTTTGTTCTTGCATAAGTTTCTCGCATAAACTGAGCTGTCTGAATTTTGGTTATTGTGTTTTCCACCTAATAACCTGTTTGAAATACCTTCTACAATAAAAAAAAATCCATATTCTCAGTACAAAGTCAATTAATTCTATTTCCAGCCTTTGGTAGTTCACTACATAGAATCAATGTGCAGTTGTGTTAAATTCCAACCTTCACTTACCTCAGTGAAAACATAGCAAATTATACTGCTTCACATTATTGCCTCCAACATTACCTAGCCTGTCTCTGCGGAACACTACAAATTCTTGTTTATTGGTCCCTTTTCCACAAGCATTAGAAATCCAGTAAACATTAGGCATTTATTCAGTCTCATTTGGAATTCTCACTTCATCAACTTCACATAAGCACATAGACATTGACAATTTTTAATTGGTGTGGGTAAGAAGTGTATATCTGAGAAAATTTATCATGAAGTAGTAGGAGGAGGAATACTTCTGGGCTTTTTGAGTAAATTAGCTTCCAGGAATCCCTAAGATCCGTATCTCTCCTCAGCTACCTCAGTGTTTCCTCCTCCTGCTGACCACTCTGAAATTACTGAGGTCTCTCCTTTCTGTCCCCAGCAACATACACTGACTGAGTGCCTCATCAACTACGGCACCAGATCAACACCCAGTTTGATGTAAAGTACTGCACCGTCTACATTTACACCATGTAGTGAGATCAATAGCACTTCATTCTCCTTTAATTCATTAATCAGATCATTAACACCCCTTTCCCTGTTCTTTTCTCCCACTTTCATTCTCCCTTTCACATATTGTAAAATTTCACAGCACAAAAGGAAGTAATGTAGCCCGTATGAACGAATGAATGAAAGAATTAGGTTTATTGTCACATGTACTCACATGTGTACAGTGGAAAGTTTACAAGCACCACTTACGGTGCTATCTTAGGTACAAGGTGACTAGGTACATATTCTTTAGTGCAAGTTCTTAGGGAAAAAGAATTAGAAAAATAAAGAAGTAAAAAGTCCAGCATTACAGACCATAGGAATAAATTAGAAAAATAGAGTAACAAAAAGTTCAGAAAGAGTCCTTCCAACCCTGTCCACACCAGCACCCAGCCTTCAGTCCAAGCTGGGGCCTTGCCTCCAGATCACGCTGGGCTTCATCTTGAGGCTGGGAGATTGCTCTGGAGTCACCTCGGAAGTCCATGCTGAGGCCATGCCAGGCCAAAAGACTGCCATAGGCGGCTGAAAGACCACAACGCCAGGCTGGGAAGATGCCTTGCTGGGTCCACACTGAGCCCGAGAGCCCGAGTTCATGCTGAGGCCAGGAGTTCAGGATGTCTTCTCCGAGAAGGAACAAGAGAAACAAAGAAAAAAAAGCACAAAACTGAAAAAAGTAGGAAAAGAAGAAACAGAAAAGGGTGGAATGGATAAGCTCTGGTTGAGGTGTCCTACTCCACCGCCATCGTGGAAAGAATTTGGCCGTGCCAGTTCTTTGAGAGAGATATCCAATAAGTCCAACTGCCTTGGTTTTGACTACACCTAGTGTATTGCTTCCAGCTTCAGTCTGCTTTGTGTTACAACATGGAGACAAACCGCCAAACCAAATCAGCCTTTTTGTCTCCGTATTCACAACACAGTAAAATTAAACCATTGAAGACACAACTCGAATGGCTCTTAACCAGAAATTTGAATAACCAATTCCAAACTTTGTGAATAATTAATTTCTAGACAATGGTTTTGTATCTTAAACAAAAGACTTGCCTATTTATTAAATACACAAGAATTTTAGCAGAGGAAAAGTTAAACAACAAGGTAAGCTGATTAATGTCTGTGCTTTAAATCTGAAACATTTGTTTTCAGTCCCCATTCACACAAAATATAGACAGACAAACAAACATAGTGAAGGGATAAATAGAAAAAAAAACAAAACTGGCCAGATTACTTAAATGTCTTTCATGTTGCATTATTTCACAGGCATAAATGTGGACTCCTTGGTTGCTTCTCTGAAACATTGATCAGGATCATCTTCTCAGTTCACTCCAGTATTATAATATAATATTATAATATTTCTCACTCAGCTTTGTGACTCTTTGAGCTTGCAGAAGCTGGTGTGGGAGATTAAGCTAAATTTTCATGCTGTGTTGTCAGCAGCTAAGCTCATTTGTCAGAAAACATAGTTGAAAGAAACAATTTCAAGTCTGATTCTACCCTGATAGACTGACTGTCTCTTTCCAAGGCCTCACTTACCATTTCAACAACTGTCATCTATTTGACAATAGGGTCTCTTTCAGACTTGCTGGAACCAATTCCCAGATACTGACCTTGTAAACAGTCAAGTTCCGCTATCTGTTTAAATACAATGCTCTTCCCTGGGTTTCTGTGCCTGTTAGAACTTTTTTAATCAAAGCTCAACCTGTAATTGACCTCTAAGCTTGGCCCCACAAACAAACAAAGCTTGTTTGGTCTGTTTGTTTCCTTTTACCACAAGCAGTGCCCAAAGTCCACAAGTCATTTTCAACTCGCAATTCCCAGTTCTCCAAACCAAAACTGATTTAAAAAAAATTGAAAAGCCAGCGAGGCTTCTAACATTAGTTAAAACAGGTTATGCTCGCAATGGGGCTTGTTTAGAGAAGATACACTGAATTGCTAAATGAGTTATCTAATAAGGAGAGGTTGAACATGTTGGGCCTGAACTCCAATGAGATTGGAAGAATGACAGACTGGAGTTAGTGGAGTAGTGGCAATGTCACTGGACTAAGATTCCAGAATATCTGGGGATATGAGCTCAAAGCAGATGATGAAATTTGAATGCAATAAAAACTTGGAAGCAGAACCTCAGATGATCAACTCGGAATGGCGAGTGTCCTATACAAGCAGAAAGACTAATCAAAGCCTATGAGAGGCAGCACCACCAGTGGAAGAGGACAATGCTGCTGACAGAGGGAGGACACAGCAAGGTTGCTTTAAAATGAAAATATCCTCGAAGACTTAAAACATTGACACAGGTAAATCAGATTATCACTGTCAGCTCATCATTGTAGAGGAGCATCTTCTCTGTAGAATGTCCTTCAGCAACAGCTGTGATGCCTGTCTGTCTGGGTTGGGCTGGGAATCAAAGGAGGCCTCACTGGAGCCCAGACTACTGCCAGGAGACTACCTCCTGGCATTTTCCAGATCTTGTCTTCATCAGGGAGCCCACCTATCACAGGTAAGGTCTCAGCTGCATCACTAATTTTCCCCTAAGTGATCACTAAATTGAAGATAATTGGCTTCAACAAATGGAAATGATGTAAAATTACTTGTCAATTTGCTATCATTTGTTTCACACTTATTATGCACCAGACCAAACCCCTTCAAAATATATTTAGAAGATAGCCTAGATACCAGCTTTTCCTAGTTTTTTAAATACAAGTGTAAGGTATTATGTTGCAGATGCAATTCGATTGGTCAAACTACCAGGCTTGAAGCAAAACACACTTTATTCTTACACTATAGTTAACATACAGACAAAATAAGAATTTAAAATAATAGCTTAACTGTAACGCTATCGAAGTATTTAACAAGATAATATATATGTTAACTACAACTGATTCGTTGTTCCAATACAGTAACATTCCCTAAACACGCGCTTGGCAGAGGCAAATTCAGTAAAATAGATTGTCTCACATGCAATGTTTCTCCAGTCCAGGAGGAAAGAACATCAAGGAAATTCTGGCAGAGAGAGAGAACTCCAGCTTTTGCTGTAGCCAGGAGAGATGAATAGTAGCTTCAAAACCCCAACAGCTACTGAAAGCTAAACTAAAATCCTGGTTCCGTGGGAACTTAACCCCATCCCTTCAGGCTGCTTGTTTTGTTCCAACTTTCAAAAAAAAACAAGGCCTCACAAGCTGTTTACTTTATTGGCTTGGAACAGACCGCTCATCATTTGTGTCTTAATCTCTCTTCACAAAAAAAGGATAAAATACACCTGTTATAACCATAGTGTTGTCCAACTCCCCCTTTAAAAAATGAACCATCAATATACAAAGATTGTTTCATTATTAAAAACCATTAATCTTACACTATTCATACACTACAATACATATACTTTTCATTGACTCTAAGCATGCAAGCATTCAATACTACAGTCCACATCAATCTGTTTCTTCCACCATCAAACACCTCCATCTTCCTTCATCACAGTCGTGACAATGTGTTGGCAATTACATTCTCTTGTCCTGCCACGTGTATAATTTTCAAATTGAATGGCTGCAATAATAAGCTCCATCTAAATATTTTTATCCTTAAATTTTTCCAAAAACTTTGAGGTGTTATGATCAGTACATACAATTGTCTCAGATGCATTACTGGCAATATAAATGTTGAAATCCAGTGGACACAACCATTGTGGTCAACAAATACTGATTCCCACATTTTGTTTTAGGTATGGGTCCTATGCAATCAATTAAGATTCTTGTAAAAGGTTCCTCAAATGCAGGAATGGGTATCAAGGGTGCTGGTTCTATCACTTTTTGAGGTTTTCCAATTGCCTGACGTGTATGATATGTCTGGCAAAATTCAATCACATCTCTATGCAATTTAGGCCAATAAAAATGTTTTTGTATTTTGGCTTGAGTTTTCTTTACTCCTAAATGATCTCTGATAAATTCATGTGCGACCCACATTACCTCCTTTCTATATCTACAACTTGATGAACTCCTGCCCATTCCTCATCCACCTGAATATGTGATGGTCTCCATTTCCTCATCAAGGCTTCAATTTTAAGATAGTAACATACCGGGATACAATCAGATTCTTCTTCTGTGTATGCTTTTGGATACAACTGCTTTAATTTTTCATCTTTCTGTTGTAATTCAGCTGATTTCTCTGAACCAATAATATCCTCTTTGTCCTCCACCTGTTCTTATTTTTTCTCAACCATTTGATTAAATGTAGTTTCTGACAAATTGAACTTCATCTTCCTTATCTCTATTCTTTGATTTTTCCTCCTGTTTCCACCTATGGCTTTGTGACCTTGTTACCACACAGTCAGGAAAACTCCCAGGATATACTTTCTGTAATACCTCAGCTGTCTGATATTTCCACTGACTTTTCTACCACAATAAGTATCACTCCCACCTGTGATACAGCGATATCATTATCAAGGACAAACTGTATTCCTGGAACTGTTACTCATACCATTGCTTCATCATGTTTCACCTGACTCTGCATCCTCAATTTATATAATGGAACACTGCTCGTCTCACCATGAGATAACAAGGTGTAGAGCTGGATGAAGGCAGCAGGCCAGGCAGCATCAGAGGAGCAGGAAAGCTGACGTTTCGGTTCGGGACCCTTCTTCAGAAAGAGGGTTGTTATTGTGGGGAGGGGGTGTGAGGGATGAGTTGCGGGAAACACGAGCGATGCGGTCGAGGGCATTTTCGACAACTTTGGAGGGGAAGTTGTGGTCCTTGAAAA
The DNA here is from genome assembly GCF_021869965.1 of Rhincodon typus. Lineage (NCBI taxonomy): Eukaryota > Metazoa > Chordata > Chondrichthyes > Orectolobiformes > Rhincodontidae > Rhincodon > Rhincodon typus. Next base: position 105,056,409 of record NC_063337.1, on the reverse strand, counting down.
ACAAGGACATCTGGGATGTCCAGGAATGGAATGCCTCATCTTGGGAGCAGATGCGGCGGAGGCGAAGGAATTGGGAATAGGGGATGGCAATCTTGCAGGAAGGTGGGTGAGAGGAGGTGTGGAAGTTGGTAGGCTGAAAATAGATATCGGTTTCTAGGTGATTGCCCGAGATGGAAACAGAGAGGTCCAGGAAGGAGAGAGAGGTATCGGAGATGGTCCAGGTGAACTTAAGGTTGGGATGGAAGGCGTTAGTGAAGTGGATGAACTGTTCGAGCTCCTCGTGGGAGCACAAGGCGGCGCCGATACAGTCATCGATATAACGGAGGAAGAGCTGGGGGATGGAGCCAGTGTAGTGTAGTGTAGTGTGGTGGGGCCCATTTCTGAAGAAGGGTCCAGACCTGAAAAGTCAGCTTTCCTGCTCCTCTGACGCTGCTTGGCCTACTGTGTTCATCCAGCTCTACACCTTGTTATCTCTAATTATTCAGTTATAGCAGGCACATCCCCCAGATAGTGCTAGACAATGTTATACCGTCTCTCTTGCAGGACAAGATGGTGCATAACAGAACAGAGTCCCTGGGAGAAAGATGCCTGAATCCCCTGAGTCCTACAAAGGAGATGGATGTTGCACGTGTATCTTCCCTTTAGGAAAGTTCACCTTTAAAGTTTCCTATGTATACATTGTTGTGAATCTGTCTGCCAGCTAGTCTGCTGTAGATTTGCAAGATGCACATATAGAAATCAGTTATTTTCTCTAATGTCTGCTTCATAGCTTGTAATGTCTATAACTGTTTCAAAGAAATTAACTCATGAAGTTAATCACTTCCTGATGAGTGGTGTTGATTATCATTAACATGACAGGTATCAGTTTAGGACACTGAGTGTGTTGGTATGTCAACACAGTGTGGAGCTGGAGGGACACAGCAGGTCAGGCAGCATCAGAGGAGCAAGAAAGTCGATGTTTCAGTTCGAGACCCTTCATCAGGCTGTCCTGCTCCTCTGATGCTGCCTGAACAGCTGTATTCCTCCAGCTCCACACTGCATTGACTCTGAATCCAGCATCTGCAGTTCTTGCTATCTCTCAGTGTTGGTATGTTCCTGCTTTACATCTCTACCTCTGAGCCAGGCTTCCTGGGTTCAAGTCCAGATTGTTTCAGGGGTGTATCATAAGCCATCTGAATAGATTGATTAAAAACATATATTCCTGCTTAATCATCTCCTTTCTCAGCTTCTCCTTCCTGTCAGAATGTGGAAGTGATTGACAGTGTGACTGCTTTGCCTTTCCTCACAAAAGGAAGAAACTGCTGGTGTTAGTCACAGTCACAATCCAGGAATAAAGAGAATCAGGAACAGGCCAGCATTGGTGAAGGTGCCCAGCACTTGGCTTAACACTTGCAATACCAGATCGAACACTGCAATAGCCTTGTACCCTGGAGGCTGGTATAGTGTTGGGATCAGCTTGAATGAGTTATCTAGGCCTGTGTAGATTGCTGCTAGACCAGGGGTAAAAAAGTGGTTTATTTTCCAGTTCAAGGAATGCAAAGGTACAAATGGGATCAAGCTGTAGACAAATCTGCTGAAGACCTTGATGGCATACCAGGCAGTAAAGTGCTGAGTGATATGTACACCAAGGTGCTGGGTGGGGGGGTGGGCGGTGGTGTGGGGGCGGGGATTGGCCTGTCAGGCAGCCTCCTGTCACTGTCAACTAGTATTGAGTAGTTTCACTTCAACCTAGCAAAGAGGACAGCAGAGAGCCGGGCCCTTTACAGCCTCTGCTCTATCTCAGTGTCATGCTGCAGACTCCAGCACCATGGCCCTATGTGTTGCAGCCTCAATTAATTAGGACAGGTCAATTAATTCTCCGCATTCCCTGTGAGGACGCAGCAGATCAACAGGATACACTTCTGCAAACACACTCGAGTACTTTGAGGTGCTCTGCAATTGAACGTTGGTGTCGGTTTCAGTTTACATCCTCAGGCTGCATACCTGTACAATGATGAACACGTACATACGTACACTACACAAGCTCTGCGTATTCCAAATTTCACATCCTGGTGTCGCATCAACAGTTCAGACAGTAATAGTGCAATCTTTGGGCACTCAGATGATTAGAGAATCGGATGTAGAAGCAAAAATAGAACATTTGACCCATTAAGCGCATTCTGCCATTCAAAGAGAACTTTGCTGATCTTATCATCCTCCATTCTGCTTTCCTGCCTTATTCACATTCCACGTATCTCTTTACTGATTAAGAATCTGTTCACCTCAGCCTTGAAATGTTCTTCTCCAAGTGCAATGTCACATGGCCTGCAAAGGAAGTGGCCTACAGCTCAGGGAATGATAAATATTGCCAGCACTGGCATAGGGAACGCTATACAAACAAATTACATTAGATTTTATTTTCACGTCTACCCGAGTGCAAGTGCACAGGAGTACGGTGAAAAGTCTACAGAATCGCCATCTCCGGCACCATCCTAGGATAAAATGATAAGAATTAAAAAGAAGTGCTGAAATTAAAGAAACAGAAACAAAAGGGAGAGCCTTGAGCTGGTCTCACTGATGCCGCGGTGACACAGCCACATCACCACCACTGATACCATCTCCTCGTGTCCTGCGCCTCGCTGTTACCTCCCGCTGGACCCACTAACATCGAAGTTGCCACGTTCTGGTGCCATTGCCTGATGCTGGGCCCATCTCGCTGGTGCTGTTCAGGTTCTGCCGCAACCGAGCTCCCCAAGGTCAAAAGGTCAGATAGAACTGAAGAGAAAAATAATGCAGAAAGAAAAGAAGAATAAAAAGAGAAAAGGATGGAATAAAGCATTGGGTGAGCAGAAACCTGAATCCTGCCACTCTGCTACCTCTGCCGTCTTCAAATCGTCAATTTCTAAACAAATAAATTTATTGGTCTACGTAAGATGGTTGGATTTCATTTACTGTGCACATTTACTGAAAGAAATATAACTAATTAACATCAGAATTAATGAACACTTCCTTCACAAAGTTTATTTGTAAATGATGAAACGTCTTTGTGATTTGTTACACACTGAAATGCAGAGTACCGGAGCAGCGCGGGCAGTGAGTCCTGGAGCAGCGCCGGCAGTGAGTCCCAGAGCAGTGTGGGCAGTGAGTCCCGGAGCAGCGCGGGCAGTGAGTCCTGGAGCAGTGCGGGCAGTGAGTCCTGGAGCAGTGTGGGCAGTGAGTCCCGGAGCAGCGCGGGCAGTGAGTCGCAGAGCAGCACGGGCAGTTAGACCCGCAGCAGTGCAGGCAGTGAGTCCCGGAACAGTGCGGGCAGTGAGTCCTGGAGCAGTGTGAGCAGTGTATCCCGGAACAGCGCGGGCAGTGTGTCCCGGAGCAGTGCGGGCAGTGTGTCCCGGAGCAGCGCGGGCAGTGAGTCCCGGAGCAGTGCAGGCAGTGAGTCCCAGAGCAGTGTGGGCAGTGAGTCCCAGAGCAGTGTGGGTAGTGAGTCCCAGAGCATTGTGGGTAGTGAGTCCCAGAGCAGCGTGGGCAGTGAGTCCTGGAGCAGTGCGGGCAGTGAGTCCCAGAGCAGTGTGGGCAGTGAGTCCCAGAGCAGTGCAGGCAGTGAGTCCCGGAGCAGTGTGGATAGTGAGTCCCAGAGCAGTGCAGGCAGTGAGTCCCGGAACAGTGAGGATAGTGAGTCCTGGAGCAGCGCGGGCAGTGAGTCCCGGAGCAGCGCGGGCAGTGAGCGCCGGAGCACTATCCCCTGGGATTGTCAGTGACCAGAAACTGAACTGGATTAGCAATATGAACTCATGGCTACAACGGCAGTTCAGAAGGCAGGATTGCTTCAACAAGTAACTCACCTCCTGACTCCCAAAGTCTTTCCACCATCCTCTCTCACCACCACCTGTGCCCAGTAACAGCAGTGTGTACAAAATGCACTGTAGAAACTCACCAAAGCTTCTTGGACCTTCCAAACCCATGACCACTTCCATTCAGAAGGTTAAGGGCAGCAAATCCATGGGAACACCACTCCCTGCACATTCCTCTCCAAGCCACTCACCATCCTGACTTGGAAATATATCACTACTCCATCAGTATCATTGGCTCAAAATTGCAGAAGCCTTTCCCTAACAGCACTGGAGGTGCACCAGACAGAATACAGCCGTTCAGAAAGGTAGCTTACCACTTTCTTGAGGACAAATTTGAATGGACAATAAATGCTGGCAAAGACTAAATGCCATGAATTATTGTTTTAAAATCTGTTTTTAATGTGGAGCTTTTTTTGCCTGTATAGTCTTGACCTTTTCAAATAAAGAGCTGCAATAATGCAAGTGGATCAGGAAAACTGCTCCCTCCAATAAATAATGAAATGTGTTCCACCCTACAGTTAAAGAGAATGACTTCTCACTACTCATTAAACTCCTCCCTTTAATACCTTTATCCTTAGATTAGATGCATATTAACAGAATTTAATGTTTCATTACCCTTTTCTCCCTTAAAACAAAATTATTTATTCCTCATAGCCTGAAGCCAATATCTGAGAATTAACACAGTTAACGCTCGAAAACTGTGAGACTCAACAAAAAACAAAACATCTCATCTCCTTCTATCCTTACATTTCATCGCTAAATGTTTATCAACTGGAACAAGTGCCTGGTATTCACATACAATATCAATTATGATCTCATCCAGTTTCAATCAAGAATGTTAGTCAGTTTCCAAAATGCATCTCATTTAAACCTATTTTCCTTCCCACTTCAGCTTCTTTTAATCTGTGCTATATACAAGACATGAGAAGATCTATAGCCATCAGACCATTTCCTGACTCTGTGGTTATCCTCTATGTTGCACTAATTCACCGTCCTAATCAAACTCAGTTTTGACCTACTTTCTCCTCTTAATCCTGAGTGAAAGTTAATTCAAGCCCAAGCCATGCTCCTTGCTATATACCTCATGCTGAATGCTGTTTACCCACGAACATAGTGTTCCCTGACCTGCATTGGCCCTGATTGAGCAACATTGAGATTTTAAAATTATTCCACCATTTGCCAGTCATGCCCTCAGCAGCTGAGGTGGAAGGTACTCTACCCTCAAAAGATGTAAGGGCAAGGCTTTCGCCTGCACTCTGTACTACCTCAGGGACGTTCACCTCAGCGGGTCCTCATTTTAGATTAGACTCAGTAGTACAGCCTGGTGAGCACTTCACTGATATGACTCCACAACTGGTCAATGAAGGAAGGTCCCTAGAGTCTGGTTCAATTAGGATGCTAGAGAACAGGAACCTGCTCATCCCAGGCTGTAGATGACCCCTTGGTCTCGACCATTAGTGAATTTGTTAAAATGCCCAGTAACAGGACCAGTAGACAAGTTTGTCAGTGGCAGCTGGTGACCTGGATTAAAGGATGGGGGAGTCCATCATTATCTCCGTGGAAACCCAGTCCCAGTTGATGTAATGACAAAAATGGAAATAGCTGGAAAAACTCAGCAGGTCTGGCAGCATCTGTGCAGAGAAAGCAGAGCCAATATTTCAGGTCCAGTGACTATTTTTCAGAATAAAATAAAACGAAAGAAACTGTGCTCTACTGTTCTATGTTCTATATGTTCTATGTTAACTGCAGATGCTGTAAATCAGGAACAAAAACAGAAGTTCTGGAAAAGCTCAGCAGGCCTGGCAGCATCTGTGAAGGAAAAAACAGAGTTAACGTTTCAGGTCTGGTTACCTTTCCTTAGAATTGGAGTTCTGAGGAAGGGTCACCGGACCTGAAACGTTAACTCTGATTTCTCTTCACAGATGCTGCCAGACCTGCTGAGCTTTTCCAGCAACTTCTATTTTTGTCTGTGACTAGTTTTCAGAACTGATTGTAGCTGGGAAAATGGTTGGCATATATGCTAAAGAAGGAGGTGAGGGAAGGAGTAAACAATAGGTACAGATGGAGCCCGGAGAGAGAGAAAAACAATTAGGCAGACTCAATGTCTGTTTGCTATGCATATGGACCTGTGCTCCACCACTGTAGCTATAGGTGCTCAGCATCACTGGTAGGGCAAGAAAGGGTTCAGAGACCTTGATCTCACCCCAGGTGCCCCATCCTGTCAGGAAATTCCACCTCCCCACTAACTATGATGCTAAAGCTGAAGAAGGTGTATCGGTATCTGGGCAGGACACTTTCAGTGGGCTTGGTCTCTGTAGAGTCAAATTCTACACCCCTACCACCCGCACGCAATCCTGCCCCCTCAACTCCACCACCCCGCCCAAACAGGGATGACCAGCCAAGTTTACCAGGCCAACAGGGCAATTTTTGAACTGGCTTCCTCTAGCTCAGCTGTAGACGTTGGGTCTGCACCACGTCGGTAGTGAGAGGGCAAGGAAGAAAAAGAAATTGTATTGAGGGTAACATGGGTAGCATGGATGGCAATTCAGTGTAAATAATCTTGTGGTTTTGTCAATATATGTGCATTGACATTCATAGCATGTCCTGTCTAGTCTCTAGCCAGACCTGGTGAAGTTAGAGGTGTATGAGAGATGACATTACAAGGATGAAAGAGGCTGTAATGGACAACTATGGATCACCTCTCACAAGCAACTGACTCTTTGATTGCAGATTACATCAGATATCAAGGCTCCTTCAACCATCACTTTGGTAACTGCTGCCAAGGGTTGTCTTTAATGTTGATAACACTGAAACCAAATGCAGGCTGCAGTGATTATGGAGAGAGTGGATGCTTGTTGATGTGGTGCTAATCAAGCAGGTTGCTTTGTCCTGGATGGTTTCAAGCTTCTTGAATATTGTCGGAGGCAAGTGGGGAATATTCCATCACACTCCAGACTTGTGCATTGTAGACGGTGGAGACAGGAGGTGAGTTACTCTCCTCAAAATTCTAAGCCTCTGACCTGCTCTTGTAGCCACTGCATTTATATAGTTAGTCCAGTTGAGATTCTGGTCAATGATAACCCCCCAGGATATTGATAGTGCGCAAGTCTGTGACAATAATACCATTGAATGTCAAGGGGTGGTGGTTAAATTGTCTCTTATTAAAGATGGTCATTGCATGGCTTTTGTGTGGTGTGAACATTACTTGTCACTTGTCAGTCCAAGCCTGGATATTGTCTAGATCTTTTTACATTTGAACACGGACTGCTTCAGTATCTGAAGAGTGGTGAATGTTGCTGAACATTGTGCAATCATCAGCAAACATTCCCTCTTCTAACCTTATAATGGGGGAAAGGAGATTGGTGAAGTAGCTATCAGCCTATCAGAGAGGAATCAGAATTGAAGTTTTTTTCGAACTATGTTTTCTGAGAGATGGTTCTGGGCTGTTACTGAGACAGCATAAAAATTTGAAAGGTCCCTGTCTAATCTGATACATCAGCTTCTGGAAGCCCAAGAATATAATGCTGAGTTAGAAGTATTTACTGCCTTTACCTGTGTGAGGTGAGAAGGTGACCCTGATCAATTTTTCAGAAAAGAATGCATCAAGAAAGCCATTTAAGTAATCTAGCCAGTTTTGCTATTTTCTTGTCTTTATCCCCTCACCGTGTTTGTTTGTCTGTTTGTCTTTTGTGTGAATGGGGGCCGAAACTAAATGCTTCTGATTTAAAGCACAGATATTAATCAGCTTACCTCGTTGTTTAATTTTCTCTCTGCTAAAGGTATTGTGTATTTTATAAATAACTAAATCTTTTGTTTAAGATACAAAACCAGCGTCTAGAAATTATTCACAAAGTCTGAGATTGCTTATTCAAAAGTCTGGTTAAGGAACCATTGGAGTGACAATTTGGGGATCTTTGATTGTTTAATTTTACAGTGTTGCAAGTACAGAGGTTACAGAGACCACGTCGATGCTACAATCAAGAAAACACACCAGCGCCTCTACTTTTCCTCAGAAGGCTAAGGAAATTTGGCATGTACACAAGGAATTGTAACAATTTTTATGGATGCATCTTAGAAAGTATCCAGTCCAAATGCATCACAGCTTGGTATGGCAACTGCTCTGCCCAAGACTGCAAGAAATTACAGAGTGTTGTGAACACAGCCCAGTTCATCATAAAAAACTAGCCTTCCATCCATTGACTCTGTGAACACTTCCCACTGCTTCAGAAAAGAAGCCAACATAATCAAAGATCCCTCCCACCCCAGTTATACTCTCTTGCCCCTCTTCCATTGGGCAGAAGATACAAAAGTTTGAAAACACGTACTGACAGATTTGAGAACAACTTCTTCCCTGCTGTTATCAGACTTGTGAACAGACCTCTCGTATATTAGAGTTGATCTTTCTCTGCACTTTCTCTGTAGCTGTAACACTATATTCTGCATCTGTTCTAGTACCCTGATGTACTTATGTAAGGTATGATTTGTCTGGATAGCACACAAAATAATACTTTTCACTGTATCTCAGTACATGTGACAATAATAAATGAAATTAAGAAAGGCCAATTTGGCTTGTCTGTCTTTCGCCATGTCATAACAATATATTATCCTGTCCATGACTGGGGCTCATTGATTAACTAATTGCAAATATCAGAAAAAAGCTAGCATTTATATAATACTTTTCATAACTTAAGGATGTTCTAATATGCTGCATATTCAATGACATCTAGATGATGGGCTTTAATCTCCAAAGTACAACTTAACCCCATGCTGTTCTGACTTAAGAGACATAAACACGTACAAATATTTCCTTACTTCACTTCCAACATTAGAATGTAAAAGAAAACATATTCCTTTTTGGCAGAAGTTTTAAGTTACTTAAGCCTTACTTAGTCAAAGGATATTTGTAACAAACTGATGTTGCAAATCTTAACTCCTCAATTCATACTCAGGTTAATCTGTTTCTTCTTTTCAACAGCTAATCTGGCATTGTACTTGCATGCTACTCCAAATATGATAAGCAGACAGAAATGAATAAAAACCGAAAGAACTGCGGATGCTGTAAATCAGAAATAAAAACAGATGTTGCTGGAAATGCTCAGCAGGTCTGGCAGCATCCGTGAAGAAAAATCAGAGTTCATGTTTCGGGTCCGGTGACCCTTCCTCAGAAATTAACTTGTGTTGAGCTATTAGGTGCTGCCAAGTGACCATCAGTCTTGCTTCTATTGTTCCAGGTTTCTTATACTGCATTGTGAACAAATTTCAATTGACAATCAAAATAATTACTGTTTCATTTGATGATTTTGCAGTACTTCCAGCATTAATTTACATTGATAAGTACAGTTGTGTAACTAACTGGTATTGTTAAATTTGGGATAGATGTATAAGTTGAATAAATTGAATCTGTCTTATGTTTATCAAGAAAGAAAAACTTTTATTTCATCATGTCAGAATATCAAAGCACTTCACATCATTCAAGATTTTTTACACAACAATTAACTTGTTCAAATGTTTAGTTCAAAGACATTGCAGCATGTGCTTTAATAAAAGAGAACTATGAAATTAGTGTGGAAAGCCCATTTAAAAACAACTCATTGTATTTTAGATTTTTTAAGTAGATCTACAGATATGGCCAAAAAGATCATTCTTAATTAATACAAGACAATGTTGGATTCCAAGTTAAGATGATTTAATGGAGAGTTAAAAATTGTTAAGTATTTTGAGAGAAGAACTTAGAAAAAAGTGTTTTGAGAAGCCAGTATTGAGTTGTCACTTCTAATTCATCACCAAGTAAGAGAGAAGGCAGAAAAAAATCCTTTGTGCAGGGTTTGGCTTTGAATCATAGAACCCCTACAGTGTGCAAAGAGGCCATTTGGCCCAACAAGTGTGCACTGACCTTTTGAAGGGCATCCCAGTCAATCTCCATAACCTCAGCTAATCCACCTAACTTGCACACTACATGGGCAATTTAGCATGTCCAACCCACCAAACATGTACATTTTTGGACTGTGGGAGGAAACAGAAGCACCCAGAGGAAACCCACAACAGACACAAGGAGAACGTGCAAACTCCACACAGACAGTTGCCTGAGGCTGGAATCAAACCCAGGTCCCTGGTGCTGTGAGGTAGCAGTGCAAACAACTGTGCCACCATGCCATGCTATTTGCCATAATGAATAGTTAAGGCTGTTAATTTTACTTTTTAAAGAGATAACATAATCATTTGAAGCAGAGGAAACTGCAGGACCAGGGAATTAGTTTTGGATTTCTGAAGCAAAGAATTAGCATTGATACAAAAGGCTGAATTACCTCCTTCTGTGTTGTAATTAACCATGGGTCTAGGTGAAACAACTTGATTGGGACCATTGTCAAGGCATTTGACAGGCTTGGGTTTAGTGCCTGCAGCTTCAATTTAGATGTTTCAGACATTCAATTATAGGCAGCTAGTTTCAGTACTGTGTAAGGGCTCAGTGTACTGTCAAATACTGTTTATGATTCTGGAAATAATAGGTAACGTGTTTGAATACTGTGAACAATTATTTGTGTTCGTTTGTGTTCCTTATTTCTGAAGCATTCTCAATATTTATTTGCTTTTATCTCAACAGCATTTTTGTGCTTTCTTTTTAGCATAAATGATTTTAGAACTTAGTAATTCAAACATCAGTCATACACATAGCATGATACAAGCATTGCATTGTCAAACTATTCTCGAAACCATAGCTCCAGGAATGTGAAAACCATTCTATAAGTGGCATGAATTCACCCAGTACAGATCAGCCTGCAAAGTTTATTATGCCTTTAAATATCAATCAATATTGAACTAATTTAAAATCGTGTTGATTCAGCAGACTATCTAGTACATGTCTAAGTAAAAGTTTTTGGGTCTGGTGGAATTGTTGGCAGTTGTAATAAACTTCGCAAACACTATCACTAGTAATTTACTGATGCTGTTTGTGAAACAAATAAATATAACCAAGACTTTGAAAGCTCAACTGTTCTTGTTAAAAGTGTGTCAAGGGTCAGAATTTTACAGGGTGTGAACAATGTGGACTATGATGAAATCTGTGGCAGATTTGGACAAGAAATCTGGTCAGGCCCACTTTGATGCTGGGAGCATCTTGCTCCATCTTTTACGCTTTTGTTGAGCATTGAGATTGGTTTCTTGCTGGACAGCAGGGATATACCTATTAAGTTTGAGGGATTATTGCTTGTTAAACACCTTATTGATGGTACAGTCCCCCTCACTAATGTTCAGCTTTCCATGTTACCAAACAAGCTAAACATTGAGAAATCTCAACATGGAAGCCAGAGCACTTACCTGGCAAATTCAGCTCACTGCTGCTCCAAAGGAGATCCACATTGGACACAGGGTACCAACATTGCAGGGCACAATCAGTGGCCTCTGGCCACATGCACCCCATGTTTATAGAGATTGCAATCTGACATGAGCTTGCTTCATTGCAAAAGGCTGAATTACCTCCTTCTGTGTTGTAATTAACCATGGGTCTAGGAGAAGCAACTTGATTGGGACCATTGTCAAGGCATTTGATGGGCTTGGGTTCAGTGCCTGCAGCTTCAATTTAGATGTTTCAGACATTCAATTATAGGCAGTTAGTTTCAGTACTGTGGTAGCAGATCACTTCTGTATTTCAGTGCTGCACCGCAAGTTGCAGTATCGGCTATCATTGCAATGCTGCTACAACAGCATCATTTATTCAGGGACTCACATCCAACTCATACCCTGGACCAACCTGCATTTTCAGATCTGCACTCACTGTCCTAGCTCTCACTCACTCTAAACACACCTGGAACCTCAACACATCCCTGCCCTGCTTTGCTTTGCCCTGCCCTATGTGCACTTTATCCCATCAGCCAGAAATATGAGGCTTATACTGCTTCTGCCATGCCTTTAACCAGCACGTTTGACAGTGCAGCATTTCAGTATTGCATTGTATTGTCAGCCCAAGTTCTATGCATCTCAGACCTGGTCATTGACCTGAAATAATAAGGTTACCATTCCTCTCACAGATGCTGTCCGACTCGTTGAGCGTTCTTAGCATTTCCTCTTTTTATTTCAGATTTACAACACCCATAATATTTTGTATTATATAAAAAAACCCTTATTAGTTTAACTTAGCCTCTCTTAATTGTACATTCACTTGATACTTTACAGAGCCTTGTGTAGTTCTTGTGAATGGAAGGTACAGTAACAGTATCAAGTGCTAAGTAAGAGCTCCAAGTAGGAATTCTGTTGTCCGCCAAAATTTAAATGATGAATACAAAAAAACCTAATAAAAGTAAGGAGGGCAATTAAATAAATCTGCAATAAAAAGCTAATATTGATAATGATGACCATCAAATACTTGGAATGCTGTAAATCTAAACTGGTTTACTCGTGTCCTTTAGAGAAGGAAATTTGGTGCCCTTATAAGGTTTGGCCTATATGTGGCTCTGGACGCACAACAACGTGTATCTCTTTTAATGGCCATGTGAACTGGCACAGCAATCCCCTTGATTATGTCAAATTGTTGAGAGACGTATGAGAATAAAATCGGATGGACCACTCAACTTCAGTTTTGGGAGTGAATTCACACATGGCAATGGTACATTAGCCCATTGAGCCCTGCAATGTCCATCTCAGTAAATTCTAAGGGCTTGTACCAAAGATGACAAATCTCTTACATAACCTAGTCAAACAATAACCTCACAAAAACGTGTATATCAGATAAGGCAGTTGGAACCTTGAAGGGTTGACTAATGTCACATGATAAGTTCCAACCATCAGGATATTAAGTATTATTCCCACAAGAAGGTAGTCAGTGTATGCTCTGATGAATGGTCTTAGTTTTAACAGTGTGTAACTGAAGTAGGAATGTGGACTGACTTTTCAGTTAAGCTTGATGTTTCACAGCAGACATCATGTGTCTTAGATGTAATGTATCTAGTGATTAAGAAATTGAATTGCTTCCTATGATGACATACATATTAGCATATGTAAGTATTGAAATGATTGTGTTTGACATACTAACAAATACATTATACAAAATTCTTCTTCAATTAAATAATAATCCCATACAATATATCATTTATATATAAGATGATAAGAATGTTGACAACCATAACACCATCCACACAAAACATTCAACTTTTACATGAATATTTTAAACACTCATCTTAAAGGTTTTGCCTATGATCAAATCTGTAATAACCAAAGTTTGAGTCAATGACATTTAGAGCTGTTCTCGAATGGTCCATCCTCTTCTCCTGAGGATTGTGTTTGGGAGATTGTTCTCAGTTATTTGTGCATTGCTAGTTGTCTCTTTGTCTGAAAAATGTTTGTGCACATGTGCAGGTGATATCAGTTGGTTGCCTTGTATAGGGCAGCAGAAAGTCCCCTGCAGATGACACAATACTCAGTAATATTGTAAAGAATGAGGATGATAGTCACATATTTCATGAGGACATAGAATCAGTGAAATTTACAGCATGGCAGGGGGCTATTGGATTCATCATGCATGCACTAACTCTTCGAAAGAGCAGTGTGGTTTATTCTATATCCTTACGGGTTTGCTCGTAATGCTGCAATTTCCTAATCCTCAGGTGCCTGTTCCCTTTTAAAATTACATGTGGAATCAAATTCCAATACCTTTTCTGGTTGGGTATTTCAGATCACAACTACTTTTGAAGTATAAATATTTCTTGATTACGTTTCTAGAGCTTCTGCCAATTATTTCAAATCTGATCTTTGGGTATTAATCTACTTGTCAGAGGGGATAATATTTCTCTACCTACTCTTTCCCCCCCATATTATCCTGGAACCTTATATGAGATTATCACTTATCCTTCTCTGCTTAAAGGAGAACATTCTCACTCTGAGGGTGGTGGGTATCTGGAATGCACTGCCTGGGAATGTAGTGGAGGCTAAAAGCCTTAAAACCTTTAAAAGAAACTTGGATGAGAATTTCAAATATCATAACATTCAAGGATATGGGACTAGTTCAGGACATGGGGATTAGCACACTCTTAGTGGTAGTTATGTTGGTGCAGACTCAATGGGCTGAAGGGCCTTTTCTGTGCTGTATGAATCTATGAATTTGCGACTGTTGAAACCTCTCATTACTAAAGACCCTCATCCCCGGTATTGACCTGTTAAGTAACCCCCATACAGTTCTAAGGCTCCTACATCTTTCCTGTTATTTAATTCTCAGCACTGCCCACTGCACTCCAGCCGAGACTAAACCAATGATTTTTGAAAGTTCAAACAGAGATAAAATAGTGAAATGGGCAGTTACATGACAAGTGCAATTTAAACTGTGGAGGAATGCAAAGTGCTACGTTTTGTCTTGAAGAATGAGAAGAGGAAATATAAAATAAATGGTACAATGTTAAAAACATTGTTTGAAACAGGATACATCTCTGAAGGTAGCAGAACAAGTTCAGAAGGCTGAGATCTTTGGTGTTGTTAATAAAGGTGTAGTGTATAAAAATAAGGAAGTTTAGCTAAACACTGGTAATGCTTCAGCTGTGGAACTGTGTTCAGCCTTGGCATTGCAGTGATGAAGATATCAAAGCTTCAGATATGATACAGCACAGGTTAGCTAGAATGTTTTCAGGGAGAGAGTTCAGGTATGCAGAGAAACTGAAGAAGCTGTGTAGATTTTCTTTAGAGCAGAGAAGGTGAAGAGGAGATTATTTGATACAGTTGTTAAAACTCATAAATAGTTTTGATAGAATAAGTAAAGAGAACAATTTTACAGAGACAGAATGTTCAATAGTCTGTTGACTGTTTAATGTGATTAATTAAAGAATCAGAGGCAACTGGGGAAACAGATGCTTGAATGTGGGTGATTTTGAATAATTATGAGTTCGAAATTTTAGTGTATTATTTTTTAAAGTAGTAGCCATTTAGATACTACCTCAGGAATTGGGGTATCAATGAAGCCAAGACCAGTAAAATAAATTGGCATAGGTAAACAAATGTAAAATGGATTTAACACAAGGGAAGAAATGTTAAAACATGGTAGGACAGATCAGCCAAGTGGACTACGTGTCCTATGGCATACAGAAATTCATGGCCGTGATGAGCGTCTTAGTTAACCACATGTGCAAAAGGTACTGCTGCTGTATAAACCTGAGCATTTAGTAAGTGAGCACGAGTGGAGACTGGATTCATTATGGTAAACCCACAAGGCTGACAGCCAAGTGGATAGCAACAAAAACAAAGTTGCTGGAAAAGCTCAGCAGGTCCAGCAGCATCTGTGAAGAAAAAAATCAGGGTTAATGTTTCGGGTCCAGTGACCCTTCATCAGAACACATTTTGAGAAATGGTCAGACTGCAGGCTGAGACCATGCAAGCAGAAAGGGAATGGGTGACTACCAGGCAGTCCAAGAGAACTAGGCAGTTGGTGCAGGAGTCTCCTGACATCCAACTTATTGATCAACTTCCCTTCTAGATGCTGGTGAGGGAGTTGTATAGTCCCAGGAATGCAGTCAGAGGCATGATAGTGAGAGATGTGTGTCTCAGGAAGGTAGGAAATAGAAAGGAAGAACAATAGTAACAGGGAATTCATTAGTCAGGGTACAGACAGATTTTTTTACAGCTGTGACTCCAGGATGGCATATGGCTTCACTGTTTCTAGAATCAAAGATTTCACAGAGCGACTGCAGGACAATCTGCTAAGGAAGGGTGAACAACCAGTGGCCATGGTCCCTGTTGACACCAGCAAGGTAGGTAGGAAGGGGGAATGTGGGCCTGTAATCAGAATTTGGGAAGCTAGGTGAAAAATTATCAAGTAGGACCTCAAAAGTAGTAGCTTCCAGATTGCTCCCAGTGCTGTGTGCAAGTGGATACGGAAATAGGGAAATAAAAGAGATGAATGTGTGACTACAAAGGTGGTACTGGAGGAAAGGCTTTAGATTCCTGGTATACTGGGACTGACTGCAGAGGAGATGGCATTTGTACAAACCAGATGTGTTCCACGTAAACAGAGCTGGAACTGAGTTCCTTGAGGAGCATCTTGTGAATACTGTTGGACAATTTTGACTTAACTCAGCAGGGAAGTGGAAACCAGGAGGGCGTATCAGAAAGGAATACCAGGATGTACAAAATACCAGGAGAGATAGATAGCACTAGAATAGAGAATAGTAAGCTCACAGGTCATGTTGGAGAAAGGGAAAACAATGAATGAAATCTGAATCAGGGTTATATGAATGTATGTGAACATGCAGAGAGCATAACCGCGGTGGGAGGGGTCTTTGATTATGTTGGTTGCTTTCCTGAGGCAGCAGGACGTACAGATGAAGTCAGTGGATGGAAGGCTGGTTTTCATGATGGACTGGGCTGTGATCACAACTATTTGTAGTTCTTTGTGGTCTTGGGAAGACCAATTGCCATACCTCACTGTAATCCACTCAGATAGAATGCATTCTATGGTGCATCTATAAAAATTGGTAAGAGTCCTTGTGGACATACCAAATTTCCTCAGCTTCCTGAGGAAGTAGAGAAGTTGTTGTGCTTTCTTGACCATCACGTCGACGTGGATGGACCAGGACAGATTGTTGGTGATCACCACACCCAGGAGCTTGACGCTCTCAACCATCTCCACTTCAGCACCATTGATACAGACAGGGGTGTGCCCTCCACTTCATTTCCTGAGATCAATGACCAGCTCCTTCACTTTGCTGATATTGATGGAGAGAGTGTTGTCTTTACACCATGCTACCACGCATTCAGTCTCTTTCCTGTGCTCTGTCTTGTCATTTGTTTTGTGGGCTTAGTCCAAAGAATTGAATCCAATATTTAGGCTGGCACTCCCAGCTCAACAATGAAGGAAAGTTGTCAGATTTTTAAAAATTCATTTCTCGGATGTGGGCGTCGCTGGCTGGGCCAGAATTTATTGCTAGTCTCTAATTGCTCTGGAGAAGGTGGTGGTGAGCTGCCTTCTTGAACCGCTGCAATCCAACTGCTGTGCGTTGACCCACAATGCCATTAGGGAGGGAATTCCAGGATTTTGACCCAGTGACAGTGAAGGAACAGTGATACATTTCCAAGTCAGGATGGTGAGTGGCTCGGAGGGGAACTTGCAGGGGGTGGTGTTTCCATGTATCTGCTGCCCTTGTCCTTCTGGATTGAAGTGGTTGTGGGTTTGGAAGGTGTTGCCTGAGATGTACCATTGACAAGAGGAGATGTTAAACTAAAGCCCCATTTCTGTCCCAGGAGAACCTAAGAGGAACTATCTAAAGTTGTTTAGGTCAATAGCCTTACAAGTTCAATGAACTTTAAACAGTGAACAATGAGCAACAAGCAACATCTACGAAGAAGCTAGGTCAAGTGATTATATTAGTATGCTGGAATAGTTGAGTTATTCAGTTCAAATATACTGACTTATGGTAGATGTAGGTCTGGTTCCAAGCACGGTTTGTGTCTAACTACAGTATAGGGCTCTCGGTCCAGTGAGGTTTTGACAGTTAAGTCTTTATTTAGCTTTGCTATGTTAGGTCTGCAAAGAATAACGAATGAATTCCCTATGTCTTGCTTTACACCAGTTGTCAGTCAGTCTGATGATACAAGAGGGAATAGGTTAATCAGAGGCTCCACAATAACGTTTGGCTATGAGAGCCGGCTTTGCTAAACAATTTTGCCATTATCCCACTCTTGCTGTAGGACGTTGCTGCATGTAAACGGGCTGCTGTGCTTCCTACATTACAACAGTGACTGCATTTCAAAAGCACTTGGCTACACTTCTTTCAGACTTCCGAATATTGTGAAAGATATTATTTAACTGGAGGCGCTGATTTCCTTTTGTGGCCTTATGTTTGAGATTAAAACTAATCTCAGAGAATTGACCTAAGATGGTTAATGATAAGTTGATAAATGTTTCAACTAAAATTGGCTGCAAAGAACAAAGTGAATTGATTATATTAGTATGCTGAAATAGTTGAGCTATTCAGTTCAAATATACTGACCCAGTGTAGATGTACAAGCACTGTTTGTGTCTAAATACTCTAAATGGCTGTCATTCTAATAAGGTTTTGACAGATAAGGTCTTTAATGAGCATTGTTATGATAGATCTGCAAAGAATTATGAATGATTTATCTGTGTCTTGCTTTAAGCCAGCTGACAGTCAGTCTGGCAATAATACAGGGAATACGCTAATCAGAGACTCCAGCGTAACATTTGGCTATGAAAGACTATTTCACTGAACATTTTTATGGTGTGAACGAGCACAGAATTGTCTTGATATTTTGGAATTCTTAGAGTAACAAGGTTTTCGCTTACTCCATATAAACTATGCACTATTGCTTGTTTAATGTGGGAATCAGGCAGGCTCACTACTATGACAATATCATGACTATGTCTAATCTCACAGTTTCTATTCCAAAAATAACATTCTACAGGTGCTGGAAACTTCAAATAAAAACAGGAAGGTATTTAGTAGGTCAGCAATTAGTCAGAGCAGCAGAGTTGTGGTAAATAATTCACCTTTTGACTCCTCAAAACCTGTCCATCATCAGAAGGCACAAGTCAGGAGTGTGACAGGATACCCTATGCCTACCTGAATGACGACAACTCCAACAACATTTAAGATGCTTGACACCATCTAGGACAAAGCCATCTGTTTGATTGGTAGCCCATCCACCACCTTCAACATTCATTTCCTTCCCCACTGATGCATGTCTCTGAGATCCACTGCAGCAACTCATGAAGTTTCCACTGATTACACCTTCCAAACCAGCAAGGAAGGATAAGGATAGCAGATACATGTGAGCTCCACCATCTGCAAGTATCGCTCCGAGCCACACATCGTACAGATTTGGAACTGTATCACCATTCCTTTACTGTCACTGTATCAAAATCCAGAAACTCCCCTTCTAACAATGCTGTGTGTGTCCCTGCACCACAAGGTCTGCAGTGATTCAAGAAGGCAGCTCACCTCCATCTTCTCTGGGGCAATTAGAAATGAATATTTGCCGGCCTAGTCAATGATGCCCTTGTCCAATAAACAAATTAAAATAAAAGACTTTAGGTTGAATTTCCTCAGCCCTATACATTAGTCAGGGAGGTGGGAGAGCTGGTAACATGATGGCGGAAGACATAAGGTGGAAAGCCACTATGATGTTGTTCAAAAGCAAGAACATCAGTGATGCAGCAGTCCACCAGGTGGCCTACTGAGCCACTTCAGCACCATTAAGGGCCATTTTCTGCCCCTAATTTTATTTTGTCTACATTGTGAAGGCCCACTGTTGATTGGGACAGGGACAGCACTTAGCCTCCCAGTGGCTTCCTGAGGGAAAGATCCTTCTTAATAACAATTCCATGGACCATTGAGGTGCCGACAGCAAAGCTGTTCTTGGATCTGTTGGATTGCGTGTTCAAGCTTCTGTATCTTCTACCTGATGGAAGAGAGCATTACCAGGGTGGGAAGGGTCTTTGACAATGCTGGCAGCCTTTCCTCGACAACGAGAACTGTAGATGGAGTTCATGGATGGGAGGTTGGCTTGTATTATGGTTTGGGCTGTGTTCACAGCTTTCTGTAGTTTCTTACAGTTCTGGGCAGAGCAGTTGCCATACCAAGCCACGGTGCACCCAGATAGAATGCTTTCTATGGTACATCTGTAAAAGTTGGTGAGGGTCCTTAAGGACATGCCAAATTTCCTAAACCTCCTGAGGAAGAAGAGGCATCGTTGTGCCTTCTTGACTGTTTCATCTATACGGGAGGACCAGGACAGATTGTTGGTTATCGTCACTCCTAGGAACTTGATGCTTTCAACCCTCTCCACCTCAACTCCATTGGTGTGGATAGAGATGTGTCCTCTTCCTTTCTTTTTTAAGTTGATGATCAGCTCTTTAGTTTTGCTGAATTTGAAGGAGAGCCTGTTATCTTTGCAACATGATACCGAGCATTCTATCTCCTTCCCGTATTCTGACTCATCATTGTTTGATATCCGGCCTACAACAACGAGCTTGTGGATGGGGTTCGGATGAAATTTGTCCTGAGCAGTGACTTGGAGTGACATGAGCAGATTGAAGCTGCATGTTCAATGTTGGAGACCTTCTAGCTGAAGATAGTTGCACACAGTGACACCTTTTCTTTTGCATTATTGTATTGTACTCTCCTACCATTCAGGATAAAGATGTTTATGTCAAAATTGGAAGAAGTTAGAGATTTAACAGGTTGAAGGGTAGGAAATAGGAGAGAGAGGAAAGAACCAAAGGTAAGGTCTGAATTAGAATAGTGGGTAGACAAAATTAAATGATAAAGGAGAATAAAACAGTGGGGTGACCTTACAGAGCTTTATAGAATTATGAGGGGCATAGATAGGGTGAATTGCCACGGTCATTTTCCCAGGCTGGGGAAGTTCAAAACTAGAGGGCATAGGTTTCAGGTGAAAAGAGCAAGATTTAAAAGAGACCTGAGGGGTAGCTTTTTCAAACAGAGGGTGGTGCATGTATGGAATGAACTGCTGGAGGAAGTGGGGGAGGCTGGTACAATTACAACATTTAAAAGGCATCTGGATGGGTACATGAATAGGAATATGGTGAATGAGACAAGATTAATTTTGGATATCTGGTTGGCATGGACAAGTTGGACCAAAGGGTCTGTTTCCATGCAGTACAGTTCTATGACTCTAAGACTCTCCGAGTTTGTGGTGCAAAAAGCAAAATAAGATGGTAGCAGGACAGGAAAAGAAACAGAATATGTGTCTAGAGGAACCATGAAAGCATATGGGAGTTTCATCATCAACAGCTGTTGTTTGGTCAAATGTCGGCCTGAACAACATAAGACTGAGCCATGCCACAGCCATTACACATTACGAGTGTATCTGAGGAGGCTGACAGTAGACTCTACCCCTCAGTTGGGGGGAGCTCTGCTCCTGAAAGCTAATTATCCAGCAGCTCTCACAGTCCCAGGAGCAGCAGAAGCCTGTAGTGAATGCTGCTGGGACAACAAGTCAGCCCGATGGAAACAACATTGGCCTGGATTGAGATGAGTCAAGGTATTGAATGGGGAGGGATTGGGAAGCCTGGGGAACTGAGGAGCAGGCTGGGTTAGGTGGCCAGATGGGATGTGACAAAAGGAGGAGGTGGTGCGGGGGTTAGGGGGAATAACATGTTGGTGGAAGTGGTTGGGTTGGAGGGTTGCTCTGATGTGTATGAGCACCCCACCCTCCCCAAAATCCCAAAGGATGTACTTTCCATCCTTCCTTCCTGGTTTTTAACCGGTTGGGTTGGTGATGGCTGCTCACTTTCTCATGACAACCACAATATCAGCTGGGCGGTGTGGTATTCGAGCCACGTGGCTCTTTAACAAGCTGGATGGAGGGACATGAAATCCAGAACAAAGGTGCTGGGAGGAAGGCATAGCTAATATCTCATCACAAAACTCCACTCATCATGGGTAATATCCTGTTTGTCATTTTCATATATTTATGACTTCCCTGAGGGAGAGAGCCTATTAGTCATGTTGTGAATGGTTGATCATTCAGCAGCACACCCAACAAATTATTTTGTGACTATCCCAATTTATTTTTCAGCTAACAAAGGAAAGGGAGTTTAGTTGCACTTACCCTGCTGATGTGATTCGATTTTCTAGAGCTGGGTAGAAGTAAACCCAGTGCTTCATATTCTGAAGAAGGGTCACTGGATCTGAAACGTTAACTTTGCTTTCTCTCTACAGATGCTGCCAGACCTGCTGAGTTTTCCCAGCAGGGCTTATGTTTTTGTTCCAGGGGACCATTAAATTCGCTGTTCTGATGGAGAACGTTCCAGCTTTCCCTTGTGTGGCTTCCAAGTCCAGCGGAGACTCCTGTGGAGATAACAGTTGGAGCATCTTAAAAGGCAACTCTGAGCCTTCTTAAAAACAGAATCCTTCTTTCTCTGCAATGCATGGGTTACTCACGTGCCTCAGCTGATAGGGTTGGAGAAGGGAAATTCACAGCGATAACCTGTGTTAGATTGAAACTGACCTGATATGATCAGTTTAGAAGGTGAAATTGACAAGCCTGTTGTTAGTCACTGTGAAAGGCTTGTGCTGACTGAATTATTCTTTCAGTACAAAATCATTGATTTACTGGGGACAGCAAATCTGTACAAATTGTATTAGTTTCTTGGATTCTGCTGAGGGTAATTTCACTTAATGGCCTATGGGACCGAGCTGTGATGTGGGGTCTACATATTCAGTGTTTGCCTGGGTTGCTGAACTGAGCAGCGATAATGGTGTCTTCTCCACAAATACATTAAGCTGACATGAATAGAAGAGAAAGTTGTCAGGCTGAAGATTAATAGAGGCAAAATACTCACCACAGAGACCATAAGCCAATCTCCCTGAAAAACAATGCTTCTAAAAGTTCTGGAAAGTGGGAATAAAGTTAAAGAAGACCACTGCTCAAGGAAAGTGTGTCACTACTCATTGCCTGTAGCTGTCAAGTTAACCAAAGCATCCATTTCTTGTGTCCAAGTCCGTCAAAGAATTAGTTGATGATATCTGCATCACCTTGCAAACTGCAGCACACATTACACCAGCTAGTTCACCAGTGTTTTGCTTGCAAGGGTTTCCCACTACATTAACTTTGAGTCAGTTGTGACCAGCAAAATGCAAAGACCGTCAGCTTTGCTTCTCTGCTGGAATTTCTGCAGGTTCGGAGAATTCGAGATAGCACTCATGTGGCAATGAGAGCACCGTCAGAACAGCTGGGCTAATAGAGTCAGAAAGATATACAGCGCAGAAACAGATCGTTCAGTCCAAATTGCTCATGTCGACCAGATATTCTAAATTAATCTAGTCCCATTTGCCAGCATTTGGCCCATATCCCTCTCAACTCTTCTAAATCATGTACACATCCAGATGCCTTTTAAATGTTGTAATTGAACCAGCCTCTACCACTTCCTCTAGTAACTCATTCCGTACATGCACCACCTCCTGTGTGAAAAAGTTGCCCCTTAGTTCCCCTTTAAATATTTCCCCTCTCACCTGAAACCTACACCCTCTAGTTTTGGACTCCCCAACCCTGGGCAAAAGACCTTGGCTGTCACCGTATCCATGGCCCCATGATTTTATAAACTTCTAAGGTCACCGCTCAGCCTCCGACACTCCAGGGAAAATAACTTCAGTCTATTCCACCTCTTCCAATAGTTCAAACCCTCCAAACCCGGCAATTTCCTTGTAAATCTTTTATGAACCTTTCCAAGTTTCACAACATTTTTCCTAGGGCAGGGAGACCAGAACTGAACTCAATATTCCAAAAGTGGCCTAACCAGTGTCCTGTACAGCTGGAACATGACCTCTCAACTCCGATTCTCAATGCACTGACTGGAAGTGTTTTACCTGTTTAATGTGCAATAGATTTGTGATCATTGCAAAAAGATAAGGCAACTGTTCTCCAAGTATCCTAGGAACTATAATGACCCTTATATACTTCCACAGTGTTAGGAACCACCAGACTGACTGAGTAGATTGTTCTTAGAGAACAAGAGAAATCCATTCAATTCCTGGCTTCTGATCCTAGTGAAACTCCCAACACAGACACAGATATGCAATTAATATTATCTAATGCCCAGGCTTACAATAGAGCAAACCTATTTTCGGTAATTCTTTCTCCTCCCAACCTTGCACAAATAGCTCCAATGTCCCATAAAGACCTTAACACATGGTGTTCCTCATCCACAGAAAAGGCAAAGCTTCCACACTCATGCTGACAATAAGCCTTTCCACCACTCCTCTCAATCCCTCCTCAGACTGAATGTCCAACATTTAATCACGGATGGACTACTCTTTGCCCCAGCTAAGACTTGGGAAGACCAAAACCATGTCTTTGGTTCTCCATCACAAACTCTGTAGGGTTACCAATGATCCCACTCCCCTTTCCTGTCATTAGAAGTATTTATCTCCAGGGCAAGAAGCCAGGAGGGGCGGGAGGTGCAGGCTATTTGCCCTACTGCTGTTGAAGTACAGTAGACCTCCTCCATTTTAACAGACACATTTTCATTGGGAAATCATTGACTGGAAGTAAACATTGAGTCCAAGATGGTCAGGTAGCCCAATATCTGCCGGGCCAGCAGTGATGTCAATCACAAAAGGAAAGACGGGTTTGAGCCTTCCTGCTCCTCTGATGCTGCTTGGCCTGCTGTGTTCATCCAGCTCTACACCTTGTTGTCTCGGATTCTCCAGCATCTGTAGTTCCTACTATCATGGGTTTGAATAAGTTGTGTAATGGAGAAGGGCATGAATCCAGAATGGTATTTTAGAGGAAAATGGTTTTGGAATTGTCAATATTGGGGATTGCATTATGCTCTGCCCAATCTGATAATGTCAGAGCACCTTGGGTGTGGAAAAGGTGAGTCTAACTCAAGATCCTGATTGAAATAGATTTATCATCAAAGTCTCTTGACAATCTGCTTAAGTCTAACTCGCCAATGTAGCCTGTATGTATTGTAAACAATAACGATTCCTCTGCTGTTAACCAATTAGGTCCTTAGGCCCAGAGTAGAACTGAGGGTTGGTGACAGTCCCCTACCCAATCCATGGTGCTGCTGGTTATGCACCACCCATGACAGGAGACAGTGAATCAAACATTCTTTGTGCGTCCAGTAGGAGCACTTTAACAATTGATTATAAATTTACATGACTTAACCTCAAGAGGTTCCCAGCTTATATCAGACCTTCCCTGACCAATGTAATTTTCAGATGGGCCATGATCTTATTGAATTACAGAACAGACTCAAGGTGCTGAATGGCCTCCTCCAGTCCCTAATTTGCAATGTGTGCCGCCAGATTTGAAGGATTCGCAGCTCTGCAGTTAGCACTCTCTTCAATTTACATTTTTAAGGGTCAACACTTCGACTGCCCATGAAACCCGTTGCCTTAAAATAATCATCAGGTCAGTAATGAATAGATAAGACCAGGGATTGGGTTTTAGCCCTCATTCCACCTGGTTTATAGTGAGCAGAAAAGGTAGAAATTTTCTCTAAGTCTATCAGCTGGTATCTTATTCGCCCCAGAGGTAAAATACAACCTTTTGCCTTCTCCACCACAGAATCTACTCTCACCTTTGTGTCCCTGTTTTGCTCTCAATGCAACCCATCCATCGACATATCCAGACTCGACAAATTCAAAACATTTCTGGGTGACCTCTCATCTTCAATCCACCAAAATTTTCAGCTCATTCTTGAGTCTGCTGCCTCTGTTCTAATCCTTATCAATTCATGCTCACCCATCACTCCAGGGCTTGCTGATCAACATGAGCTCTCAGTATCTCAAGTTGCCCCCTTTGCCTTACCTCTCTCAAAGTCAGTAATCTCCTGCAGCCCCCTGATCCCACACTCTTGCAGAAACTTTTCATTCCTCTGGCTCTTGTGAGATGCTTGAGTGAATAAAGGTCGTGTTCATTTCCAAATACACTCTGACTTCACAACACTTTTCTTGCTGTAAATGGCTTTCAAAGACGTTTATCATAGACAAATCAGTGTTGACAGAGAATCAACATAATAAGATATGAAATAAAACTGGAAAATGCTGGAGAAACTCAGCAGATCTGACAGCATCTGTGGAGAGAGAAAGAGAGTTAATGTTTTGAGCCTGATATGACTTCTATCTGACCTGCTGAGTTTCCCCAAAATTTTCTCTTTCTATTTCAGACTTCTAGCACCTGCAATGTTTTGCTTTTAGTAATGTATGAAGTTGTGAGTAGAAATAATTGAAATTTTGCCACCAACAAAAGCATAGGATAGAGTTGGGCTAGCCGTATATGGGACATAAAGGTCAACCAGAACATCAGTGCAATGCAAGGTGGTTAGTGGTTCTCTGTTAAGAGTTAGGATAATAAGTTTCTCACAGGGACAACTATCATTGAGGGTGCCACATCTCCAGCATGATAACTCTGTGTGATAACAGCTACACCTGATAACAACCCTAATCATCAAAACAAATGATTGTGGGGGACTTGCAACACTGTGTTAGCATCACTATCTCTGAGGCAGAAGGTCTGGGTTCAGGTCCCACCTCCTGTAGAAGTGTGTCATAGCATTTCAGAACAAGTTGATTTGAAAATATCTTACATCAAATAATAAGCTCTTGTGGTATGGTGCTAGTGTGGTATCAAAACACATGATGCAAGGGAGAGTCGGCAGATCAAAATGTGAGCAAACAGAGATATTACATAGAACATAGAACAGTACAGCATAGTACAGGCCCTTCAGCCCACGATGTTGTGCCGACCTATTATCCTACTCTAAGATCAAACTACCCTATATACCCTACAGTTGCAACCTCACTGTCCACTGGAGTAGTACCAGATGATTGGAGAGAGGCAAATGTTATTTCCATGCTCAAGAAAGGGAATAGGGATAACCGTGGGAATTGTAGATATTGTATACAATATTTTAGTTGTATTCTTTTACTTTTATTGCAGGTCCATAGATGTTAGTGCTGTACTCCTCGTAAATTCTGCTTAATTTGCTGATGAGACCAGGAGCAACATTGATGTTTCCATTTGACTGTTGAAGAATTTCTGGCTGAATTTGTGCAAAATGCCTCTAAAATGTTTGGCTTCCTGCTCTTTTAACAGCTGTGCTTACTTTCTTTGAGCCCACATGCAGGGTTAACCAACTGAGTGCAGGAGCTTCAATTGTAAACAGATTCACGTAGCTAAACACAGAACAATCAAACAGGAGCTTGGGGCTTTTGTGGTGCAGTGATAATTTTGCTACCTCTGAGCCTGGGGGTCCAGGTACAGGTCCTATGTGCCCCAGGGACGTGCAATATTATCTCTGAACAAGTTGATTCAAAAATACCTTGAACAGGAGCTCCTGTGAAATCGAGAGCTCAGTCCTTTCCAATCCTAGGATTTCTTGGAAACAAAAACAGAAATTCCTGGAGAACCTCAGTAGTCTGGCAGCATCTGTGGAGAAAAAGCAAGGTTAACATTTGAATTAATGGATCACTGGACGCAAAATGTTA
Organism: Rhincodon typus; assembly: GCF_021869965.1. Classification (NCBI taxonomy): domain Eukaryota; kingdom Metazoa; phylum Chordata; class Chondrichthyes; order Orectolobiformes; family Rhincodontidae; genus Rhincodon; species Rhincodon typus. Next base: position 105,029,630 of record NC_063337.1, on the reverse strand, counting down.
ACTCTGTTTCTCTCTCCACAGATGCTGCCAGACCTGCTGAGTTTTCCCAGCAATTTCTGTTTTTATTTCTGATCACCAGCATTTGCAGCTCTTTGGAATTTTTTTTTGTCTAGGATTTCTTGGTCTGCCTTGTGATGCAAGGGGATCCTTTGTCCACTTCTTTTTTTGGGTTTGACATTCTCTGTTAGGACAGTAGGTGAACAGAGATCAGCTGTACTGGCTAGCTTTTCACTGCGGGCTCAACAGTTCCTGATACTTTGCCCAGGGTCGGTATCCTCAGTCCATGTGCGGAGCTGGGCTCCATATCTAAGATATGAGATCAGGAGAGTTTAGTCTTTGTACCCATTTCTGAATTCATGGAATTTCCTGGCAAGTGTTGCTAAAGCATACAAGTTGCTAGACAAGGACCATTGATTTCTCACTGTGTACCCACTGATTTAAAAGGCTCTTAATGGGAACGGGGATTATCAAACAGATTCAACCGACTGTTTGTATGTTGTTAAAGTTTAATGCTGAGCTTCCGGATGCAATTACTTACAATTGCAAAATTCTGTGTTCAATGAAAGTGTCCGTTTTTATTAAGATATGTTGGTCGCAAAGGGCTGAATCTTATTTTTTTTGGCCAAATCTGAGTTGCATTGAGATTTTTGGAAGGTTTGTCATTGTGAGGTTGAATGATTTCTCTCACTGTCTCTTGCCGTCTTTCCCTGGTTAATTACCTACCATGTGCCTTTGGTGTCCCTCATGTCCGATTTCCACCCCATCTTAACATGTGCCATTCCCAAAACAGCTCACCATTCAGCAGATGCCCACTGAAAGACAGGCATCCTTTGAGCCTGGTCATCTTCAAAAGCCTTTTGTTTACCTTGAAAAATCACTGGGTGGGTCTGAGCTGCCCTGTGTGATTCCTGACAATTGTCCTGTACGGGGTAGATGGGGAAAATTGATACTTGGTTTTGTGGGCAGTGCCCTGCCAGTCAGGGTGGTGCTGTCGCAGGACATCCTCTTCCCTCCCAGGGCCAGCAGTGGAGGCCCCTCCGCCAGACCATGGCCAGCATGCTCTGATGTTGCTGTCCAGTTTCAAGCAATCTCATTCCAGCATGTCAGGTGAAGATCAATGGCCACCTTCACTCTTCCACTATCTTCTCGAGCCATAGAACCATAAAAATGATCCAGCACAGAGGAGGGCCATTTAGCCCATCTTGTCCATGCCAACCCAAAGGCACCCAGATGCCCTTTCTTATCCCGTCATCCTGCAGAAAGCCCACAGCCCTGCAGCTTACAACACTTAAGGTCAAAAATTAAACAACACCAGGTTATGGTCCAACAGGACTGATGTCATGTGATTTGTGACCTTGTTCAACCCAGCCCAGCACTGGTTCTTCCACATTACAGCACTTAAGGTTTAGATCCAAGTACTTTTTAAAAGAGTTTAGGGTGTCTGTCACCAGACACCAGATACCAGAGTGGAAAAAGAGTGGAAAAAGAGGCGGGGGAGTGGCATTGCTAGTCAGGTCTAGTCTAGCAGCTACTGAAAGGCAGTTCGAAAATGATATGTCTACAGAGTCAGTTTGGGTTGAGATCCGGAACAAGAAAGGAGCAGTCACTTTGTTGGGGGTTTTTTTACAGAGCCCCTAATAGTTGCAGAGAAGTGGAGGAGTGGACTGGGAGGCAAATACTGGAAAGGTACAGAAGCCACAGGGTTGTAGTCATGGGTGACTTCAACTTTCCAAATATTGATTGGAAATATTTTAGTTGTAATAGTTTAGATGGAGTGGATTTTGTCCAGTGCGTTCAGGAAGGATTCCTGACACAGTATGCAGAAAGACCAACATGAGGAGAGGCCACTTTGGATTTGCTGCTTGGCAATGAACCAGGCCAAGTGTTAGACCTGTTGGTAGGAGAGCATTTTGGCGGTAGCAATCATAACTCTGTTACTTTTACAATAGTCATGAAAAAGGATAGGTACATACAGCAGGGTAAGGTTTATAATTGGGGGAAGGGTAATTACAATTCTGTTAGGCAAGAACTGGGTAACATAAAATGGGAACAGATGCTGTCAGGGAAGAGCACTATTGAAATGTGGAGATCGTTAAAGGAATGCATACTGCGTGTGCTCGATATGTTTGTCCCTGGCAGGCAGGGAAGATGCGGTCGAGTGACGGAGCCTTGGTTCTCAAGAGAGGTCGAATGACTGGTTAAGAGGAAGAAGGATGCTTATGTAAGGTTTAGGAAACAAGGAACGGAAAAGGCTCTAGAGGGATACAAGTTATCCAGGAAGGAGCTGAAGAAAGAGCTTAGGAGAGCTATAAGGGGGCATGAGAAAACCTTGGCGGATAGGATCAAGGAAAACTCCAAGGCTTTTTACACGTATGTGAGGAATAAGAGAATGACCAGAGAAAGGGTAGGGCCGATCAAGGATTGTAAAGGGAATTTGTGCACGGAGCCAAAAGATCCTTAATGAATACTTTTCTTTGGTATTCACAACTGAGAGGGACCTAGTTGTAGAGGAGGACAGTGTGAAATAGGCTGGTAGGCTAGAGGAGGTCAATGTTAGTAAGGAAGATGTGCTAGGACTTTTGAGGAAGTTGAAGGTAGATAAGTCCCCTGGGCCTGATGGGATTTATCCAAGGATTCTATGGGAAGTGAGGGAAGAGATCACAGGGCCTTTGGCGATGATCTTTTCGTCCTCACTGTCCATGGGTATAGTGCCAGAAGATTGGAGAGATGCAAACGTCATTCCCTTGTTCAAAAAAGGGAATAGGGATAACCCCGGAAATTACAGGCCAGTTAGTCTTACATCAGTGGTGGGCAAATTATTGGAAAGGGCTCTGAGAGATAGGATTTATGATTTATGTGCCTTGGAAAGGCACAGTTTGATTCGTGATAGTCAGCATGGATTTGAGAGGGGTAGATCATGCCTCACAAACCTTATTGAACTCTTTGAAGAGGTGACCAAACACGTGGATGAAGGTAGTGCAGTGAATGTGGTATACATGGATTTAAGTAAGGCGTTTGATAAGGTTCCCCATGGTAGGCTCATGCAGAAGGTAAGGAGCCATGGGATAGGGGGAAATATGGCAGATTGGATTCAGAATTGGCTGACCTTTGGAAGACAAAGGGTGGTAGTGGACGGAAAATATTCAACATGGTGCTCAGTTACGAGTGGTGTACCACAAGGATCTGTCCTGGGTCCTCTTCTATTTGTGATTTTTGTAAATGATTTGGATGAAGGAGTGGAAGGGTGGATAAGCACGTTCGTGGACGATACGAAGGTGTTGTGGACAGTGCAGAGGGCTGTTCTAGGTTACAAAGGAACATTGATAGGATGCAGAGCTGGGCTGAGAAGTGGTAGATGGCGTTTAACCCTGAAAAGTGTGAGGTGATCCATTTTGGAAGGACAAACTTGAAAGCAAAATACAGGGTTAACGGAAAGATTCTTGGCAGTATGGAGGAGCAGAGGGATCTTGGGGTTCATGTTCACAGTTCCCTGAAAGCTGCCACCCAGGTGGATAAAGTTGTTAAGAAGGTGAATGGTGTGTTAGCTTTCATTAATAGAGGGATTGAGTTCAAGAGCCGGGAAGGTATGCTCCAGCTATACAAAAGCCTGGAGTATTGTGTCCAGTTCTCGTCGCCTCATTACAGGAAAGATGTGGAAGCGTTGGAAAAGGTGCAGAGGAGATTTACCAGGATGTTGCCTGGAATGGAGGGAAGGTCTTATGAGGAAAGGTTGAGAGAGCTAAGGCTTTTCTCTTTAGAACGACGAAGGAGAGAGGTGACTTGATAGAGGTGTACAAAATGATCAGAGGTATAGTTAGAGTAGACAGCCAGAGGCTTTTTCCAAGGGTGGAGGTAACTATTACGAGGGTACATAGTTTTAAAGTGAGTGGAGGTAGATATAGGGGAGACGTCAGAGGTAGGTTCTTTACTCAGAGTGTGGTAGGGGCGTGGAATGCATTGCAGGAGAGGGTAGTGGAGTCGGCCTCATTAGGGGCATTTAAGCGGCTATTAGATAGGCATATGGATGATAGTATAAGGTAGGGGTGGAGTTTAGATAGACCTTAGGATTAGGGTAAAAGTTTGGCACAACATTGTGGGCCGAAGGGCCTGTACTGTGCTGTACTGTTCTATGTTCTATGTTCCATACCCACCACCGTCTGGGTAGAAAAGCTTTTCCTTATATCCCTTCTAATCCTTCTGCCATTTTGTTTGAGTCCTATGACCCCTGGTTTTTGAGCTCTGCCAAGGGAAACATTTTCCTCCTGTCGACTCCATCTCTATCCCTCACAATTTTGCATACCTGAATCATGTCACCCCTCACCCTTCTGTATTTTAGAGAAAACATCTCCAATCTCTCTATGTAGTTACAGTTTTCCAGTCCTGGCAACATTCTGGTCAATCTTCTGTGCACTCTCTCCAGAGCATTAATGTCTTTCTTGTAATGTGGTGACCAGAACTGCACACAATACTCCAATTGTAGCCTCACCAGTGTCTTATACAATTTCACCATTATATCCCTACTTTTGTATTGTATACTTCTGCCAATGAAGGAGAACATTCCAACTGCCTTCTTTACAACCTTATCTACCTGTACTGTTAACATTAGGGACCTGCATACTTGTACACCAATATCTTTGACTTCATCTACCCCTCTCAGTATATTCCTGTTTATTGTATATTTCCTTTTACTCTTAGACCTTCCTAAATGTGTGACCTCATACTTATCAGAGTTGAACTGCATCTACCAATGGGATCTTAATCAGATTGGCTAATGGGTCAAGGAGTGGCAGATTAAGTTTAATTTAGATAAATGTGAGGTGCTGCATTTTGGAAAGGCTAATCAGGGCAGGGCTTGTAGACTTAATGGTAAGGTCCTGGAGAGTGTTGCTGAGCAGAAACCTTGGAGTGCAGGTTCATAGTTCCTTGAAAGTGGAGTCACAGGTAGACAGGATGGTGAAGAAGGCGTTTAGTATGCTTGCCCTTGTTGGTCAGTGCATTGAGTATAGGAGTTGGGAGGTCATATTGCGGCAGTAGTTAGGGCCACTTTTGGAACACTGCATGCAATTCTGGTCTCCCTGCTGTAGGAAGGATGTTATGAAACCTGAAAGGGTTCAGAAAAGATTTACAAGGATCTTGCCAGGGTTGGAGGATATGTAATTATACAGATAGGCTGAATAGACTGGGATTATTTTCCCTGGAGCATTGGAAGCTAAGAGGTGACCTTATAGAGGTTTATAAAATTATGAGGGTCATGGATAGGGTGAATAGCCAAGGTCTTATCCCTGGGGTGGGGGTGGGGGGGGGAGGGGGTCCAAAACTTGAGGGTATAGGTTTAAGGTGAGAGGGGAAAGATTTAAAAAGCACCTGAGGGCTAACCTTTTCACGCAGATGGTGGTGTGTGTATGGAATGAGCTTAGTGGAGGCTGGTACAATTACAACATTTAAAATGCATCTGGATGAGCATATGAATAGGAAGTGTTTAGAGTGATATGGGCCAAATGCTGACAAAGGGACTAGATTAATTTAAGATATCCGGTCAGCATGGACAAGTTGCCCACTCCACCAACTCACCTTTATCATTTCGGAGCTTACAGCTATCTTCTACACTAGCCTCTACACGGCCAATTTTTGTGTCTTTCCTAACTGTGGCCCCCATTTTCAAGTCCAAATCATTAATGTATAAAATAAACACTTTCTCTATCTCTGCTACTGTATCAAACTCCCACAATTGTTCAGTCTCTTTCAATCTCACTACTGCATTCAATATTTTCGCAACTCACTGTCACCAAAGCCAGACCCAACACCACTAACTCTGTTGAGTCACTGTGCTGCCCATTCACTCACTCACCCACCCAAGGCATCTCCCAACTTGTACTAACAGTTACAGCTGGGCCATTCACTTTCATCTATCTTACTTACCTCTTTCACTTTCCAGAAGAATAACAACCCTCAGGAGGGAAGAAAGAGTCAGGGTGGGTGGCGGGCTGTTCATCCTTCATCTCCTCACAGAGGATCCTGATTCTAGTGCCCTGAGCAGGACCTGAGCAGATATCAGAGGCTGCCTGTGACTGAAAACCCTGAACAAAGATGTGACTGAAGCAAACTGACAAAGGTAACAGGCTTCCTGGCTTTGTGTCTGCACTGAACGGCAAGATAAGACAGATGAATAAGAATAGAAAATCATATGCATCTCTGGCCAAGAAGCCATTGTGCACAAAGCAATGCAAGGCAGGGATGTTGTGAACATCCAGAGAGGTACCCCGTGGTAATCAAAATGACAGTGTGCAAACGGCCAGGAGAGGTAACCTGGTCCAATCCATGAGCTCGGTGATGTCCCTCAGCACAAAGTGTCCTTGCTGCAGCATTACATTGATAGTTACCAGTGCAACATTGAAGCGTGGAAGCATACTGTAAGTGAATCAGAGATGTGCCATGACTGCTCTTTGAGGCTTGTATTCATTAGATGCCAATGTCTGTGAATGTGAACTGCATGTGACCAGTCCATTGAGCATGAACTGTGATCTTTTTGCCCAATTTCCAACATGGAAGTCCTTTGGAACAAACAGTGAGCTGAAACCATCAGGTGCTCTCTCCAGTTTCCTTGTTAAGTTTTCCGATGTCGAGCTGGTTTGGAAAGTTTGCTCAGATGGGAGGCTTAACGAGGTGATTTGGGCTGTTCATAAGGTCTTTAAGAAACAATAGTCACCATCACTCTGTAACTTGCTTCTGTCTGGCGAGAACTGCACCACACTGCCAGTGAAAAATATTAACAAAGGTGTGAGTTGCTCCTGATGTTGAGTTGGACCTCACTGCATTCATCATCTGATTGTACCACATTTTGCCATAACCCTTGCTGCTTGGACACATATGAGATTCCATCCATACACTTTTGGATTTTACCATTCAAATCATAATGCTGACAAATTGTACCTGTAATTGCTCACTTTCCAGTGCGCATCAGTGGATAGCTGTGAGGAGGAAGGAATATTAGTGAATGTTTCTTTTCCTCAGTTTGAAAGACATGAAAATTGAAAGTTGTGGCCTTACAATCACAAGAACGGAAGTCAGTTAAACATATATAGACCAGGGCTCCAACTAGAATTTTGCTGTGGTGTATGACTCAGTACCATATCAGATGATGCATTCACTGACAGAACCACCAGGGAGATATTACAGACATTTCTGATGCTGCTCATGTTTACAATCGATCGAGGCTGGTACATTTACTCAGTTTAACTGCGGTAGCATGGGAGTCTTTTTTAAGATTAGGATATTTAATATGGAGTAGGTATTTTTTGCTCATGAGCCAACACAGGAGTTTACAATGTGTCAATCTATTCTATAATTTAAAATAACGCAACTTTTTATTTGTCTCTTAGTTAGATGGTTGAATATTTGAGCTACATAGGAGTGATTTGAGCACCTAATTCAGACGGACACAGGAATGCAGTACTGAGCCAATGTGCACTGTTTAGAATGCTGTCTTTCTGATGAGACATTGAAACCAAAGCCCTATCAGTTCACTATTAGATCAACATTAAAGATTTCATAACACTGTCTGAAGAAGAGCAGAGGAGATAACCTGGTGTCCAGACCAATATTTATTACTCAATCAATAGCATTAATGTACATTATCTGGTCATTACTACATTGCTATTTGCATAGTGGTCTGGTACACTAATTGGCTGCTGCATTTCCTATATAACCAAAGCAAAACTTCAAAAATAACTTAATTGATGGTGAAATGATCTAAAAAATTCTGGATTTGGTGATGTGTAATGAAACAATAGGGAGTGATTAGGGAGTATAATGTGAAGGAACCCCTAAGGGACAGTGACTACAATATGATAGAGTTCACCCTGCAGTTTGACAGGGAGAAGCTGCAATCAGATGTAGCGGTATTACAATTGAGTAAAGGTAACCACAATGAAGAAGAAACATACCATCAGGAGGATGAGGCAACCATGAGACAATCAAAGGAAGTCAGGGACAGTATAAAAGCAAAAGTAAAAGCACACAATGTAGTTAAGATTACTGGGAAGTCAAATGATTGGGAAGCCTTTAAAAACCAGCAGAAGTCAGATAAGAAAGCAATAAGTGGGGAGAAGATAAACTTAGAGAGTAAGCTAGCTAGAAGTATAAAAGAAGATTACAAGATTATTTTTAGATATATAAAAGGTAAGAGAGAGGCAAGAGTGGACGTTGAAAAATGAAGCTGGACAAGTTGTAATAGGGAACAAAGAAAGGGCAGACAATTAAACAGGTACTTTGCAACAATTTTCACAGTGGAAGACAACAGCTGCATACGAGAACTTCAAGAGAGTCAGGAGGCAGGGGTGAGTGTAGTGACCATCACTAAAGAGAAGGTGCTGGGGAAGCTGAAAGGTCTGAAGGTGGATAAATCTGGACCAGATGGACTACACCCCAGAGTTCTGAAGAAGATAGATGAGGAGATTGTAGGGACATTAGTTGTGATCTTTCAGGAATCACTGGAGTCAGGGCAGGTCCAAGACAACTGGAAAATGGTTCATGTAATACCCTGTTTAAGAAGGGAGGGAAGCAAAAGACAGGAAACTATAGGTTGGTTAACCTGACTTCAGTTGTTGGTAAGATTTTAGAGTCCATTATTAAGGATGTATTTGCTGAATACTTGGAGTGCATGGTAAAATAAGGATGAGTCAGCATGCTTCATCAAGTGGAGATTATGTCTGACAAATCTGTTAAACTTCTTTGGGGAGGTAATGAACAAGTTAGATAAAGGAGAGCCAGTGGATGTGAACTATTTGGATCTCCAAAAGGTCTTTGACAAGATACTTGTAGTTTCCTGTAGAATTGGCTAGAATGTGATTGATGACTAGAGGGTGCTGTTTGGATAATGTGAACTTTCTGCTGTACAGGTATAGTGATTTCCCTATAACATGATTTTCTGTAGCGTGATTTTCTATAATGCAAGCTCACACAAGAATGCAAGTATTGCCTTATGGGAGAACTCCTGTACTAACAGGAGGCTGCTGAGTAAGATAAGAGCTCATGGTGTTAGGGGCAAGGTTCTGGCTTGGAAGGAGGATTGGCTGGCTGGCAGAAGGCAGAGTGTAGGGATAAAGAGGTCTTTTTCAGGTTGGCAGCCTGAAGTGAAGATCTGCAGGGGACTATGTTGGGACAACAACTATTCATGTTATGTATTAATGATGGGCCAACTGGCCTAACTCTGTTCCTATATCTTATGGTGCTATGGAAGCACTGTGGGAATATGTTATTTGAATGCAAACTTGTTACTGTCCCCCTCTGTCTCTCTCTCTCTCTCTGTTTCTTTTCTTTTCTCCTTTCAGCTCCAGCAGTTTGTAGTCTGACATTATCATCACAACAATGTTCTGTGATCATTCTCTCCAATCACTTAAATGGCTGCTGTCATTAGAAGGGAAAAAAACATTTATTTCCAATGCTATTTTTATTGCGTTTGCTTGAAATGATAAAATGAATTAGTGAGAGTTGTCAGATATTGCAATAGTGTCTTTCTGTTGTCTGGTATGGTTTTTCTTCCCCAAGGCATAGCAGTATCATGGAAACCAAAATAAAATGAAAGAAAGATTGTTTTCTAAGGTGGTTATTAACTATTGCTATGAGTGTAATAGTACTATATAAGGAACTATAATAGCTGTCAAACTAGTTTAGAATTTAAAGACCAATAGAGACCATTAATGGAAACACAGTTATGCCCTTGTTCAGCCATTTTGCTGTTGACAAGTTCTATTCCTGATATTGTCTCCACAGGACTTTAAATTGTTCCATTATTAATTGTTTTCTTCCGTCACTGATTAGATTTCCCCCAACACATCACTTTCTTAACACGCACACATATATTTGCATTTGTCATTCGCAATAATGGAACAAATACAGTGCTCTCATTAGTATTCATTCTTAATTCTGTTTTTAAATGATACTTTGTCATAGTTCAATAAAGGTGAAGCTGCCATAGTCTTACCAGACCATAGAGCCACTCTCTCATTAGAAAGAAAGATGACTGGTGGTGGTTTAACCTTGGGGACACCACACCTCAGGTAAGGGAGATGTTAAGGAGGACAGTCCTTCAAGTTACCTTGGCCAGTATTGAACACATGCTGTTGGTATTACTTTGTGTTCCAAACCAGCTGTCCAACTAACCCATCAATTGCCCTCTTGGAGAAAGAAATTCATGTATTTGATAATCTGAGAGGTAGAGGATATCCCAAACCATTTCACTCAGGAGTTCGTGACTAATTTTAATTGCCAGTTATTGATTCACATTCTTCAATAAAGTCAGAGAGGTTACTAAGTTCCAAAAAGTGATACAAAGTTAATAACTAGCAACAGCAATAGAAACACAGTGAAGCTCGGCACCGGTAATTCTTGTTTCTGAGCTGTCTTGAGCATGGTCTTCTATTTTCCTCCTTTCTTCCTGTGTTCCAGTGGCGTGAATACATCCTTCCTCTGGATGTTTGGCAACAACATCTTGTTGCAGCTTTATTTATCCCCATCAGGGAAACCCTCACCATGATATGTTCGGCCATTGTTTGTCCTGGTTAATAAGATTGGATCATCTGGGGTTATTGGTAGTACGTAGACTCCCTGTGCCCCAATACATAGACCTTTGCAGATGTTTCCTGTTGTTATTTTAAAGGTTCAAACATTCAGAATTCTGTTAATTGATCACTTCTGTAATTCTGCAGTGTTACATTCATCTTTTCCTGTCTTTCTGCTAATGTCTCCATCTTATCTCTATTATTGATCTTAGACAAAAAATGTTTTTACAGCTTATAGCCTTGACAAGGAACTTTATAATAAAGCCATGTATTCAATATATTGATACACAAAGCATATAATTAGCTAAATTATTTAAACATTCTATATTTTACAAGGTGTTGTAGTCTGTAACACCTACATAGTACACATTAAGTTGGCATTTTTGCCTCATTCCATCTGTATAACTCTTCCACCTTTTCACTGTGAGCACTGTGCAGTTTCACACATACATATACTCCTAACATTGACAATTTTCAGTTAAATAACTGTCATGCTTTGCCTTTAAACCTTGACATGCCTGTTTTTGTAATAAAATAGATTTATTAATGTAGACAGACATTGACTAAACTATATAATCGCATAAAACTTTTAACATTATAAAATCAGAATTTCATGATTCATATTCAACAAAACCTCCAAATTCATAATGAATTCAGATAAATAATCTCCAACATGGAGAAAGAAAAGGACAGGAGGTGCATGGAGGACCATCACCAAATTACCCACCAAGTCGTACTCCATTTGACGTGGAACAATATTGTGTTTTCTCACTGTGTTAAAAACCTGAAACTTTCTCCCTAAGTCATAGTATTGTGGGGTCTACATACAGCATAATTACTGCAGTATCTCAGAAAGGCAGCTCACCACCACCTTCTCATGGTCAATTAAGAATGTGCAATAAATATATATTTTGCCAGAAATACCCACAATATGAAAATAAACAAGTGCTAGAATATTAACTCAGTAGTTTTGACCTAGCATTTACAGGATTTCTCAACATGTGAATGCCTACTGGTTTATCCAATGTGTCTCACCTAAAGGCAATTGACCGAAGGACAAACATAATTTATTTCGGCTTCTTTTTTATTTTCAGTGGAAATGTCTCGATGTTGTTCATTATATTCAACTCATTTATGCTAACTTTTACTTGCTCTATCCAGTACAGTCAAAGTTTTTGCTATTTAACCTGCTTTTGATATTTCATTCTCTCCAATTTTCAAAACGTGTGCAGCTCAATAATTGTGCATTTTACAGTGGGAAGTCAGCAAAAGTTTGTCACAACAGAGAACAATTAATGTCAGTGTCTTCATGTAGTCTAAACAAATTATAAAAGTGAATTTTGTTGGTTTCTTTATCACAAGTTTGAACTTCTTTCAGTGTGTCTGAAGCATAGCAATGTATGAAGCAGTTTTATTGTTTGAACATCATAGCTTTGGTATTCTAGATGTCATGACAACCACTGTTGGTCAATACATTTGATAATGAATATCTACCTAAAGTCAATAATGAGCTTTACATCCTGAAAAGACTGTATTGTATTACTGATCTTTGTGGGGTAATTTGTATGGTAAGACTAATAACACGATCTTTTGATTTAAACAATTTAAGCAGGCATTTAAGAATTCTATTAGAAAAACTTACCACCTGATGTGCATAGAATTAGTTGACACTTTCTCATGTTCTTTTTGGTCAACTCTTTAAATACTAAATAAGAATGAAGACTCAATAACATTTTAAAGCCTTAGTGTGGAATTTTAAATCCAAATTTAACCAATCTAAGCAGTTTGTTTGATTTGAACAATTGCCTTGTTTTGCTGACTTCTGCAAGATCATTGATTGAAGCAAGGCTGTCCACTGAGTAACAAGGTGAGCTATGAATGATTGATAGAGACAGGTTGTATAACTGGATTTATTTCTTTGGTTTGATTCATTAATGCAACTGCTCCTATCTCTTCCACAATGGCATCTATGAATTAGAGCAAGACCTTGGTATGGATTATAAGAGGGCAAAACCGTTGCAATGTTCTCAACGAGAAGAAATAATGGATAATATTTCATTATTGTTCATAGTTTACTTTCATCATTCATTTTTGTTGTTATATAAAAGGACCTTCTTGCTGAAGAAATAACTTTCACAGTCTCCACTTATTGCCATTTTACCCATTGTTCTCACTAATTTTGGCTAGTCAGTCTGGCTTTGGTCTTGGGACATACTTAGAGCAAAATCTCTGTTTGACAATTACAAACCGACCAGACTCTTAAGAGCTATTTAGTAAATAGCGCTTACACATTGAAAGTTCTGGACATTTAAATGTTCATTGTTCTCTCATTTATTAGAAATATGATTTCTGAGCCACACATCTGAAGATGTAGAGGTGAGAGAGAATGACACTTGTCACTTCTAAAGAAATATTATCTAAAATTCGATTTGATTTGATTACATTAAATGGCTTGAACAGGCAAGCTCTTAATTTAATCAAAAATATTATGACAGGATTCATAGATATCAAATGGGCATTTCTCTCTGGACACAATGTGATTTCTTCTTTCGAACACATTCTTTGGTTTCAAAAATTATAGCTGACTCACTGGCAGAGTCTCTGTGGCTGAAAGCCTACAGATTGTAATCCTCATGAGTTGGTCAAGGTCACAGCAGTATTCTCCAGTGAATAGCAAATACGTTTTGCTTGCTTGTGTTCATCCAGCTCGACACCTTGCTATCTCAGATACTCCAGCATCTGCAGTTCCTACTATCTCTGAAACAACTTTAACCCCACTGCGAAGCCTCTTCTAAGGATGCCTACCCTGAAGAAGTTACCCTCCTCTCTCTGGAAAAACCTCAGTGGATCTCTATCCATCTTCTACCCGCCTCACCCTCTCTCCCTATTTTATTTCAGAACCCCCTTCCCATGCCCCATTTCTGAAGAAGGGTCTAGGCCCGAAACGTCAGTCTTCCTGCTCCTCTGATGCTGCTTGGCCTGCTGTGTTCATCCAGCTCTACACCTTGTTATCTCACATTTTGCTTTGGCGTTGTTACCACATAGCCTGCCACTACACACCCCCTGTTGTTAGTCACTAACAGTCCCCATTAACAACTATTCACCCTCCCAGCCTGATCGTTAGCAACTCCTTTGTCTGTCCAACTGTCTTCCTCTGTCTTTGGGCTCTATCCTATCGTTTTCTCCATACCACACGCACCTCCCTATTTTCTGCATATAAACTGACGTTTTCCCAGCCACCATCAGTTCTGATGAAGGGTCACCGGACCCGAAACGTGAACTCTGTTTTTTCCTTCACAGATGCTGCCGGACCTGCTGAGCTTTTCCAGCAACTTTGTTTTTGTTTGTGATCTACAGCATCCACAGTTCTTTTGGTTTTTTTTTAGCAAATACATTTTGTCTTACAGTACATGTTGTTACAATTGTATGCCCTGTTTCTCCCTGATAAAGTGGGGAATAATACTGACAATGTGATTACAGAGGCAGTGAGAGGGAAATTCATTTCCTCTGTTTTTTGGATATATGGGTTCTGATCACTATTTCCAAACAAGGTAGGCAGCAAGTAAAATTAATGTCTTTATCTTATTTCCATGATTCTAGTGTGATGCAGCCTTCCTTTTTCATAGAATCCCTATAGTGTGGAAACGGGCCATTCGGCCCAACTAGTCCACACTTACCCCTCCGAAGAGCACCCCATCCAGACTCATTCTCCTACCCCTGGATTTCCACATGTCTAACCCAAAAATCCCTGGTCACTACGGGCAATTTAGCATGGCCAATCCACCTACCCTGCACATCTTTGGACTGTGGGAGGAAACCAGAGCACCTGGAGGAAACCCACGCAGACATGGGGAGAATGTACAAACTCCACACAGGCAGTTGCCTGAGGGTGGGATTGAACACGGGTCCCTGGTGCTGTGAGGCAGCAGTGCTAACCACTGAGCCACTGTGCTGCCTTTTTGAAGGCCCAGTACCCATTTACAAGGAAGCAGCATTAATTCACTAATCTTGGAATATGGCTTTGTAACACTTAGGGTCATAAGTTAAATGTCACACTGTGCCAGGGGAAGGTCTCCCTGCTTTAACAATCCTGCCTTGGGTGGCATTGGTCAGATTGGTGGAGATCAAGCGAGGGGCCATTCTGCCAGAAGGCACAACCTCAGAAGGATGCAGGTTGAAAGGATGATTAATGACCACAGTGTGCCAATATATATACGCACTTTTTTTTAAGATCTTACCCAGGTGGCCAAAGTGATTGAATGCATTTGTACATCCCATCTCATATTAAGGACACTTCTTAAACTGCTCAATGCGTCACATCTCCATCACTCAACCACTGTGACACATGGTACGGAGGTCATGCCCCTAATATTTTGAAGGTACGAAGGACTCATTTTCCATCTTATTTTGGATTACTCGAAGCATTACACTCTATTGAAAGCATGCTCCTCTGTTGTAGCCTAATATTATCCCAGACCCTTATGTATAAGAGGTATGTAGAATTTGCACATGGTAGCTAGTTGTAATAAAAGACTATTGGATTCTCCGATACCACAATATCCACATTCAGATTCTCACATTAGCATTGCTGTTTCAGGTAAAATACTATTGGAGGCAAACTCACACGAGCAGTAACTCACGAAAGCTTATCCAATCGTGCCTTCCAAACCTGTGACCTCTCCCACCTAAATGTACAAAGGTAGCAGATGCACAGGGATCCCAGCACCTGCAAGTTCCTCTTCAAGCCACACACCACCCTGGCTTGTAACTATATTGTCACTTCTTCACTGGTGTTGGGTCAAAATCATGGAACTCCCTCACTAACAGCACTGCAGTTGTACTAACACAGCATGGACTGCAAAGGTTCAAGAAGGTAGTTCATCCCGAAATTCTGAATGCCAATTAAGGACAGGCAATAAATGATAGGCAATAAATACCAGTTTAGCCAGTGATGCCCACAGCCTATGAATTAACTTAAACAAACAAACTCAGAAACTTTCAGACCTGGTAAAATATATTGCATCAGGAGATTCAGGAACTCCCTGGAACTGGAACACTAATTACTCCAGGAATTTGCAGATCACATTCGGGTGCTGCAAATCTGTAGGAACTGTACGGAGTCAGGGCTTGGCCAAAGAGTGAATGGACATCGGACTTTTCTTGAGTAAAGTTAACATCCCTGGCAGGCAAGGGAAAACTTAAAAAAAATACATAGGCTGGGAAAGCTAAAAATAAAGAAAATACTGGTAAAGGTACAAAGCATTTATTTAGCCACAGACAGGGAAATCATGCAGGAAAAATTCTGAAGAAGGGTCCAGGCCCGAAACGTCAGCCTTCCTGCTCTTCTGATGCTGCTCGGCCTGCTGTGTTCATCCAGCTCTACACCTTGTTATTTCAGATTCTCCAGCACCTGCAGTTCTTACTATCTCTCAAAGACATGGGGGGTTATCATTAGAGTCACAGACAGTGGGAAACAGCCAAAAAGTAAAAGCATGATTAAAATGTACATCGTTATTGAATCCACAGGCAATGATATTCATTCAGCAAAATTATTAAGGGAATCAGAATAATTCATTTCGGCTGCAAATAGTGAGATTCGTCCAGAGAAGCAACAAGAAAGGCAGAAATCTCCATTTTATCTGCAGGAGAATCCTTCACTTAGCTCTAAAAGGCACAAAACCTCTATTTAGATGCAAAAAGTGGGAAAACCATTCAATAGCAGCACAAGAGAAGCAGCACTGCGATTACTGCAAATTAAAAATCCTTTATTTGAAGTAGTGCCCTGTTATCAAAAAGGAATATTTTATCTGTAATACAATGGATCATTTGTAGGAAATATGCCAAAGTAGATCACAGTCACAGTACAGCACAAAGTCAAAGAGCTACCTTTCAAAGAGGTTAATGAAAACAGACTACAATAGAAGAAAAGCCTAAAGTATTCCCCAGGGCAATAAATGATGGAGACCAGCTTTCTCTCTAAGCTGTGCAGCTGCTCGGAGGATCTGCACAGAGTGATTGGCATGTTAACGCCCTCCACTGCATTTACTCATGGTTCCCAAAGTCTCCGTCATTCATACACCTCAGAAATTGGTACAGACAAAAACAAAATTAGCAGAAACGCTGATGGAGACCTGATCTTATTGCCTAGAGGGTTAATATGCCAAGAAGCGTCTCACTAATTTCAAGCTTAATGTAGGGACAAATATTATTATATTATCAGGGCATGACCCATACTTGAAAAAAATACTATTTACAGCTACCAACAATGCAATTATAAAGTTGAGGAGGTATAGTGGTTAAGATAA
This sequence comes from Rhincodon typus, assembly GCF_021869965.1. Taxonomy (NCBI): domain Eukaryota; kingdom Metazoa; phylum Chordata; class Chondrichthyes; order Orectolobiformes; family Rhincodontidae; genus Rhincodon; species Rhincodon typus. The sequence continues at coordinate 105,012,766 of NC_063337.1, read as the reverse complement.
CAACTCTCCAACGCACAGGTCAGAGAGTAGAGAACTTACAGGTCCTTCACAATCAGGAATTGTCAATCTTGAGCAGGAATTCATGTTTTTCCCTCAGCTTTCTTCAAAATGTTAAGGTGGTTAAACAGCAGAAGATAAAGATATTCTTTAAACATGGGTATCATAAATTAATAATGATCTAAGGAATACTCATTACTGAACGCAGCATCACACCATGATGAAAGAGACAAAACCGTGATGTCTGTTCACATCCCCATGAAGATTCCACATCCTTAAATGAAACGAGTTGAGAAACAATAATTACCAGAATGGGCACCATTTAAACCAACTGATCATACACATGGATGGTTAATGTATCCAGCCCTAAAGGATTCATCCACATTTCTGATAACCACCCACACTCAAGTATGCATTGGTGATCAAAATCTACTCTACATCTGCAGCCAATGGTTTTTTTTTGAGCTAAATTATCCAATAGCTGTGTTCTCTAGGAAAAAACAGTGAATTCTGTTAAGCGTCATTAGACAATAAATCAAGAATGCTTATCACATTTGCAACTCCATTTGAAGTTTTGTTTCAACAGATTTCCATTTAGGATCCCCTCAGCACCAATGATTTTTCAATGGACTGCGTCCAAAATTTTACAAGGTCATCAATGTGTTGTTTGTCATATGGATGACAGACTGCCACTTGGTGAAACATTGAAGAGCATGATCAGAGAGTGTGTGCGATCTTAATGCTCTTACGTTGGAAGGACTCCCCCTTATTAATGGGAATGAATTCTTCTAGGACTCTATTTCATGGCCACATTGTCGATAACGATGGAACAATAGCAGACCCACAGGAAGAAAAAGCCATTGTCCCACTCCAAAATCAGTTTGCACTTTACAAAGATTTTTTGGGACAGTAAACCAATTGACCAAAGCTTTGCCTCACTTGGCAAATATTATAGAAGTTTCTTCTATGTCCTGTAGAAAAAAACAGAGATGGATTGGAATGCAGGAAGGTATTTTTCAAAGGATTTTGAACTGTGATATCCATGGATATTCTAGCCAATGACAAAATCAGTCCTTTCCAATGCATCGCAACTGCTGAATTTTCAGCTGCAGGCTATAGTGCCCCTCCAGGTGCATTAGGACATGTGTGGTTAACCGGTTCCCTACCTATTGTGGGCCTTGTCAACACAGAAAGGCAGTCTGCCATGACTGAATAGCTCTGTCATCTACCTGACCCTTTAAGAGATTTTCAGAATTCATCCCCTTGGTCTGAAAGTGGTCATAGAGACAAACCACAAACCACAGTCTCCCTATTAAATGAGAAAGAATTAATAAGGATACGTCCACAAATTCAGTGGTTTTGGCTCTCCCTTTTGATGTTCTCCTTTGAAAGAATATATGTGCAGGAGAAACCTTAACAGGAAAGGAAATATCAATCTTGGAGCTGCGTACCATCCTGTGTTTTCCATACAGAGAAGGAATTGTATGAAGGAACTGCGGGAATTTCATGTCATTGAGAATCTGGTTTCCACCACTGTTTTAATGGGGCGAGCCAAAAGAGAAATGTAAGAATGAAAAGAATTTTCAGTCCTCCTGCTGTCAGGAACAGAATCAAGTCAACAGTCTTCATCTGGAAATCTACCAGTCTTCTCAATCTGAATATAACTTGCTTTCTGAATGCCTGAATTTGTGAAGTCAGAGATTCAGTGGCTGGGTAGGGAGAGGCATTGAATATTAAATAATATCAAATGTAAATACTTAAGCAAACCCAATTTCATGTTATTTGTTAAAAAATAAATGATAATGATACGTGAGGAGAGCACTGCTGCTGATCTTCAATATAGTGCAATGAGATCTTTTAAGTCCAACTAACTGGACGGGTGAAGCCTTATATCGCAACAATCAAACGGAAGTCTCACGAGCTCAGCTTTCACTTGAACTACGATGGATAGTCAGCCTGGATTCAAACATCTTGGCATAGTTATATATAACCATTGGACCTAATACAATGGATGAAAAAAATGTACTTTCAGTATTTCTTTAGCTCTGCTAGCATTATCTGCTACAACATGGACTTTCACTCAGTAGGACATGCAGAAGATTGACAGATACTATTTTAATAATTTGTAGAGGATACACAAGTGAGATAGATGATGTGGGAGTTTATGTTGAAGATGTATTGATAGACTGGTCTCACATCATTGTTAAATACTTTGTTACAAAAGGGACTAGCCAGAGGTGAATAGTTTATTGGTTTACTTGTGTTTTATGTAAAAATGGCCACATGCTCTGCAGTAATTAAGCCCTTTCTAAGTATAGTGAATGGTTTGATTTACAAGGCAAAGCAATGAATGTATACTCCCATAAACTGCAAGTGAATGAATATCCATGTCGTCTGCATAACATATTGGCTTTAAAATAAACATTAACTGGGACATCAGAGAGGATTCCTCTTTTCTGTTTTGAATAGTTTTGTGGAATCTTTTGGTTATGGCAACCTGTGAGGGTTGACTGGGCTTCAATTTAACCTTTCATCGCAAAGGTGGCATCTCCCTCAGTATGGTGCTAAACTCCCTCAGTATTGCGCTGAAGTGTCAGCCTACATTAAGTCTCTAGAGTGGGAACTGAATGTACAGTAATTGAACTCAGCAGCAAGAATCCTACCACAGAGTCAATGTTGATACGGCATAAAAGGTGGAAATGAGGCAAAAGAAAAGATACAGAATGCACAGGAAAATGGTTGTACGATAGGAAATTGTGATTTTGATTTGATTGAGAAAAGTGACTGCAGAAGGCAAAACTGTACAAAAGAATCTTTATGTTACCTTAATGCATTCACAATGCAAGTCATTAGCTGCATTAGTGTAATTATTGTTATTATTACCATTCCAGTATTACCATAATTATCATAATTGATGTTAAGATGGTTGAAGCTACAGTGTCAAGAAGAAAGCAAAAATCACTTTAGTACACTTAGAAGTACTTATTCTAAATACCTACTGTCACAAAATATATATTATGCAATTGATGGCAGAAGTAATTGGGCTTCTCAAAGTGATAATGGAAGGCAATGTCGACAAGTTGATGTCAACTCTGTTTTTCATTAAAATAGTTTATTTCTGATATTTTTCCACATGCAATGTATGAGCGATAGAACTGGAAATGAACAGTTAAGAAATCCCTGTAAATACTACTGAGGGTTTCTTTTTATCCAGGGTGATGTTTAGGTATGTACAACACAGCAGTATGAAAAGTAAAATATTAAAGTGTCAGGGCCATCAAAATAGTAACTGCAAATAAGGCTCAGAGAAGTGAAGACATGCACTTTAAGGGCCATGACCTGTTGCACAATAGACCCAATTGCTAAGAACGTTGGGATTGGTTTGGATAGCTCTTTTCTGGTCAGTCAAGACATGATGGGAGGAATGGCCTTATTCTGTGCTGTCAGTTTCTATTTTGTTTCTGCTGTTTCTGTAAATGTTAAGAGAGGGAGTTGGTAGTGAGTGATGGTGGGAATGGATTCCACTAATAGAGCAAAATAATTTTGAGGCTTAAGGTAGGAACTGATCAGGAGAGAAGGGTTAGTATATAAGTTTGATTTTGATGCAATGGGGAGGAAAAGGAGATCAGGGGCAAACTTTATTGTAGTCCGAGGAATTTTGGCACAGGAGCAGGTGTGGAGAAAGCAGTTAAGCTCCATGTTGAAGAATATTACTGTAATTAAGATGGGAGGATTTTTTTATTTATTTGTGGAACATGGGCATTACTGGCTTGAACCAAATTTATTGCCCGTCCCTAGTTGCCCTCGAGAATGTAGTTGTGAGCTGCTTTCTTGAACCGCTGCCTCTACTTGCTGTGTGTTGACCCACAATGCCATTAGGGAGGGAATTGCAGGATTTTGACCCAGTGACAGTAAAGAAATGATGATTATATTTCCAAGTCAGGATACTGAGTGGCTTGGAGGGGAACTTGCAGGGGGTGGTGTTCCCATGTATCTGCTGCCCCTGTTCTTCTAGATGGAAGTGGTTGTGGGTTTGGAAGGTGTTGTCTGAGGATCTTTGGTGAATTTCTGCAGTGCATTTTGTCAATAGTACACACTGCTGCTACTGAGCATAGGTGGTAGATTGAGGCACAGAGTCGTAGAGCATGGAAACAGACCTTTCAGTCCAATTCATCCAAGCTGACCAAATTTCCGAAACTAAGCTAGTCCCATTTGCATGCATTTGGCCCATATTCCTCTAAACCTTTCCTATTCATGTACCTATCCAAATGTCTTTTAAACGTTGTAACTGTACCTGCATCTATCACTTCCTCTGGCAGTTAATTCCACATATGAAACACCCTCTGCGTGAAAAAGTTGCCCCTCATATCCCTTTTAAATCTTTCTCCTCTCATCTTAAATATTTGACCACTTGTTTTGAGCTCCCCACCCTACGGTGTCAAGCTTCTTGAGTGTTTTTGGAGCTGTGCCCATTCAGGCAAGTGGGGGGTATTCCATCACACCCCTGATCTGTGCCTTATAGATGATGTGCAGGCTCTGGGAGGATAACAATTGAGTTACTCACTGCAGTATTTCTAGCTTCTTATAGCCATTGTATTTGTGTGGTGAGTCCAACTGAGTTTCTGGTCAATGGTAACCCACAGGATATTGAGAGTGAGGGAATTCAGTAATGGTGATGCCATTCAATATTAAAGGGTGGTATTTAGATGGTCTCTTATGGGGATGGCCATTGTCTGGGAATTACGTGGCACAAATGTTACTTGTCACCTTTTCAGCACAAACCTGGATATTGTAAAGGTCTTGCTGCATTTGCACATGGATTGCTTCATGACCTGAATTGTGTGAAAGGTGCTGAAGATTGTACGGTTATCAGCGCACGTCCCCACTTCACACGAGATGGAGGGAAAGTCAATGATGAAAAAGCTGAAAATGGCTAGACCTTCAGGCCACTGCCTTTCTCTAGTCCCACTGGGTCACAACAAAATTTAATTGATTTACCCAGTTCCCAAAGTGTCCAGTTGTATGAGTTTCCATATTGGAGTTAAAATGAAAAGTCCTATTAACCAGGTTTTTGTAATAAACTCAAGGTTATTAATCTATTATAAACAAAATCTGTTCAATGACAATGTAAAACTGCCAATCCACTTTGTTTGTAGAATGAAAATATGTATGTCTAATCCCTTTAAAATAATGCAAAACACACAGGCACATGAGCAAATAAACACTAATCCACTGTGTAATGGATGAGTTGGATTTCTCTCTGCACAGATAAACTTTGGGGAAAAGAAAGATCTTTATAAATGACTTGGATGAGGATTTGGAAGGCTGGCTTAGTAAGTTTGCCGATGACACGAAGGTTGGTGGAGTTGTGGACAGCGTGGAGGGCTGTTTTAGGTTGCAACAGGACATTGACAGGATGCAGAGGTGGGCAAAGAAGTGGCAGATGGAATTCAACCCAGAAAAGTGTGAAGTGATTCATTTTGGAACGTCGAATTTGAATGCAGGGTACAGGGTTAATGGCAGGATTCTTGGCTGTGTGGAAGAACAGAGGGATCTTGGGGTCCATGTCCATAGACCCCTCAAAGTTGCTACCCAAGTTGATAGGGTTGTAAAGAAGACGTATGGTGTATTGACTTTGAATTGAGTTTAAGAGCCGTGAGGTTATGCTGCAGCTCTATAAAACCCTGGTTAGACCACACTTGGAATATTGTGTTCTGTTCTGGCCACCTCATTATAGGAAAGATGTGGAAGCTTTAGAGAGGGTGCAGAGGAGCTTTACCAGGATGCTGCCTAGACTGGAGGGCAGGTCTTCGGGGCAAGCTAGGGCTTTTCTTATTGGAGGCATAGATAGGGTGGATAGTCAGACACTTTTTCCCAGGACGGAAATGACGATGACAAGGGGGTATAATTTTAAGGTGATTGGAGGAAGGTATAGGGGAGATGTCAGAGGTAGGTTCTTTACACAGAGAGTGGTGGGTGCATGGAATGCGCTGCTGGCGGTGGTAGTGGAGTCAGATACATTAGGGGATTTAAGCGACTCTTGAATAGGCACATGGATGACAGTAAAATGAACAGTATGCAGGTTAGTTTTGATCTTAGTAGGATAATAGGTTGGCACAACATCATGGGTTGAAGGGCTTGTACTGTGCTGTACTGTTCTATGTTCTGTGTTCTTAAAAATACCTTTAGCCACAAAATCTTAAAAACTTTGATGAGAGACAAAAGGGCAAATTATGGAATGTTCAGGCAACTATCAGTTATGGTGTTTTGTTGCACAAAGAAGAATGTCAGCAAACACAAGCAGAGATCTCTGGAATCGTTGTCAACACAACTTGCTTAGAATCATAGAATCCCTACAGTGTGGAAACAGGCCCTTCGGCCCAACCAGTCCACACTGAACCTCAAAGCATCCCACCCAGACCCACCCCGCTATAACCCACCTAATCTACACATCCCTGAACACTACAGGCAATCTAGCATGGCCAATCCACCTAGCATGCACATCTTTGGACTGTGGGAGGAAACCGGAACAGCCAGAGGAAACCCACGCAGACACGGGGAAAATGTGCAAACTCCACACAGACAGTTGCCCGAGGGTAGAATCAAACCCGGGTCCCTGGCACTGTGAGGCAGCAGTGCTAACCACTGAGCCACCGTGCCGTTCCTGCTTACAAAACTGTACAATGCACATTCATCTCAATTATCCTCCAGAAGACTATCAGGATTCAGACTGGACCAGGGCTCTAAGCACACATTAGACCCACAGCAAGAAGTCTACCAGAAGCAAGAGGGCAAACCTGGAAAGCCCTTTCCCTTCCCCAGGCTGGTACCACAGTAAAATCACACAAACTCACAAAATACTGGAGAAACTCAGCAGGTCTGGCACAGCCTTGGAGAGAAAGCAGAGTTAACATTTCGTATCCAGTGACCCTTCTTTAGAAACTAGACAAAACTACAAAATGGACAAGGACACAAACCCACAAACATAGATAGATTAGTCCTTATCTAATGTAACTGAGATCAGAGCCTGCTATAACTAGGATTATTATGCATAGCAGTATTTTGTATTAGTGTAAATGAATAGTGTTACTTTTAAGTTTAAGTTTGAAGATAATTGTTAACTTTATCATCTCATCAACCTGTCTGTAAGGAACACAAACTCAAGAGTCTGGCATTAAACACATGATGCTACAACTCCTTCACCATACCATCCTTCTCTGATGTAGAGTCAAGTTACACAGTGATTAGAGCAGGTTTTACCCGAACTATGCAAATTCTCTTGACTCTTGGAGGTATACTGATCTCAGAGATCCTAATTTGATTTGATTTATTGTAATCACATGTAGTTAAGGACAGTGAAAAGCTTTGTTTGCGAGCAGTACAGGCAGTTCATAGGGTGCTTAGACAGAGTGAGGCATACAGGTTACACTGCACAGGAGGTGCACAAAGCAAGATCAATATTAACAAGATCAATACTATTTAAAGTTAGAGCGAGTCTATTAATCAATCTAATAACAGCAGGGAAGAAGCTGTTCTTGAACCTGTTGATGCGTGTGTTCAAGCTTCTGTATCTTCTGTCTGATGGAAGAGGTTGTAGGAGAGCATTAGGGGGCTGGGAGGGTTCTTTGATGATGTTGGCAGCCTTTCCACGGCAATGAAAAGTGTAAATGGAGTCCATTGATGGAAGGTTGGCTTCTGTGATGGCCTGGGCTGTGCACACAACATTCTGTAGTTTCTTACGGTCCTGGGCAGAGCAGTTGCCATACCAGGTCATTAAGTACCTGGATAATACGCTTTCTACGATGCATCTGTAGAAGTTGGTGAGGGTCCTTATGGACATGAAGAATTGCCTAAGTTGTCTGAGGAAGAAGAAGATGTGTTGGTTGTGCCTTCTTGACCATCACATCTACATGGGACATCCAGGACAGTTTGTCGGTTATTGTCATTCCATTACAAGGAACTGAATACAGGCAGCTGGAAGGCCTGCTTCATCAACATCTACTGCTATTGTTGTAGAAAGGAAATGTGAGAAAAAAGACTTTAAGTGACTTCTACACTCACCACTGTTTGCATTGTATGGCTGCAGTGTGTATGATCTGCAGACTATAATGCAGAAACTTGTCAAGGCTTCTTTGCTAAGAACTCAGATCTACAACTTCCTCCAACTGGAAGGACAAGGGTAGGAAGTGTATAGGCAGCACATCAGCTCCTGTTTCTCCCCCCTCGAAGTCACATGCCATCCGGACTTTGAGTTAGAATACAGTTCCTTACCTATGGCTGGATTGAAATGCAGGAGTGCAACGTTGTGGGAACTCTTCACCATTGGAACTAGCAATTCAAGAAGATCCACAACTGTGAAGGAATAAGGACTAAAATGTATGGGATGGAAATGAGAAATTAACCTAAAAGTTATTAATCAGTAAAGCCTCCAGAAAGATGCATTCTTCTACAGACAAAAATAACAATAGTATCAGTCACAATGATGTGAAATTGCTGATAAAGATTACTCACATGAAAAAGTTGCTACCCTTGGGATCCTTGTAATGGTTGCTAGCACTAGGGTGCAATGCTAGTTCAGACAACAAAAAACAAAATCAGAAAACCACGAAGTTGACCAACCCGATTGTTTTAAAAATGTATCCTTGAAATTCTAGGGCTAGGAAACATTCTTGGAAATTGAACAGGCAACCAAACAAAAATGGGAGGGTCTTCTTACCTGATCTGGGTGAATGATTATGGATGTTCCATTATTCACTGAATGACCATCATTCATGGCACCTTTTAATCATTTTATGCTGAGAAGTTCATTCTAAATATCTCAATATAAATGATTAAATTCATAAGGGGAGATTTATTGGTAGCGGTCACTTTCACTATAAGTTTCATTCTCAACCTAACAAGTTCCATTCTCCTCAGGGAACAAGGCAATATTACTTTACAGATAGTAGGAACTGCAGATGCTGGAGAATCTGAGATAACAAGATGCAGAGCTGGATGAACACAGCAGGCCAAGCAGCATCAGAGGAGCAGGAATGCTGACGTTTCGGGCCTAGACCCTTCTTCAGAAAAAGGCAATATTACTTTGTTGTTTGATGGACATTTTTGATTTCTTTTACAGTCTTGTATTGGTATTAAGTAAAAGGTTAAAGTTTGGATTCTCTCACAGAAATAGGAATGAGCTATCTTTCCAGGATATTATTTAGCTTTGTGATTTATACTCTTTGCATAACAACTGAAATTGTGTGCTTTGTTGTAACATTAAGTTTAAAGTGAAAACAGCAATTTAATCTGTTTTATGCAATATTTAGTATCTACTGCTCAGTGAGCCCAACACCTATGACCTTTGGAAAATTTTCTAAAGAGTTTCACCCAGACTCTTACAATACCCAGGACAATTACGATCTAACTAAATAAGAATTCTATTTCCAACTTTTGAGAAAAAGATGACACCCTTGAGTGGCTTTTTATCTTTGGTTGGGAGCCTATAGTACTCCTAGAGTCTAAACTTACAAAAATAGGTACACCATGCCATCATTCAGAGTTATGCTAAATCCTAATGGCTCCAGGTGAGGAGTTGTGACTGTAAAAAACACCATAGACTCACCTTCACAACAACTGGGGATGGTAATCCTTGAAAGTCATCCTCACAAGCAATCCTGAAATTGAAAGAATGATTTTTTTTGTGATTATTAATGTGATGGAAAATTATAAAAAGGGGAAATATGTAAGTTTAATGCAAATGGTATTCATGGGAGGTCTTTTATGAATTCTTCAATTAGGGAACTTTGAAGATTTATTTGATATAGATTATTAGAGGTATAAAAACAATCAACATAGGGAAAAAGGAAAGGGAATTGATTTAGAGTTTCTGCTATTCACTGTTTTCTTATGAATTAAAAATGAGCCAAAAGTTAACTATGAATTTAGTATCATTATAATTAATCATTTTGAATAGAAAGAAATTACATATTATGATGATTGGGCTTTAATATCATGGTATTAGGACTCTGCATGCATTAATAATTGCAGTAAAAATCTGTGAGATTTCAACATTAAATGTTCTGTATGGCGAGCTGACAGAAAGATTTCTTGCCTTTGCACAAGTGTGAAAATGCAGAATAAAATGTTAATGTTAAGTTTTTGATGGAAGGCTTGAGACAGTATAATTTAGTGAAGGTGAATTTTGCAATATAGATTGAAAATTGCAAGTTCATGTCCTTCCTTTGAACTGAACAAATCAGCCATAAACAACTTTGAACAATGAAGAGCTAATAACGTGGAGGACAACCATTTGTGGACTGTAGTATTATATGATTCATTCTAAAAGGACTAAGTGACTTTGGAGAAAGTGAAGTGATTACTTATAAACTTACAAAAATAGCTACAACATGCCATTAACTAATTGTTATTGTTTGTAATGAGGAATATATTCAAAACCATTGAATCTGTTAGCAGATAAAATATTAGTATGTTAGAATGATGTTTAAATAATCAATCATTATGGGCCATATGCAAAGGAGTTAATGTATTTTGAGGTCCTGAGTAATACACCTCACAGAAATTACACTGTCATCACCATCATGTAAATTATTCCAGTAGCATTTTAGACTCTGGGGATTCACTTCACCACTGTCTGCCAAATGTCTCTTTACATACACAAAGCCAAGATCTTCACATCAGACCCAATGGAAACAAAAAAAAAAGAAAGTTTCTGAATATATTCATCATTGAAGATTAAAACAATATTCAGTTGGCCAAATATACCATATCAACTGATAAAGGGTATTATATTAAATAGGAATTTCATTCCATTTGTAAAGGCGACATGTACAATTGATTAGTTGTTGTGCTTTTAGATTAGCTTCATTCACGGAATTAAAAAGCAGCCTTTTGTCATACACTATCTAACATCAGCCCATTTATCCCTAACCAAATGGTTTCAAACTCTGTTTTTAATTATCGGAGCTTTGTTAAACAGTTTTCTGTCAACTTCACCCAATATCTGGTATGATACCAATTGCGCAACCTGATTTTACATTTACTGATAAAGATAATATATTTTTTAACAAACACAATAATGCGAGAGAACACCTTTCAGAAAAAAAGCTGTGATTTGAAAGACATTTCACCAAAATGCAAGATGTCTGCATTGGCAATTAATTATCTACAAGAATATACAACATGTTTGTGGAAATCATTTCATCACACAGCGCAGAATGCCATTTGGCTCATAGCTCTTTAAATAGAGACAATGCAATTAATTTCACTACTCTATTCTTTCTCCAGAGTCCTACATAAGTTCTACTTTCAAATATCCATCCAGGTCTCTTTGAAAATTACTGGTGAATCTGTTTTCACCAACCTTTTCAGTGAAGTGTTCCAGATTCTAAGAGCTATCTAAAGCCAAATGTCTCCTCATCTCTTTGACAGTTCATTCACCAGTTCTCTTATTTTTAAGACTTGTGGTTAACTGCCCACTTTGTTCAATTTCCTCTATCAAACCCCATAAAATTTTGCAACTTGCATAATGTCTGACAAATTAGCAACACAGGAAATAATCTAAAAAAGCTGTCAGGCAGATAGCTATATTAGTTGTCAGATTATTGTCAGCACTCCAAAATGAAAAGTGAGTCCAGATATCATACCATCTAATTATTTGAGAGATAATTATATATTGACACAGGGTAAAATTACTCACAACAAGTGAATATTGAATTTCCAGAGGGAGAAATAAAACTAAAAGCTAATACAAGAAGCAACATTCATAATATCTAAAAATCTTGACTCAGAATGCAAGAGTATATATTTAACCATTATTGATGCATAAAGTGGGTGGTTTTTCACAACAAATTGTACCATGACAAGGGCCAAAGTTTCTAAATATAAAACAGTTCTATTTGTAGCACTTAAATGAGATGTACCCCCATTTTATTTTTAAAAATTTTCCCTGTCTGATAAGAGTTCTGAAATTGTATTTTTTTTTCTAATTATCCTGTTCAGAGATGTTATTACACACCTCTGGATCAGCTAGGACTTGAACACAGGCCTCCCGGTCCAGGAATAGGGACACACACAGACTGCATCACAAGAGGGATTATAATGAGCAACTTGCTCATATCTGTAGCATACAAAACTTTATAATCTATTAAACAGACGGTTTGTCACTAAGCAAGTAATGAAATTGTTCCTTGGACAAAGGAATATTGTAAGGTGTATTTTATGTATTTTGTGATTCTTACTCTTCTCATGATGGAGATCAAAAAGAAAGAAAGAATGACTATATAAGATTTTTCATGCTCAGCACTTGTTATTGATAATATAAACTAAATAATTGAACTTTGAACTTCCATAGGCTGGTTTAATAACTGGGATTTTCATGGATGACAAAAGGGAGATCAAAACATTCATTTCAAATGGTCATAGGTTGGCTATGTTTCAGGTTACCAATGTGGCTTAGACTAAAGACAAAGACAATCTGATCTGAAATTAACATTTTTCCCAAGTGCCATTGTTATAACCACAAATTGGACTAATTGTAAGAGAAAATATTGTGGTTATCTTTTAAAATTGTTCATTCTCTGATGCTCCTTTCCAACCAGAGCTTCTTCTTCTTGAAGGAGGGAGACTTATCTGTCTGTGTTCAGTTCTGCATTCTACATTCCATATTGTCTGGTCTGCCCAAAATAAAAATCCTTGAAATAGCAACTAATTTGGATCTTCTATGTTTGTTATAGCTGCATTTTTGGATCTGATGTTTGTAGGCAAGCTTTAATCTCCAATATGTGAAAATTTTCATATTGGTGTAAATCAAATAAGATATGAAAGCATATTATGCTTCCAATGAAGGACCTGTCTGATTAATTTTGTTGCCCTTGAGGAAAATGTTAAATTTGTTTCAAACTTTTTTGATCTAATTCATGTCAGTTTCATGAAACATAGCCAACCTACATGGAACAGATGATTCCTGTGGCCATTTTAAGTCAATGTTTTGGTTCATTTCAAAAATGATATCAGTTCAAGAATGTCCCAGGTATTAAATTGGCCAATAGAATTCACAGATCAGTTAGTCATGTCCATGTGATTTGCTATTTTAACTTCAGAAAATCCTGTGAGATTGCCTCGAGTAAAAATAATCAACAACATTTTAATTGGAAGGACTTATAACCACATGCTAAAAATAATTTAAAGCTTTGCTATGATCAAGCAAAGACATTGAAGAGAGGGGAGTTGGTTCAACCTTCTCGCCTGTCTAGGGTGGAGAAGTCCAAAATTAGAGGGCATAGGTTTAAGGTGAGAGAAGAGAAAATATATAAAAGGGACCTGAGGGATAACTTTTTCCACGCAGAAGTGGTGTGAGTATGGAATGAGCTGCCAAAAGAAGTGGGGAAAGCAAGTACAATTACAGCATTTAAATGGGTACATGAATAGGAAGGGTTTAGGAGGGATATAGGCCAAATGCTGGCATGTAGGACTATGTCAGATTGGGATCTCTGGTTGGCACAGATGAGTAGGACCACCTTTTTCCATACTGTATGACTCTGAAATTGCATAAGAGGTTGAAAGGTAACGTGACAGAGATTTAGAAAATAATGAAGGGTTTAGATAAGGTGAATGGCAGATATCTTCTCTCTAGGGTGGGGGATCTCAAGACTAGGGGGCATATTTTTAAGATGAGGTGAAATATGTAAAAGAGACATGAGGGGCAATTGTTTTACAGAAAGTGGTTCATGTGTAGAATGAACTTCCAGAGGAAGTGGTGGATGCGGGTAAAGTTGCAACGTTTAAAAGACATTTTGATAATTATGTGTTTAAGAAATGTTTGGAGGATATCGGCCAAGTGTAGGCAGGTGGAACTAGTTTACTTTGGGATTATGGTCAGCATGAACAGGTTGGAACGAAGGGTCTGTTTCTGTGCTGTATGACTCCATAACTGTATGGTTATGAAAGATGTTACAGGTTGTAAGTACATTTGTATTATAATTTAGGAAACACATGGACAATATATCCATAGCACAGATCCACAAACAGAAATATGATGACGACGACACAGTAATCTGCTTTCATAAAGTTGGTTGAAGGACCTGAGAGAGAACTTCTACGTTTTTCTTTAAAATATTGGCATGTGGTCTTTTATTTCTACTCAACACCACAATGCAATATTTAAATAGGCGGGCAGGGCCTTGGTTTAGCATAGAACATAGAACATAGAACATAGAACATTACAGCGCAGTACAGGCCCTTCGGCCCTCGACGTTGCGCCGACCTGTGAAACCAATCTGAAGCCCATCTAACCTAAACTATTCTATTATCATCCATATGTTTATCCAATGACCATTTAAATGCCCTTAAAGTGGGCGAGTCTACTATTTTTGCAGGCAGGGCATTCCACGCCCTTACTACTCTCTGAGTAAAGAACCTACCTCTGACATCTGTCCTATATCTATCACCCCTCAAATTAAAGCTATGTCCCCTCATGCTAGCCATCACCATCCGAGGAAAAAGGCTCCCACTGTCCACCCTATCTAATCCTCTGATCATCTTGTATGTCTCTATCAAGTCACCTCTTAACCTTCTTCTCTCTAACGAAAACAGCCTCAAAACCCTCAGCCTTTCCTCATAAGACCTTCCCTCCATACCAGGCAACATCCAGGTAAATCTCCTCTGCACCCTTTCCAATGCTTCCACATCCTTCCTATAATGCGGTGACCAGAACTGTACGCAATACTCCAAGTGCGGCCGCACCAGCATTTCGTACAAGTGATGGAAAATTGAGGATGATATTTACATAACACCTTTAGTGTAAGAAGAACTCTCAAGCTTCTCAGAAGCATTAGAAAATAAATTATGCCACCAATTAAACAGCATTAGGAGAAGAGCAATTTGTCCTCATCACTGCACTTCAGTGTTGATTTTGTGCTCAAGTGTCTAGAGTGGAAAGTGAACCTAAGACCTACTGATTCAGAGTTGAGAGTGTTGCCATTCAGCCACAGCTAATACCTTTGAAGTCAAAATGTTGCTCGCCCAGAGATAATGATACCTTTCAGCTCTTTTCACAACATGCTGTCATTGCTGAGATAATGTTAGGAACAATTCTAAAAGGGTGCACAGAAAAACCTCCCACATAACCATTCAAAGTTCAGCTCTGAAAGAGTGCTGTCTGTTCAAACAACATGCAAGTTGCTTAGCATAACAGTCATGAAAATGGACTGACCAAAAAAGTTGTCTTTGTGTTAGACTGTGTGCTGATAGGGAAACAGCAGGGCAAGGAGGAGGAAATACACTGAACCAGCCGTGCTGAAGCCCCTTTCACAATTTGAGAATATAGCCCAGGTCATTTCTCTCTGTGATTATGTGGAGAGAATCAGCAAAGCCAAATTAGAAATAATGTGCCAACCAGCTACAAGTGCTCACCATTTAGTATCAGCCTCTGTACTCTAACGGACCTTCTCTTAATCATAATATGGGTAATCTTGCCTTTCTTTGCAAGATTTCTTTTTTTTCCTTTGATGTAGACTCTTCTCATTCCTTTCTCTTTTATGTTGTGATAAAAGTTTAAAGGATGTTACCATCATTTTGGAATATACATTTTAAAGTAAAAGTAAAGCAGATTTTGGTTTGTATTCTGTGAAGGAGACTTTTTTTTAAAAACAGGTCAGTTAGTTGTTTGAAACAGTGAACGGAAAAGCATCATTTCCAAGGAAACATATGATGCAAGTTGAATGCCTCAATCAGATGCTTGCAAAATTAATTGCTGAATGTTGAGTTTAGAATGATTTACAATGGCGAGCTTTATTACTTACACTGAGACCAGAATCAGGTTTCAGTTCAGAAGGACTGTTTCATATCAGCAGCAGGGAAGCTTATTTTTTTGAAATCTCCAGTTGTGTGAATTTGGTAGAATCCTCAGGTTGTGAGAACTGAAAATATGTTTAGGCTCTCTGGACTGAAAACAAATCTAGGCCATCAAATCTGGAAAAAAGACCATAGGATATAAAAACTGGAAGAAATCAATTCAATAAGAACTCTAGAAGTTAAGAGAAGATTGATACTTCACTGGGGTTGGATAATATAAAGGATATTGCGAGGAAAACTGTTAAATATTTGTATTTACTCTATTTTAAAATCTAAATTATCATATATATACATAAATAGCATCCTTATAGTGTGGAAGCAGGCCATTTGGCCCATTAAGTCCACAGCAACCCTCTGAAGATCATTCCTCCCAGACCTACCTCTTACCCTATCCCTGTAATCCTGTACTTCTCATGGCCAATTCACTTAACCTGCACATCTTTAGACTCTGGGAGGAAACCCATGCAGACATGGGGAGAATGTGCAAACTGCACACAGACAGCCACCCAAGGCTGGAAATGAACCCAGGTCCCTGGCATTATGAGACAGCATGGCTAACCACTGAGCCACCATATACACATTGTGCTGTGTCTTTCCTTTTGTGTGGTAAAATTTGTGCTCTTTTGTTAATTGAGCATATTCACACAATGGTGCCAATAGTCAATGTATAACCACCATTAGACTATCAGAAATAGGAACAAGAGTAGGTCGTTTGGCTCCTCAAGCCTGCTCCACCACTCACTAGGATCATGGCTGATCTCATGTTCCTCACGTCTACTTTCCTGCGTTTTCCTGTAACACTTGATTCTCTGACTCGTTAAGAATCTGCCTATCTCAGCCTTAAATATACACAAGGACCCTGACCCCCATAGCTCTCTGTTGCAAGGAGTTCCAAAGACGCACAACTGAGACAAGGGTTACCATGGTAACCAAACCGAAAAGTAAACCTTATCAAGCTAGGTTTCAATGCCTGGTATCATCAATTAGGACTGTAACCAAAGTCAGAACACTTCCAGTCAACAATATTAGATCAGATGCAAAATCCTATGCATGGCCAGAATGTTATCGACTTAGCTGGCTAAAGCAAAATAAGCCTTGGTGTGAAGTTTTAACTTAAAAGGACGTTGGTACAAGATATATATTCCACTGGATTAGCAAAACCAAGGAGCAGCCAGACAGCCTGGTGTGGGTTTTGTGTTTGGATCTGATTTCCAGCAAATTTGATTCACTTACTTAGATATCAATGCTTTTCTTATGGTTCCCCATTTAAGACTTACCAATAACCAGGAAGCACCACTCATTAGCTCCAACATGTTAATAATGACATATGGGGATGAGGTCAGAGAATCATTCCATGATGACCTCAGCAAGACAACTGTAGGAATAACCTGTTGTGTTACATTTTATTGTAGGTTTGCCAGTATATGTTTAAGAGACATGATCATATTAACACTACTTTGTCATAACACATGACCTGAGGGTATAATGATCTCATAATCCATCCTACTCAGATTACTTGAAGCATGGAACTCGATGAGTAGTATGTTGATCTTTATGACATCACAGTTTAAATGATAGTTCGGTCACTTATGTCTCTGAAGAATGTAATGTTTATACATAACAGTTAGCTGTAATAAAGGCCTATCAGATTCTTCAATACCAGGATATCCCAACCAGTACAAAAGCAGGTCAGAGGCTATGAATACTTCGATGAATAATTCACCTCCTGACTCTGCAAAGCCGCCTGTTATCTACAAGGTACAAGTCAGGAGTGCGATGGAATATGCCCCACATGCCCGGAGGGCTGCAACTCCATCAACATTCAAGAAACTTGGCATCATCCAGGAAAAAGCAGCCCACTTGATTGGCATCCTGTTCACCATCTTTAACATTTACTTCCTCTGTCAGTGGTGAACAGTGACAGCACTGTATACGAAACACAATATGAACTGCTGCACTCACCAAGGCTCCTTCTAAAGCACCATTCAAACTCATGCAGTCCACCACACCTAGGACGTCAAGGACAACTAGTGTAAAGGAACTCTCCAAATCAAATTCCCCTCCAAGCCACACAACATCCTGACTTCAAATTATATTGTTGTTCCTTTGCTGTCACTGGTTCAATATTCTCAAATTCCCTTCGTAACAGTACCACTCCTCATGGACTGCAGTGGTTCAAGAAGGCAGCCTGCTACCACCTTCTCAAGTTCAATTTTGCATGGACAATAAAATGTTAGCCTAACCAGCAACACCTGCAACCAAGGGATACATTTAAAAAAAACTTCTTGGCAGTGCTCCAACATGCAAAGGTCTTGACATAAGGCTACTCATTCATTTTAGGACGGATGACGATCTCTTCAATTTAGAAAAGGCTCAAGACAAGCACAAAGAATGAACTGAAATTGTGGGAACTCTTTTGTTTTGATGGATAACTGAGCTCTTGTAGCACCTACTTTGGAGGCCATTTACTTGCTTGTTGATCACTTTGCTGTTGTGAACCATTCCAAATCCCCTTCAAAGTATATCAACAAGAAAGCCTTGACCCTAAGTATTATCTTATTTAAAGGCAAGTATAAAGGTGCTGTGTTCCAGATGTAATTCGATTGTTTTGCTTAAAGCAATAGTGTAACCATTTCATTCTTACCCTATAATTAAAAATACAAACAAACAGAAAGAAGAAATAGCATAACTTTAACTCGATTGGAAAACTTAACAGAATAGTAGATTATTTAACTGCTAAACAGCAACTGTTCCAATATAGTAACATCTCAAACACACCCTTGGCAAAGGCAAAGTTAATAAAACAGATTGTCTCACATGTAATTCTAGCAGCAGAAAGAGAAATTGCAGCTTCCACAGTTAACTTCAAAACCCCAACAACTACTGAAAGCTAAAAACTAAAATCCTGGTTCTTTGGGAGCCTGACTCCACCCATTTGTGCTGCTTCTATTGTTCCAACTTTAAAAAAAACAGAGGCCTCACAAGTTGTTTACTTTATTGGCTTCAAATAGACTATTTTGCATCTCTGTCTTAAAACTTCTCTTCAAAAAGTACAGAACAAAATATACCTCTTAAAACCATAGTATCACCACATTTCTATTTCCTCATATTTCTTTGGTTTGACAATAGTTCTGGAGAAGGCAGAGATCTGATGCCACCAGTGATACCACTTTCCAAATCCCAACAGTCTTACAGCACTCTCGTTAATACAGAGGGTTTGCTATTTTGGAAGTATTCTCCCCAGTAACAATACAGTAGATGACAAAATAAACTACAGCTTGGCAAAAGCAAGCTCAGCATTTGGCAGGCTGTCCTTGAATTTGCAAAGAGCCATTGAGTTTATCTCAGCACAAGATCAAAACCTACCAGACATTGGTTCTTATATCACTTGGTTATGGATGTGAGACTTGGACAAACTTCCAACATCATAAATCAACTGGAGGCGTTCCATCTTTGCTGTCCATGATCCTTTTGCAACATCAGATGGTAGGACCAAATCCACGTCACCAAAGTTCTTGGGAAGTGCTCCAGAACTGGCATGGAGAGCATGCTTACCAGGGCTCAGCTTAGCTGGGCTGGTCACATGGATGATTCCTAGATACTAGGAGGAAAAACTCTCTAGCCTGCTGAGGATGAAAATCCACTCCACAGGACGTCTCAAATTTAGATAGAAAGACAATCCGAGAGCCAACCTCAGAGCTGGCAAGTTGGATATGTGGAACTAAAACAAACTTGGGTAGATCCAGGCTCCATTATCAAACAATTTTGAGATTTTATTTCATGCGATGTGCGTTTAACCTGCAAGACCAGCATCTTTTTCCTGTCCCTTATTGCCCCTTGAACAAAGTGACTGTTAAAACACTTCAGAGAGCAGTCAACTGCATTACTGTGGAGTCCTTTGTAGGCTCTTTGAGGTCACAATAACAGATATTCTCACCAGAAAATATTAGTCTGTAGAAACCAGTTCAGAGCTGGCTATGGAAGTGGTCACCTGTCACCTGACCTATTTTATGAGCCCTCCCTGCTGAGAACATGCATATAGATTCCAGCCCACGGTCTACTCTGAAATTCATTGAACATCGGTCGCTGAGAACAGGAGAATACTTGCTTCTTTTGCACTGGATGAGAGAAGTGGCTTTGATTATTCAACAAAAAAAAATAACTAATGGATTTCAACTTCTTTGTAGGCTATTTCAACCTGGTGAAATTGCAACAGGTTTCATTTTATCTGCGTGGAAGTATTGAATTCAGAAACCCATTTTGATTCCTTTCTTGTCGTGACTCTTGACCTTGCATCTTTGTTGTGTGTACAAACCTATTATAGCTATGGAATATGCTGAAGTTTAGTCGCCAGTGAATCTTATACAGTGACTTTATCCATAATTCAAAATATGATTCAAAACACAATTATTGCTTATCTGTCAGTGAAGCCTATAAACATATCCGAGAAAAATCTAATTGGAATACATGTCAGACAAGGAAATGGTATATGAAATAATTTTAAAAATATCTGGTGTTCATAGAGAATTGTAGAATTCCTACCGTGTGGAAGCAGAAGATTTGTCCCATCGAGTCCACACTCACATTCCAAAGACCATTACCTCCCTACCCTAGCCCTGTAAACCCCACATTTCCCATGGCTAACCTAGCTAGCCTGCACACCTCTGAACACTATGGGCCAATTTACCTATCCTGCACATCTTTAGCCTGTAGGAGGAAACTGGAGCACCCGAAGAAAACCCACACAGACATGAGAAGAATGCACAAACGCCAAACAGACAGTCGCCTAAGGGTGGAATCAAACCCAGGTCCCTGGTGCTGTGAGGCAGCAGTGCTAACCACTGAGCCACCGTGGTGTTGCTAGTGGTGTACCTCAAGGATCTCAGTTACTAGTGGTGTACCTCAAGGATCTGTTTTGGGGCCACTGCTGTTTGTCATTTTTATAAATGACCTGGATGAGGGCGTAGAAGGATGGGTTAGTAAATTTGCGGATGACACCAAAGTTGGTGGAGTTGTGGATAGTGCGGAAGGATGTTGCAGGTTACAGAGGGACATAGATAAGCTGCAGAGCTGGGCTGAGAGGTGGCAAATGGAGTTTAATGCGGAAAAGTGTGAGGTGATTCACTTTGGAAGAAGTAACAGGAATACAGAGTACTGGGCTAATGGTAAGATTCTTGGTAGTGTGGATGAGCAGAAAGATCTCGGTGTCCATGTGCATAGATCACTGAAAGTTGCCACCCAGGTTGATAGCGTTGTTAAGAAGGCGTACAGTATGTTAGGTTTTATTGGTAGAGGGATTGAGTTTCGGAGCCATGAGGTCATGTTGCAGCTGTACAAAACTCTGGTGCGGCCGCACTTGGAGTATTGCGTACAGTTCTGGTCACCGCATTATAGGAAGGATGTGGAAGCATTGGAAAGGGTGCAGAGGAGATTTACCAGGATGTTGCCTGGTATGGAGGGAAGGTCTTATGAGGAAAGGCTGAGGGTTTTGAGGCTGTTTTCGTTAGAGAGAAGAAAGTTAAGAGGTGACTTGATAGAGACATACAAGATGATCAGAGGATTAGATAGGGTGGACAGTGGGAGACTTTTTCCTTGGATGGTGATGGCTAGCACGAGGGGACATAGCTTTAAATTGAGGGGTGATAGATATAAGACAGATGTCAGAGGTAGGTTCTTCACTCAGAGAGTAGTAAGGGCGTGGAATGCCCTGCCTGCAAAAATAGTAGACTCGCCCACTTTAAGGGCATTTAAATGGTCATTGGATAAACATATGGATGATAATGGAATAGTTTAGGTTAGATGGGCTTCAGATTGGTTTCACAGGTGGGCGCAACATCGAGGGCCGAAGGGCCTGTACTGCGCTGTAATGTTCTATGTTCTATGTTCTATGTTCTATGAGGACGGGAGTGGTGCGGGGAGGTGGAGGACGGGAGTGGTGCGGGGAGGTGGAGGACGGGAGTGGTGCAGAGAGGTGGAGAACGGGAGTGGTGTGTGAGGTGGAATTACACTATGACAAACGTTTGAAAAGGGATGCATATTTTCCACTTGTTCAGTGAAAGATTTGATTTCTTCTAAATTTTCAACGTGAGCACAATGTTTTAGACAAGGTGGGAAGAGAGCTCCTGAAACCTTCGTTCTCTTTCCAACAGGCCATAATCAGAGTGCTTTCAGAGGAAGATTTGTGTAATTATTAAACTGTGAGTGTGTGGGCAATTTGAATTAGGCGTAGCAAGCATTTCATGTATTTATATAAAGAACAGGGATCTCTCACCTCCAAAATCTGAAGCTATAGCTTCAGCCAAATAAGTCTTAGCGAAAATTTGTAGCTCGGGTTGCGAAGGAACCCGAATTCCTAGAGAGGAAGAAAACAAGAAACAGATCCCGTTGTTCGCCGTTAGTCTCTACCTTTACGGCGAATTCCAGATCTGAATGTATAGGAAGGCCACAAACACAGATCAAATCCTGAACTTCAATAGCAACCACCCCACCATACACAAATGGCACTGCATTAAGGCACTATTTAAATGAGCCACTTCACATTGCAACACCACAGAACTCCGGAGAATGGAAGAGGAACACCTGCGCAAAATATTTACCAACAATAGATGCCCAAGCCTTTTTGCCCACCGCTGCCTACAAAACAAACAACGGTCAGAATTACTGTACAACAGAAGACACTAGCAACGCTGCCCTACACCAAAAATATATCAGAAATAACAATGAGCCTCCTAAGACTGCATAAGATCATGATTGCACACAAACCTACAGCAACAGTGCCAAATGTTTACAAAGACTAAAAGCCCCCATACCGACAGTAAGCAAGACCAACGTGATATACAGAATCCCATGCAGTGAGTGCAATAAACATTACATTGGACAAACAGGGAGGAAACTGACGACCAGGATACACAAACATCAGCTGGCAGTAAAAAGACACGACCAATATTCACTTGTCTCAATACGCATGGACAATGAGGGCTATCAGTTCGACTGGGACAAAATGACCATACTGGGATAAGCAAACACCAGACATGCAAGGGAATTTCTGGAAGCCTGGTTCTCAACACGGGACTCCATTAACAAACACATAGAAATAGACCCTGTATACAGACTGCTGCTGAAAAACAGAACTGGAAGTGACAAGACCCAACATACCAGAAGATCATATAAATTCAGCATGGAGCAGAACACCAACACTTCGATCAGAGGTCTTACTGATGATGTAGCCTGGAAAGGTAATGAAATGTCGGCACACCACAGAACAACCAGCTCGGCGAGCTAACGAACAACCACAGTCACATAGTTACACACACAAACATATTCAAGTACCATTGAGAGAAATAGTGCACTTTTACAAGATATAAACAAGGGAACAGTTTTTAATTAATGAGATTGTCTTGTGCATGAAAACACAACAGTGATTGTGTTACTAATTGCCCTGTTCACTTTAATACTGCACTTGCTGTTTGGATCATCCCTGAAGAACACTTTGTAAAACTGGTAGATAAGATATTTTCATTCCTGAAGGTTAGTTTAGGTAAATTCAACGTCTGAATTTGTATGTGGAAGTTGTTTCAGGATTTTCTAAAGGAGATGTACCGTAGGCCACAAAGTTAGTTGCTTGTAGTCTCGTTACCAGGATTGTTGTGTGGTAGTCCAGAGGAGGCAGATATTTGAAAACTTGTGACAACAGCCTCAGGTTCTTTATAAAGCCGTGGCATTACTGCCTTTCTTTCTGCTATGTCTTACTTTCTTCAGCCAGCATGTAAAGACCACAAGGAGACCACCATGTTATACCTCACAGTAGTATTTCCTTTTCTAAGTATGTTAGTGGCCTTGGGTCAAAAGGCCTGAGCCTGACTTATTATTTGATGCAATCACACTCAGTGTTTCAAACAATACCTATTTATTTGGAATGTCTCTCAATGCCCTCAGGATATGCAGCGTTAACAATGTTGTATCTGAGTTGTACCCTTCTATCTCTGCTAAACAGTGAGTCAATTTATGAAAATACAAGGCAGAGTATCTGGCCTGTGGTGGCCATCTTTGAAGCACACTGTCTACTTGTTTAAGGGAATGTCAATTTCAAACAGGTCACAAAGTTGCTGGAAAAGCTCAGCAGGTCTGGCAGCATCTGTGAAGGAAAAAACAGAGTTAACGTTTCAGGTCCGGTGACTCTTCTCAGAACTGAGAACTTCCTGGACGAGACCTCCTGCCAGACTGCTCTAATACCAGTAAACTGAAGATTAAGAAGATCTCAATACGGCATGTGATTTTGTAATGTCATGCCATGAGTCAGTGATATTGCCTATACCTCTGTAGACGTGCCAAAATTCCCTGGCAATCATACATGTTTTATACAGAAAGTTAATCTGTCTTTAAATGGACATAGGGAGTCTAACAAATGGTTCCCAGAGTCACAGGCCATTGAATGCCTCTGTCACAAATTTGTCTGCCTTACTGGTTGAACTCCACAGTAACCAAGGCTAGGTCTCCAAATCGAAAACAGGATTGTAAAGTCAGGAACTACGCGTGTACTACAAAAACAAAACTGAGGAGTACCAACCTAAAGTTACACTTGAAGAAAAATAGCACGGGCAAGCTTATTCTTCACACCAAAACCTAACTGCAGAGTGGCAGGAAAACAGAGGGCAATGGTCAAGGAGTATTCTGTGATTGGAAGCCTGTGTCTGCAAAGATCAGTGTTGGGGCCTCTGCTGTTTGTGGTATGTATAAGTGAGTTAGACTTGAATGTAGGAGGTTTGATCAGTAAGTTTGTGGATGACATGAAAATTGTTGGTGGGGGGGTAAGTAGTGAGGAGGATAGCCTTAGATTACAGGAAGTTACAGACAGGCTGGTCAGGCAGGCTGATCAGTGGCAAATGGAATTCAATCTGGGTAAGTGTGAGGTGATGCACTTGGGCAGGACAAACAAGGGAAAACATGACGAACAGTAGGACCCTGGGAAGCACCGAGGATCAGAGGGACCTTGGTGTGCATGTCCACTGGTCCCTTAAAGAAATAGAACAGGTTGATAATGTGGTTAAGAAGGTGCAAGGGACACTTTTCTTTATTCAGTTAGGCAGGGAATTTAAGAGCAAGGAGGTGATGTTGGAGCTGTATAAAACGTAGTAGGTTAAACCACAGCTAAAGTATTGTGTGTAGTTCTGGAATCTACATTATAGGAGGGATGTGATTGCACTAGAAAAGGTGCAGAGAAGATTTACCAGGATGTTGCCTGTGCTGGCTAGTTCTAATTATGAAGAGAGATTGGACAGACTGGGGTTGCCTTCCTCAGAGCAGAAGAGACCGAGGGGGTGGCATAATTGTGATGAATAAAATTATGAGAGACAGACATACAGGGACAGAAAGAAACTTTTCCTGTCGGTGGAGGGATCAGTGATCAGGGGGATTTAAGATAAGCAGCCGGAGATTTAGAGGGAATGTGATGAAACCTTTTCTCACCCAGAGGTTGGTGAGAATCTGGAACTCACTGCCTGTAAAGAGTGGTAGAGACAGAACCCCTTGTAACATTTAAGAAGAGGTTAGATGTGCACTTGTGATGGCAGGCCATACAAGGTTATTGGCCATGTGCTGGAGAATGGGATTAGAGTAGTCAGGTGGTTATTTTTGACTGGTGCAGACTTGATGAACTGAAGAGCATTTTTCTATGCTGGAGACCTCATAGAATTCCTAGACTGTGGAAGCAGGCAACTTGGCCCATCAAGTCCACACCGAACCTTCAAAGAGCATCTCACCCAGACCCACGACTCTTATCTTATAACCCTGCATTCCCAAGCCAACTCCTAACCTACACATCCCTGGACACTGTAGGCAATTTAGCATGGCCAATCCACCTAACCTGCACATCTTTGGACTGTGGCAGGAAACCATAGTACCTGGAGGAAACCCACGCAGACACGAGGAGAATGCGCAGACTCCACACAGATGGTTGCCCGAGGCTGGAATTGAACCCTGGTGCCTGGTGCTTTGAGGCAGCAGTGCAAACAACTGAGCCACTGAGCAGCCATGCCACCTCTTTGATTCTGAAAAAAAAAGTCCCAGTTGCTTTGAGTGTAATTGAATGCCTTGCCTTACACTGACTCCAAAATGGCACCAATCAGATGGTACAGTGTCACAAAGGCCCTAGCAGGATGCAACACGAAGACAGATGCCCTGACACTAAGGAGCAAACACAGGCCTATTGCAGCTATACGTTTAAGTGGAAGAACTTGAATAAGACAACATAAAACAGGGACTTCCACAATAGGGTGCACTTTCTCATTCTTTAATTGATATTTATTCTCTATTATTAAGAAGGTATGAACCAGTGTCCTGCAATTCTAGGTTCATATCTGAAATTCAGCACTGATTAACCTGACTGGAGTTACCATGGAGGCAAATCTTTTCTGCTTGAGATTGTACGTCTTTCAATTCATCCAAAATTCTGTGGCTTTACAAATTGTAACTCCTGGTTGGTCAAGAGCACAGAAAAACATTTAATTTTTTTTGTATTCTGTATGGAACCAGAAACAAAACCTTCAGAAATGTTGTAAGCTATCATTAACAAGAAGCTGGATGTTATTAGAGTGAGCAGTGAAGAACTTTTAATACAGGGAAGTAATGGAAAAATGGGATTACAGTGTTAATTTAATATAAAAACATCCAAGTGTTCCTTTCAGGTACATAATCTATAGTTTAATATTCCTCAATATACCCACTGTACATTCATGTCTGTGGCATCTACTTAAGCAATTCACACAATTTCAAGCCAATTACATGTTGAGTAAATGTGCTGGACATAAAAAAGGGTGTTGTCAACCAGGTTTGTTTGTGTTCTATTTTCTGCTGGCACTGTTCATTTTCATAGCTAATTATCCAGCATAAGGACGTCTGCAATTTTCAGTTTTCCACATTCACACCTATGCTAAGGGATCTTGCCCACCAACCACGCATTTTGGAAATTCATATGAAGCATGAAATTAAAAACTCACTGATATAATGCCAACTATAGAGAGCTATACACCATTGTGGTCTCAAAGCCCATGGTTCCCTCAACAAATGTTGAAGAAATTTCCAATTGCCAATATAGTAATAAACTGGAAAAGAAATTTAGAATGCCTTCCATATCATATTTCACAGTCTCTTGACCTGCTTGATGTACAGTTCACCATCTTTCATTCAGGGCTATTTTAGTCTTTCTCAAATACCATGGGATCCATCAAATAATTTTCGTTCAATGTGTCAATATAACAGAATTCTTGTCCATGCTAAGCATCAAACACAGAGTTTGCAATGCAAATAGGCAGATTACAGAATTTACACTGGGAGCTTCACCGCAGCATTTTTTTGTAAATATCATATAAGGTAGTGAACTCAAAACACCAGCTAAACTTTTTCAACACTAACCATTTACCATCAAGTATATACTGCAATGAATTGTGGACCAGTAATTAATTTAGCCTCACATCATTAATTTATTTGATACCTGAACCAAGCTTGTTAATTTGTCCATGATGTATTCAGATCTTCATTGGGATGATGTGTATTGAAAAAACAAGCCTCTCTTTCACTGCAAGATCAGTAGCTTCACACAATGAGTGAGCTGATCTTTTGTACCTCATTCTTTGGTTTTCTCTCCTGTCAAGCAAACCTCACAAATATTATGTTATGTCATTGATTTTGGGATTGTTAATATCACTTGAAATGAATGTAGCCTTGTTGTACTAACACTCTGGGTATGAAGCTCTGAAGTCTGCAGCTTTCTAAACAGGTACACATTACACCTCAAAAGACAATCTGGAAACCCCTAAATGGTTCTTTCCTGCACATGCTCATGAAGGTCTCATGTTTAATTATTAGAGAATATACTTATAATGTACTTTCAACACTCAGGGTCAATACAACACAAGGACTAGTGAGATACAATTTCTTTTCAGTTGATTTTTTGCTGATAACTTTTCATTGACATTTAGTCAGGTTTCTATGTTGTCTTCTGTTTTTCATTTATTAGTTATAAAGAATGGCTGGATATCAACTTTCTTCTCAAATGACTATTTTACTCTTCTCTATGCAACTGATTCTTAAATCAGGGCCTAGTTTCTTACATTCTTTTCTGCTGCAGTCACAAATAGCAGCCATTCTCTCCACTGCCTTACAACCATGAATGAAAACAACTTCCTCCTGTCTTCTTACCTAAAATTCTTACATGTAATTGTACATCCTGATGCTGGAAGAGCTTGGGGGCAGAAAGAAACCAGGCAGCTCCCCCTGCAGTGGCAGCAGGTTTGCAGGGGCAAATAGGGTACATATTTCAAGAGATCCCCTCCACATTGGGTGCCCCCAGCATTTGTCCCGATGTGGACGTTTCCTTCAACACCACATCCCTCCACTCCCAGCATCTCCATGAAGATTCCATCCACTCGTGCCTGTGTTCCCTTCCAAACATGAGGGCCTCGTATTTATTTGGTGTTGGAGACTGGGAATCTTCAGCTCTTCTAAACATTGTGGTGTGTCATTTTGACTATGTGTATGGTTGGATGAAGATCTGGAAGCTGCTTTGTCACTGGTGTCTCCTGAAAGCCATCCGCATATTTGTGCTTCAAGGGTGTAACTTTGCATCATTTGCTGAACTTTTTTAATGTGTCTGGTGGTTGAGCTTTGTGCTGAGTCTTTGGCAATTCCTGATTATTAGAATTTCTATACATTGTTCCCCAGTGCACCACAGGGGCACATAGCTTGCATGTATCATAGAATGCTGGACAACATTTTGGGAAATGGAATAAACTGCACGTTATGCAAGATTTGGTTGGTTTATTGACTTTGATTACCATTGCTTCTGTTTTTGTGGACTCGAAAGCTTGGGGCACCACTTGTCCTGCAACAATGGCGATGACCTTTCATCTGACTGCCAATAGTGCATGAGTAGTGTGTCTTTTTACCTTTGTCCAAGCGCAGTTTTCAAAATTACCCAGTTGGCGTTGAAGCTATTATTAAAACCATGGGTCTGTCTGCTAGTTCTTCTTTGTTCAAGTCACTTCATTCCAATATCTGCCAACACATTAGTCAAATGTTTCACTCAGTTGCTGCTTTTAGGATATAAACTTTAGTTTGTGAATTCTGAAGTTTACATTAACCTTGGGCTGATCGCCTGTTAATTTGAAGATTGTTTCAGGGACTTTCTGATTATTACTGGAGAAACTGGAGGGATCAACTCTGCTCAATGCTTTGTTTCTGAGAGTAATGTGGAGTTAGACAGCATGGAGTTGAGGGCCCTGAGGAGCTGGCATGAAAGCGCATTTGAGGCCTGGGGCAGAATCAGTCATGACCTTATTGAATGATGGTGCAAGTTTGAGGGGCTGACTAGCCTACTCCCGTTTGTTATATTCTTGTTTGCTGTGACCTGTATAATGCTTGCCAAACTTTCTGTACCCATGAGACCCATCGGTTAGGTTTTTAATTTGCTCTATATTACCACTTTTATTGTGAGGGTTTCAATTCCCCTGTGTATGTAACCTGAGACTAATATTTCTTCCAACGCCGTTTCCTTCTCTTTTCATAGCTGTGTCTTATGCTTTCTGATAATAGCATCAATACCCAATCTCAACTGTAAATAATCTCTTACTTTCTCATTTTTCCAAGTTAGATTATTGCACCATTTTAAAGTTTCTCTAATCAACCATTTTAAGCTTTACTCTTCAAATCTCCAATATCTGTTCACTCACTGCTTACATGGGATCACTTCCACACTCCACTGCCTTACACTGCAGCCACTATTTGCTTTCGAGTTACCAATTCTCTTTCTTCAGGGACTTGCTAACTCTCTCTGGTTGCAGCTTGTCTCTTACTAGATCACAGAATCATAGGACCCCTACAGCGTGGAAGCAGGCCAGTCAGCCCATTGAGTTCACACTGACACCCCTACCTTACCACCTTAACCCTGCATTTCCCATGGCTAACCCACCTAGCCTGGACATCCCTGGACAATTTAACATGGCCAATCTATCTAACCTGCACACCTTTGGACTGTGGGAGGAAACCAGAGCACCCGGAGGAAACCCTCGCAGACACAGGGAGAATATGCAAATTCCACACAGACAGTCGTCTGAAACTGGAATCAAACCTGGGACCCTAGTGCTGTGAAGCAGCAGTGCTAACCACTGAGCCACCATGCTCCCCTTGACTTTCTGAAGATGTCAATCAGGGCCACCTTTACAGTTCACTCAGATAAAGGTAGTGGAACTTATTACTTAGTTTTCTGCTCTCTGAACTTCTGAGAGCTCTCATGGGAGATTAGGGATGGAGCTTTCAAATCTTCATGCTGTAGAGTCCACAGCCAGATTCATTTTCACAGAAGCCATAGTCAAAAACTCATTCAAACTCTAACGACTTATAGAGTCATAGAATCATACAGCACAGAAACAGACCCTTTGGTCCAACCAGTCCATGCCGAACGTAACCCCAACACAAACTAGTCCCACCTTCCTGCTCCTGGCCTAAATCCCTCCAAACCTTTCTCATTCATGTACTTATCCAAATGTCTTTTAAGCATTGTAATTGTACTCACATCCACCACTTCCTCAGAAAGCTCATTCCACACGTGAACCACCCTCTGTGTAAAAATATGCCTCCTGTGTATTTTTTAAATCTCTCTCCTCTCACCCTAAAAATGTGCTTCCCTTGGCCTTGAAATCCTCATCCGAGGGAAAAGACAACTACCATTATCTCTACTTATACCTCTCATTATTTTATAAACTTCTATCAGGTCATCTGTCAACCTGCTACGCTCCATTGAAAAAAGTCCCAGCCTATCCAGCCTTTCTTCATAACTCAAACATTCCATATCCAGCAACATCCTGGTAAATCTCTTCTGAACCCTCTCCAGCTTGATAATATCCTTCCTATAACTGGACGACCAGAACTGGACACAGTATTCCTGACGAGGCCTCAACAATGTCCTGTACAACCTCAACATGACTTCTCAACTTCTATACTCAAAGGACTGAGCAATGAAAGCAAGTGTGCCAAATGCCTTTTTAACCACTATGTCTAAATGTGACACAAATCTCAAGGAATTATGTAAATGCGCCCCTAGGTCCCTCTGTTCTACAACACTACACAAGGCCCTAGCATTAATTGTATAAGCCTGCCCTTGTTTGCTGTACCAAAATGCAATACCTCGCATTTATCCAAATTGAACTAAGGTCACAGTTACCATTCAACATCTGTCATCTGCTTGAGCAGAAGGTCTTTTCCAGACTTGCTGGAGTCAATTCCCAGGCACTGACCTTGTTAATGATCAACGTGCGCTCTCTGTTTAAACATAATGCTCTGCCCCGATAGCGAAGCACCTGCAGAACGTTTTGATCAGGAACCAACCTGCAAGTAACATCCATGCTTGTCCTCATGAATAAACAAAATATTGTTTGTTCTATTTTCGTTTTAACAATCTGTTGCCCACAGTCCAAAAGTCATCTTTAACTCAT